>NW_027118808.1:300000-600000 GCF_036417845.1 Apteryx mantelli
AATCGCTTGTATTCTATTCACCCCCAACCGTCTTTGTCCTTGGGAAATTTCACATCCCAGATATATCACTTTTTCCCGGGCAATTTGGGCTTTTTCCTTAGAAACTCGATAACCGCTCTGTCCCAGGAAATTTAATCACGCAACTGTAACAGTAATGCAGTTTTCATACCTTTCTGTCGCCACGAAAATGTCATCCACATATTGCAACAATAAGTATGCTTTTGATGGTAATTGAAAATATCCTTGCTCCTTCCAATCCTCCAGTTCTCGTGCCAGCTGATTCCCAAACATTGTAGGACTGTTTTTGAAGCCTTGTGGTAACCTGGTCCAGGTCAGCTGTCGTTTTCGTCCTGTATCCGGATTTTCCCATTCAAACGCAAATAATTTCCTACTTTGTAATGCCAATGGGATGCAGAAGAAAGCATCTTTTAAATCAATTACAGAAAAGTATCTAAATTGTTCTGCCACAGATGTTAACAATGTATAAGGATTTGCTACTACTGGATGTATATCTTTAACTATTTCGTTTACAGCTCTTAAATCTTGAACTAACCTATAATCTCCGTTAGGTTTTCTTATAGGAAATATTGGTGTATTATATTCAGATTCACATTCTTCTAACACATTGTGCATCAAAAATTTTGCAATTAATGGTGCTACCCCTTTCCTAGCTTCTAACTGTATAGGATATTGTCTAACTCTTACCGGTTGGACACCTTCTTTCAATTCTACTATGACAGGTTTTGCTGCTTTCGCTAATCCCGGTACTTGTGTCTCCCATACCCATGGTACTACAGCGTTTTCTACCTCTATTGGTATTGTTGTATTAGCTATTTCTTTTACTATAAATATTCTAGCTATTTCTTCCTCAGGTATCTGCAACTTAGCTTTTCCATTTTCAAATATTATTTTAGCATTAAATCTTGACAATAAATCTCGTCCTAACAAAGATGTAGGACAATCCGGTACATAGAGAAATTCATGATCTAATTCTTTACCCCTAAAATTTAGATGCAATGGCCGCAGAAAGGGCCGTTGCTCTGTTTTTCCTGTAGCTCCTACCACAGTTATCATCGTATCTCCTATCTTTCCTAAACAAGTATTTAAAACAGAATAAGTTGCCCCAGTATCTACCAATAATTGTTTCTCTTCCCCATCAATTTCTGTTGTCACTTTTAATCCATCACTTAGTCAGCTACTATGTTGCCCCAAATGTCCTAACATCATTGTTTCTGCCATTGGTGTTCCTCCTACTGAAGTCTGCTGGGCCAAATTCATTTTCACTGGGCACTCATTTTTCCAATGTCCCTGTTGTCTGCAAAACGCACACTGATTTATCCCTAGCTGATTTTGAGGTATTCCCCGCATGCCTCCTACCCTGTATCCTCCTCGACCTCGTCCTCTACTTCTGCCTCTTATTCCTTGATTTACTCGTTGTAACATTGCTAATAATCCTGCCTGATTTCTCTTTGTGGTTTGTTTTTTTTTTTTTTTCCCTATTATTGTACACTTTCCAGCTGATTGCTTCCAAATTACTAAATCTCCTGGGGAAAAAGGAACTTTCCCATATACTTTATCAGTCCCCGAAATTGCCTCTCGTAAAGGGGCTAATAATACTTTACTGTTTTGCTCTTGTTCCTTCCTCCCTTGTCTTGTTCTCTGTGCAATTGGGGTTCGTTGCGCTTGTCTTGGGCATGATGAATGCCCTGGCGAACCCTTCGGTGTTAACTTAATCTGGATCGCTCCAGTATTAATTGATTCTGACGGTTTTACCGCCTTAATACTATCAGTATCACTATCGTCCCCTGCATCTATATCGGACATCACAGGGGCCGTCGGTGATGCTAAAAGTGATACATCCTCTGGCTCTCTTATTGAATTTTGTATTGCCAAACAAGTCATACACTTCTTATTACCTACACATCCTCCACGTTTTGTTTTATCTTTTTTTCGGGATGCACCAACAACATTCCACATTCTCTCTGCATATCTGGATGATTACGTATATCATAAAATAGATCAACATATGGTACTTCATCCCATTTTTCAAGTTCTTAACAATATCTCATTAATGGACCTATAACACCCGGATCTAAACTTCCGTGTTCAGGCCACCGGGGTCCATCATACTCATATTGTGGCCACCAATTCGTACAATAATCTATAAATCGACTTTTACTCATACTCTGAAAATATCCCGCACTTTTCCAATGCTTTAATAAACATCCTAACGGAGAATTATCCGGTATTACCATGGTCTTACACACTCACTCCACACACACACACACACTAAATCTACGGGGTAGAAAACGGAAAGATAGCCTCTGATGGGAAACAAAAGACCAAACCAAACTCACGAGACAGCCACGTATGTCCGTGAGTGCTGGACCTGCGGGGCTTTCGCTCCGTCTGACGGCCAGCGCCTAGGCTTCCACAGACCAGACCTCGAGCTCGTTAGCCCAACCTTGCGTGAATCGCCGTCACGTCTTATTAGGCAGGCACCCGACCAAATATTACAATAAAGCACCTTCGGGCTTACCACTTTGGGACGTCAGGAGCAGCGCAGAGCGGGCGCAGCCGATGGCTCCCCGAGAATTCCTCGGTGCCGGCACGGAGCAAAATCGGAAAGCGAACCGTCAACACTACTCCCGAAGTCCCATCTGGGTCGCCAGAAAACTGTTGCCCGTAAAGAAACACATAACTACGAAAGCAGTTATATGCGGTGCTTTATTCGGGGCCCGGGGTCTCAGGGACTCATGTCCAAAGCTGAGAATCCCAAATCCCCGTTTAACTTGGTTAATATTTATAGTGTTCGGTTACGTAACATAATCAACAGAATTGCTAAGCTACATGATTGTTTCCCATTTATAGTTTCTTCAGTTACTGTTGCCAAGATTTGCTTATCATTTACCTAGTTCATCAGATTGTGCTGTACCTAGTTCATCAGATTGTACTGTACCCACTTCATCAGACTGTACTGTACCCACTTCATCAGACTGTACTGTACCCACTTCATCAGACTGTACTGTACCCAACACCTGCAATTATACCTTCATCTTGTCTACCAAGTATAACCTATTCTAATCAATATAATGTAACAATTCCCCCCTTTGAAAATACTTCAAGTCTTCCAGACTGCAAGGATTTTCATCATCAGTTCCGCAGATTTCCATATTCTTTGGACCGTCTCAAACTGGTGATTGTAGCTGCAATGAATTATTTCCAATGTCTTCATATCTCGGGGGAAGTTCATGATTCTTCCTGGTAACAGCTTTTAAAATTTTCCCCAAGTGTTGCCGTTCCTTATTAACAATATTTTGAATCAAACGCAACACTCCCATAATAGCTAACATAATAATTATAATTATTATACACCATTGAATTAAAGATGCTACCCAACCAGAGATGTTCAGTCCAAATGACTTTGCTAAAGCAGCAACCCAATTATGGGTACTTTCTTCTCTTTCTTCCTCAGTTGCATGTTCAATTTGCGTTAGCTGAGACAAATCACGTTCTGCCGCGGCTGTAACATTCGGAATATGTACACAACAATGATCAATCTTATCTCGTAAATAACCACATACTCCATGTTCTTTTAGCAACAGCATATCTAATGCCATTCTATTTTGCAGGGTCATTTTTGTGGTTGCCTGTAATTGTAAGTTTATTTCCTTAAATCCTTCTTTAGTCACTCTTGCTAGCCTTTCCGTTTGTCCTAACAACCGGTACAACATTTCTCTATTCCGATAAGTACTAATTGGAGCAAACAATGATTCTAAAGCCCAACCTAACTTCACACCGGATGATGGTTCTTGCCAATCATCATCATCCTTTATTTCTCTCTTCATTATCCATAAATTTTCTAATCTACCCTTAAATGGCGCTTTCTTCCAAATTGGGCAGAGAGTTGGTAACCCTAAAGTTATTTCAGTCACCAACCCATCCAAGGGGAGGTGAGTCGTCCATTGTCCATCACTTGTAACCCAAACTAAATTTCCTGTGCTCCTGATCGTAGTTCTACAATCTATTCTCACTCCGAATTGTATTACAGGTTCACTCATGGAGTATTTAATTCCTCTACAGGCACAACCTGTCCTTAATGCAAGGACCACAGGTGGAAAGGTAACTTCACTTTCGGGGTGTCACAAGTGTATACTTTTGTACAGTTCTAGACTGGGTGTTTTTCAGCTAACTTTCTTTTGCATTAGATTTTCTTGTGTTTCCTGTTGTGGCGCCTGGATTATTTGTATTGGTTGCATTTCGTCTTTTTCCAAATCTTTTAACTCTCTCCTGGCTCTGTTTCTTTTCTGCATAGGTTCTGATTTTGCAGTAACCTCTAATGCCCTTTTTCCATAATCAAAACTCTCTTTAATCCAAACAATACAGGTGTAGTTTCCTACATCTGTCTTACTTACATTTCGCAATGATAAAATCATAGTACCCCTTCGTGTATCACTGTCCCATCGGATCGTAAACCCAGTTGACAATTTGGACTCATTCTTCTGCCAATAGCAACTAATGTCTTGGATTGAACTTCTCATATCTCCAACAAAATCACAAGTCAAATTTACATCCATTCGTTCTTCTATATGTACAGTAGCATATGTATGTATTATTTGAGCGAAACCATTACTTAATCCTACCCAGCATAGTATTACCAAGATGTAAATCTCAGTTTTGTAGGAGTGATCATTTTTACCCCCCATTGTGATGGTACCTTCTTCACTCTGGTATAATGAATCCAATTATCAATTCCTGCTACTTTCACAGCGGTAAATGTTATCAATAGTACCAAATAAAGTCCATGCCACTGTTCCTTTAAAGGCTCCGTTTGCCAATTTCGAACATACGCTTGGTCTCCTGGTTGATTCTCCAACGGCAAAGGGCGATTCCAGATGATCGCGGCACGTAAGGCTGTGAGTAATCTGCTTAAAGAAATTATATAACTATAAACATCTTGATCTCCTTGGAGGTGTAAATCTGCACTTCCCATTCCCTTCGTTGGTGCAGTATATGGCTTACCGTACAGAATTTCATAGGGACTTACAGACAACCCTTCTCTAGGTTTTATACGAATTCTCAATAAAGCAAGGGGCAATGCCTGTGGCCATTGGATTTGAGCTTCCTGGCATATCTTTTTAATTTGTCCTTTTAATGTTTGATTCATCCTTTCTACCTTTCCACTAGATTGTGGCCTCCACGGTGTATGTAAATCCCAGCTAATTCCAAGCATTTCACTAATTTCCTGTACTATTTTAGCTATAAAGTGTGGGCCTCGATCTGAAGAAATTCCTAAAGGTACCCCAAATCTAGGTATGATCTCTTTTAACAAAGTTTTTACTACTTCTCTAGCTTGATTCGTTCTACAGGGAAATGCTTCTAGCCACCCTGAAAAGGTACATACGTATACCAATAAATACTTAAACCCTTTTGATTTAGGTAATTCTGCAAAATCCACTTGCCAATAGTCACCTGGTTCTATTCCCACTTTCAAAGTTCCCATTGGAATTTGTTTTCGTATTACCGGATTATTCTTTAAACATACTGGACACTTCGCATTCACCCCTTTTGCTATTGTTAACATTTGTGCAGATATAATGCTCCGCTTTAAAAACTGCACCAATGCTTCTGCTCCCCAATGGCATTTATTATGTTCAGTTTGTATTATTCGTTTCATAATTGTAGCAGGCACTACTACTTGTCCATTACCTGTTACATACCATCCATGTGAATTCTTCTGTGCCTTTACCAAGTCGGCTAATTTTTCATCTTCTTGGGTATAAAAGGGATTTACAGAGAGATGAGCAGTAATCGGGCTTACCTTAGTAGGTATTAGAGCTAATTCAGTCCATACTTGCCGTGCAGCAATTTTGGCTGCCTGGTCTGCCTTCATGTTTCCTTGTGCCACATCGCTGTCATCCCTCTGATGTCCTCGACAATGCATTACAGCCACTTGCTGAGGTAGTACCACAGCCTCTAATAACTGTAAGATCTCGGTTCGATATTTAATAATACTACCTTGAGCCGTCAACAATCCTCTTTCCTTCCATAAAGCTCCATGTATATGTATTATTCCAAAAGCGTATTTAGAATCTGTCCAAATATTCACTCTCTTATCCGTACTCGGTATTAAAGCCCGAATTAGAGCGACCAGTTCTGCCTTTTGCGCTGACGTTCCTGGCATTAATGCCTTTGCTTCAATTACTTCAAGCTTAGTAACCACAGCATATCCAGAATATCGTGTTCCATTCTCAACAAAGCTGCTACCGTCTGTAAATAATGTCCAGTCAGGATTTACAAGGGGAATATCTTTCAGATCTACCCTACTGGCGTAAGTTTGTTCGATCACCTCAATACAATCATGTTCCAGCTCGCCTTCCTCTATTTTGCTACCTAAAAATTCAGCGGGATTCAAACATGTTGTTATCTTTAAAAATATATCATCCTGTTCTCTCAATATTGCTTGATATTTCAACATTCTACCGGATGACAACCAATGACCCCCCTTTTGTTCCAAAACTGCAATCACCATGTGGGGCACAAATACTTCCATTTTTGTTCCCAATGTCAATTTTCTAGCTTCTTGGACTAACATTACAGTAGCAGCCACTGCTCGGAGGCAAGAAGGCCATCCGGCACTTACCGTATCCAACTGCTTGGAAAAATAGCCCACCGGTCTCTTCCATGATCCAATTCGTTGAGTTAAAACTCCAAGCGCTAGTCGTTGCCGCTCATGTACAAAGAGTTGAAATGTTTTTGTCAAATCAGGCAATCCTAATGCTGGGGCTTCTTGCAGAGCCTGTTTTAAGTCTTGAAAAGCCCTTTTACACTCTAAACTCCAAACTAATTGTGGCTCTTTTAAAGCTGCATACAGTGGTTTGGCTAACAGTCCATAATTCAAAATCCAGAGTCTGCACCACCCTGTCATTCCTAGAAAAGTTCGTAACTCGTGCAAATTTCTAGGTTCAGGGATGGCACAAATCGCTTGTATTCTATTCACCCCCAACCGTCTTTGTCCTTGGGAAATTTCACATCCCAGATATATCACTTTTTCCCGGGCAATTTGGGCTTTTTCCTTAGAAACTCGATAACCGCTCTGTCCCAGGAAATTTAATCACGCAACTGTAACAGTAATGCAGTTTTCATACCTTTCTGTCGCCACGAAAATGTCATCCACATATTGCAACAATAAGTATGCTTTTGATGGTAATTGAAAATATCCTTGCTCCTTCCAATCCTCCAGTTCTCGTGCCAGCTGATTCCCAAACATTGTAGGACTGTTTTTGAAGCCTTGTGGTAACCTGGTCCAGGTCAGCTGTCGTTTTCGTCCTGTATCCGGATTTTCCCATTCAAACGCAAATAATTTCCTACTTTGTAATGCCAATGGGATGCAGAAGAAAGCATCTTTTAAATCAATTACAGAAAAGTATCTAAATTGTTCTGCCACAGATGTTAACAATGTATAAGGATTTGCTACTACTGGATGTATATCTTTAACTATTTCGTTTACAGCTCTTAAATCTTGAACTAACCTATAATCTCCGTTAGGTTTTCTTATAGGAAATATTGGTGTATTATATTCAGATTCACATTCTTCTAACACATTGTGCATCAAAAATTTTGCAATTAATGGTGCTACCCCTTTCCTAGCTTCTAACTGTATAGGATATTGTCTAACTCTTACCGGTTGGACACCTTCTTTCAATTCTACTATGACAGGTTTTGCTGCTTTCGCTAATCCCGGTACTTGTGTCTCCCATACCCATGGTACTACAGCGTTTTCTACCTCTATTGGTATTGTTGTATTAGCTATTTCTTTTACTATAAATATTCTAGCTATTTCTTCCTCAGGTATCTGCAACTTAGCTTTTCCATTTTCAAATATTATTTTAGCATTAAATCTTGACAATAAATCTCGTCCTAACAAAGATGTAGGACAATCCGGTACATAGAGAAATTCATGATCTAATTCTTTACCCCTAAAATTTAGATGCAATGGCCGCAGAAAGGGCCGTTGCTCTGTTTTTCCTGTAGCTCCTACCACAGTTATCATCGTATCTCCTATCTTTCCTAAACAAGTATTTAAAACAGAATAAGTTGCCCCAGTATCTACCAATAATTGTTTCTCTTCCCCATCAATTTCTGTTGTCACTTTTAATCCATCACTTAGTCAGCTACTATGTTGCCCCAAATGTCCTAACATCATTGTTTCTGCCATTGGTGTTCCTCCTACTGAAGTCTGCTGGGCCAAATTCATTTTCACTGGGCACTCATTTTTCCAATGTCCCTGTTGTCTGCAAAACGCACACTGATTTATCCCTAGCTGATTTTGAGGTATTCCCCGCATGCCTCCTACCCTGTATCCTCCTCGACCTCGTCCTCTACTTCTGCCTCTTATTCCTTGATTTACTCGTTGTAACATTGCTAATAATCCTGCCTGATTTCTCTTTGTGGTTTGTTTTTTTTTTTTTTTCCCTATTATTGTACACTTTCCAGCTGATTGCTTCCAAATTACTAAATCTCCTGGGGAAAAAGGAACTTTCCCATATACTTTATCAGTCCCCGAAATTGCCTCTCGTAAAGGGGCTAATAATACTTTACTGTTTTGCTCTTGTTCCTTCCTCCCTTGTCTTGTTCTCTGTGCAATTGGGGTTCGTTGCGCTTGTCTTGGGCATGATGAATGCCCTGGCGAACCCTTCGGTGTTAACTTAATCTGGATCGCTCCAGTATTAATTGATTCTGACGGTTTTACCGCCTTAATACTATCAGTATCACTATCGTCCCCTGCATCTATATCGGACATCACAGGGGCCGTCGGTGATGCTAAAAGTGATACATCCTCTGGCTCTCTTATTGAATTTTGTATTGCCAAACAAGTCATACACTTCTTATTACCTACACATCCTCCACGTTTTGTTTTATCTTTTTTTCGGGATGCACCAACAACATTCCACATTCTCTCTGCATATCTGGATGATTACGTATATCATAAAATAGATCAACATATGGTACTTCATCCCATTTTTCAAGTTCTTAACAATATCTCATTAATGGACCTATAACACCCGGATCTAAACTTCCGTGTTCAGGCCACCGGGGTCCATCATACTCATATTGTGGCCACCAATTCGTACAATAATCTATAAATCGACTTTTACTCATACTCTGAAAATATCCCGCACTTTTCCAATGCTTTAATAAACATCCTAACGGAGAATTATCCGGTATTACCATGGTCTTACACACTCACTCCACACACACACACACACTAAATCTACGGGGTAGAAAACGGAAAGATAGCCTCTGATGGGAAACAAAAGACCAAACCAAACTCACGAGACAGCCACGTATGTCCGTGAGTGCTGGACCTGCGGGGCTTTCGCTCCGTCTGACGGCCAGCGCCTAGGCTTCCACAGACCAGACCTCGAGCTCGTTAGCCCAACCTTGCGTGAATCGCCGTCACGTCTTATTAGGCAGGCACCCGACCAAATATTACAATAAAGCACCTTCGGGCTTACCACTTTGGGACGTCAGGAGCAGCGCAGAGCGGGCGCAGCCGATGGCTCCCCGAGAATTCCTCGGTGCCGGCACGGAGCAAAATCGGAAAGCGAACCGTCAACACTACTCCCGAAGTCCCATCTGGGTCGCCAGAAAACTGTTGCCCGTAAAGAAACACATAACTACGAAAGCAGTTATATGCGGTGCTTTATTCGGGGCCCGGGGTCTCAGGGACTCATGTCCAAAGCTGAGAATCCCAAATCCCCGTTTAACTTGGTTAATATTTATAGTGTTCGGTTACGTAACATAATCAACAGAATTGCTAAGCTACATGATTGTTTCCCATTTATAGTTTCTTCAGTTACTGTTGCCAAGATTTGCTTATCATTTACCTAGTTCATCAGATTGTGCTGTACCTAGTTCATCAGATTGTACTGTACCCACTTCATCAGACTGTACTGTACCCACTTCATCAGACTGTACTGTACCCACTTCATCAGACTGTACTGTACCCAACACCTGCAATTATACCTTCATCTTGTCTACCAAGTATAACCTATTCTAATCAATATAATGTAACAATTCCCCCCTTTGAAAATACTTCAAGTCTTCCAGACTGCAAGGATTTTCATCATCAGTTCCGCAGATTTCCATATTCTTTGGACCGTCTCAAACTGGTGATTGTAGCTGCAATGAATTATTTCCAATGTCTTCATATCTCGGGGGAAGTTCATGATTCTTCCTGGTAACAGCTTTTAAAATTTTCCCCAAGTGTTGCCGTTCCTTATTAACAATATTTTGAATCAAACGCAACACTCCCATAATAGCTAACATAATAATTATAATTATTATACACCATTGAATTAAAGATGCTACCCAACCAGAGATGTTCAGTCCAAATGACTTTGCTAAAGCAGCAACCCAATTATGGGTACTTTCTTCTCTTTCTTCCTCAGTTGCATGTTCAATTTGCGTTAGCTGAGACAAATCACGTTCTGCCGCGGCTGTAACATTCGGAATATGTACACAACAATGATCAATCTTATCTCGTAAATAACCACATACTCCATGTTCTTTTAGCAACAGCATATCTAATGCCATTCTATTTTGCAGGGTCATTTTTGTGGTTGCCTGTAATTGTAAGTTTATTTCCTTAAATCCTTCTTTAGTCACTCTTGCTAGCCTTTCCGTTTGTCCTAACAACCGGTACAACATTTCTCTATTCCGATAAGTACTAATTGGAGCAAACAATGATTCTAAAGCCCAACCTAACTTCACACCGGATGATGGTTCTTGCCAATCATCATCATCCTTTATTTCTCTCTTCATTATCCATAAATTTTCTAATCTACCCTTAAATGGCGCTTTCTTCCAAATTGGGCAGAGAGTTGGTAACCCTAAAGTTATTTCAGTCACCAACCCATCCAAGGGGAGGTGAGTCGTCCATTGTCCATCACTTGTAACCCAAACTAAATTTCCTGTGCTCCTGATCGTAGTTCTACAATCTATTCTCACTCCGAATTGTATTACAGGTTCACTCATGGAGTATTTAATTCCTCTACAGGCACAACCTGTCCTTAATGCAAGGACCACAGGTGGAAAGGTAACTTCACTTTCGGGGTGTCACAAGTGTATACTTTTGTACAGTTCTAGACTGGGTGTTTTTCAGCTAACTTTCTTTTGCATTAGATTTTCTTGTGTTTCCTGTTGTGGCGCCTGGATTATTTGTATTGGTTGCATTTCGTCTTTTTCCAAATCTTTTAACTCTCTCCTGGCTCTGTTTCTTTTCTGCATAGGTTCTGATTTTGCAGTAACCTCTAATGCCCTTTTTCCATAATCAAAACTCTCTTTAATCCAAACAATACAGGTGTAGTTTCCTACATCTGTCTTACTTACATTTCGCAATGATAAAATCATAGTACCCCTTCGTGTATCACTGTCCCATCGGATCGTAAACCCAGTTGACAATTTGGACTCATTCTTCTGCCAATAGCAACTAATGTCTTGGATTGAACTTCTCATATCTCCAACAAAATCACAAGTCAAATTTACATCCATTCGTTCTTCTATATGTACAGTAGCATATGTATGTATTATTTGAGCGAAACCATTACTTAATCCTACCCAGCATAGTATTACCAAGATGTAAATCTCAGTTTTGTAGGAGTGATCATTTTTACCCCCCATTGTGATGGTACCTTCTTCACTCTGGTATAATGAATCCAATTATCAATTCCTGCTACTTTCACAGCGGTAAATGTTATCAATAGTACCAAATAAAGTCCATGCCACTGTTCCTTTAAAGGCTCCGTTTGCCAATTTCGAACATACGCTTGGTCTCCTGGTTGATTCTCCAACGGCAAAGGGCGATTCCAGATGATCGCGGCACGTAAGGCTGTGAGTAATCTGCTTAAAGAAATTATATAACTATAAACATCTTGATCTCCTTGGAGGTGTAAATCTGCACTTCCCATTCCCTTCGTTGGTGCAGTATATGGCTTACCGTACAGAATTTCATAGGGACTTACAGACAACCCTTCTCTAGGTTTTATACGAATTCTCAATAAAGCAAGGGGCAATGCCTGTGGCCATTGGATTTGAGCTTCCTGGCATATCTTTTTAATTTGTCCTTTTAATGTTTGATTCATCCTTTCTACCTTTCCACTAGATTGTGGCCTCCACGGTGTATGTAAATCCCAGCTAATTCCAAGCATTTCACTAATTTCCTGTACTATTTTAGCTATAAAGTGTGGGCCTCGATCTGAAGAAATTCCTAAAGGTACCCCAAATCTAGGTATGATCTCTTTTAACAAAGTTTTTACTACTTCTCTAGCTTGATTCGTTCTACAGGGAAATGCTTCTAGCCACCCTGAAAAGGTACATACGTATACCAATAAATACTTAAACCCTTTTGATTTAGGTAATTCTGCAAAATCCACTTGCCAATAGTCACCTGGTTCTATTCCCACTTTCAAAGTTCCCATTTGAATTTGTTTTCGTATTACCGGATTATTCTTTAAACATACTGGACACTTCGCATTCACCCCTTTTGCTATTGTTAACATTTGTGCAGATATAATGCTCCGCTTTAAAAACTGCACCAATGCTTCTGCTCCCCAATGGCATTTATTATGTTCAGTTTGTATTATTCGTTTCATAATTGTAGCAGGCACTACTACTTGTCCATTACCTGTTACATACCATCCATGTGAATTCTTCTGTGCCTTTACCAAGTCGGCTAATTTTTCATCTTCTTGGGTATAAAAGGGATTTACAGAGAGATGAGCAGTAATCGGGCTTACCTTAGTAGGTATTAGAGCTAATTCAGTCCATACTTGCCGTGCAGCAATTTTGGCTGCCTGGTCTGCCTTCATGTTTCCTTGTGCCACATCGCTGTCATCCCTCTGATGTCCTCGACAATGCATTACAGCCACTTGCTGAGGTAGTACCACAGCCTCTAATAACTGTAAGATCTCGGTTCGATATTTAATAATACTACCTTGAGCCGTCAACAATCCTCTTTCCTTCCATAAAGCTCCATGTATATGTATTATTCCAAAAGCGTATTTAGAATCTGTCCAAATATTCACTCTCTTATCCGTACTCGGTATTAAAGCCCGAATTAGAGCGACCAGTTCTGCCTTTTGCGCTGACGTTCCTGGCATTAATGCCTTTGCTTCAATTACTTCAAGCTTAGTAACCACAGCATATCCAGAATATCGTGTTCCATTCTCAACAAAGCTGCTACCGTCTGTAAATAATGTCCAGTCAGGATTTACAAGGGGAATATCTTTCAGATCTACCCTACTGGCGTAAGTTTGTTCGATCACCTCAATACAATCATGTTCCAGCTCGCCTTCCTCTATTTTGCTACCTAAAAATTCAGCGGGATTCAAACATGTTGTTATCTTTAAAAATATATCATCCTGTTCTCTCAATATTGCTTGATATTTCAACATTCTACCGGATGACAACCAATGACCCCCCTTTTGTTCCAAAACTGCAATCACCATGTGGGGCACAAATACTTCCATTTTTGTTCCCAATGTCAATTTTCTAGCTTCTTGGACTAACATTACAGTAGCAGCCACTGCTCGGAGGCAAGAAGGCCATCCGGCACTTACCGTATCCAACTGCTTGGAAAAATAGCCCACCGGTCTCTTCCATGATCCAATTCGTTGAGTTAAAACTCCAAGCGCTAGTCGTTGCCGCTCATGTACAAAGAGTTGAAATGTTTTTGTCAAATCAGGCAATCCTAATGCTGGGGCTTCTTGCAGAGCCTGTTTTAAGTCTTGAAAAGCCCTTTTACACTCTAAACTCCAAACTAATTGTGGCTCTTTTAAAGCTGCATACAGTGGTTTGGCTAACAGTCCATAATTCAAAATCCAGAGTCTGCACCACCCTGTCATTCCTAGAAAAGTTCGTAACTCGTGCAAATTTCTAGGTTCAGGGATGGCACAAATCGCTTGTATTCTATTCACCCCCAACCGTCTTTGTCCTTGGGAAATTTCACATCCCAGATATATCACTTTTTCCCGGGCAATTTGGGCTTTTTCCTTAGAAACTCGATAACCGCTCTGTCCCAGGAAATTTAATCACGCAACTGTAACAGTAATGCAGTTTTCATACCTTTCTGTCGCCACGAAAATGTCATCCACATATTGCAACAATAAGTATGCTTTTGATGGTAATTGAAAATATCCTTGCTCCTTCCAATCCTCCAGTTCTCGTGCCAGCTGATTCCCAAACATTGTAGGACTGTTTTTGAAGCCTTGTGGTAACCTGGTCCAGGTCAGCTGTCGTTTTCGTCCTGTATCCGGATTTTCCCATTCAAACGCAAATAATTTCCTACTTTGTAATGCCAATGGGATGCAGAAGAAAGCATCTTTTAAATCAATTACAGAAAAGTATCTAAATTGTTCTGCCACAGATGTTAACAATGTATAAGGATTTGCTACTACTGGATGTATATCTTTAACTATTTCGTTTACAGCTCTTAAATCTTGAACTAACCTATAATCTCCGTTAGGTTTTCTTATAGGAAATATTGGTGTATTATATTCAGATTCACATTCTTCTAACACATTGTGCATCAAAAATTTTGCAATTAATGGTGCTACCCCTTTCCTAGCTTCTAACTGTATAGGATATTGTCTAACTCTTACCGGTTGGACACCTTCTTTCAATTCTACTATGACAGGTTTTGCTGCTTTCGCTAATCCCGGTACTTGTGTCTCCCATACCCATGGTACTACAGCGTTTTCTACCTCTATTGGTATTGTTGTATTAGCTATTTCTTTTACTATAAATATTCTAGCTATTTCTTCCTCAGGTATCTGCAACTTAGCTTTTCCATTTTCAAATATTATTTTAGCATTAAATCTTGACAATAAATCTCGTCCTAACAAAGATGTAGGACAATCCGGTACATAGAGAAATTCATGATCTAATTCTTTACCCCTAAAATTTAGATGCAATGGCCGCAGAAAGGGCCGTTGCTCTGTTTTTCCTGTAGCTCCTACCACAGTTATCATCGTATCTCCTATCTTTCCTAAACAAGTATTTAAAACAGAATAAGTTGCCCCAGTATCTACCAATAATTGTTTCTCTTCCCCATCAATTTCTGTTGTCACTTTTAATCCATCACTTAGTCAGCTACTATGTTGCCCCAAATGTCCTAACATCATTGTTTCTGCCATTGGTGTTCCTCCTACTGAAGTCTGCTGGGCCAAATTCATTTTCACTGGGCACTCATTTTTCCAATGTCCCTGTTGTCTGCAAAACGCACACTGATTTATCCCTAGCTGATTTTGAGGTATTCCCCGCATGCCTCCTACCCTGTATCCTCCTCGACCTCGTCCTCTACTTCTGCCTCTTATTCCTTGATTTACTCGTTGTAACATTGCTAATAATCCTGCCTGATTTCTCTTTGTGGTTTGTTTTTTTTTTTTTTTCCCTATTATTGTACACTTTCCAGCTGATTGCTTCCAAATTACTAAATCTCCTGGGGAAAAAGGAACTTTCCCATATACTTTATCAGTCCCCGAAATTGCCTCTCGTAAAGGGGCTAATAATACTTTACTGTTTTGCTCTTGTTCCTTCCTCCCTTGTCTTGTTCTCTGTGCAATTGGGGTTCGTTGCGCTTGTCTTGGGCATGATGAATGCCCTGGCGAACCCTTCGGTGTTAACTTAATCTGGATCGCTCCAGTATTAATTGATTCTGACGGTTTTACCGCCTTAATACTATCAGTATCACTATCGTCCCCTGCATCTATATCGGACATCACAGGGGCCGTCGGTGATGCTAAAAGTGATACATCCTCTGGCTCTCTTATTGAATTTTGTATTGCCAAACAAGTCATACACTTCTTATTACCTACACATCCTCCACGTTTTGTTTTATCTTTTTTTCGGGATGCACCAACAACATTCCACATTCTCTCTGCATATCTGGATGATTACGTATATCATAAAATAGATCAACATATGGTACTTCATCCCATTTTTCAAGTTCTTAACAATATCTCATTAATGGACCTATAACACCCGGATCTAAACTTCCGTGTTCAGGCCACCGGGGTCCATCATACTCATATTGTGGCCACCAATTCGTACAATAATCTATAAATCGACTTTTACTCATACTCTGAAAATATCCCGCACTTTTCCAATGCTTTAATAAACATCCTAACGGAGAATTATCCGGTATTACCATGGTCTTACACATTCACTCCACACACACACACACACTAAATCTACGGGGTAGAAAACGGAAAGATAGCCTCTGATGGGAAACAAAAGACCAAACCAAACTCACGAGACAGCCACGTATGTCCGTGAGTGCTGGACCTGCGGGGCTTTCGCTCCGTCTGACGGCCAGCGCCTAGGCTTCCACAGACCAGACCTCGAGCTCGTTAGCCCAACCTTGCGTGAATCGCCGTCACGTCTTATTAGGCAGGCACCCGACCAAATATTACAATAAAGCACCTTCGGGCTTACCACTTTGGGACGTCAGGAGCAGCGCAGAGCGGGCGCAGCCGATGGCTCCCCGAGAATTCCTCGGTGCCGGCACGGAACAAAATCGGAAAGCGAACCGTCAACACTACTCCCGAAGTCCCATCTGGGTCGCCAGAAAACTGTTGCCCGTAAAGAAACACATAACTACGAAAGCAGTTATATGCGGTGCTTTATTCGGGGCCCGGGGTCTCAGGGACTCATGTCCAAAGCTGAGAATCCCAAATCCCCGTTTAACTTGGTTAATATTTATAATGTTCGGTTACATAACATAATCAACAGAATTGCTAAGCTACATGATTGTTTCCCATTTATAGTTTCTTCAGTTACTGTTGCCAAGATTTGCTTATCATTTACCTAGTTCATCAGATTGTGCTGTACCCACTTCATCAGATTGTACTGTACCCACTTCATCAGATTGTACTGTACCCAGTTCATCAGATTGTACTGTACCCAACACCTGCAATTATACCTTCATCTTGTCTACCAAGTATAACCTATTCTAATCAATATAATGTAACAATTCCCCCCTTTGAAAATACTTCAAGTCTTCCAGACTGCAAGGATTTTCATCATCAGTTCCGCAGATTTCCATATTCTTTGGACCGTCTCAAACTGGTGATTGTAGCTGCAATGAATTATTTCCAATGTCTTCATATCTCGGGGGAAGTTCATGATTCTTCCTGGTAACAGCTTTTAAAATTTTCCCCAAGTGTTGCCGTTCCTTATTAACAATATTTTGAATCAAACGCAACACTCCCATAATAGCTAACATAATAATTATAATTATTATACACCATTGAATTAAAGATGCTACCCAACCAGAGATGTTCAGTCCAAATGACTTTGCTAAAGCAGCAACCCAATTATGGGTACTTTCTTCTCTTTCTTCCTCAGTTGCATGTTCAATTTGCGTTAGCTGAGACAAATCACGTTCTGCCGCGGCTGTAACATTCGGAATATGTACACAACAATGATCAATCTTATCTCGTAAATAACCACATACTCCATGTTCTTTTAGCAACAGCATATCTAATGCCATTCTATTTTGCAGGGTCATTTTTGTGGTTGCCTGTAATTGTAAGTTTATTTCCTTAAATCCTTCTTTAGTCACTCTTGCTAGCCTTTCCGTTTGTCCTAACAACCGGTACAACATTTCTCTATTCCGATAAGTACTAATTGGAGCAAACAATGATTCTAAAGCCCAACCTAACTTCACACCGGATGATGGTTCTTGCCAATCATCATCATCCTTTATTTCTCTCTTCATTATCCATAAATTTTCTAATCTACCCTTAAATGGCGCTTTCTTCCAAATTGGGCAGAGAGTTGGTAACCCTAAAGTTATTTCAGTCACCAACCCATCCAAGGGGAGGTGAGTCGTCCATTGTCCATCACTTGTAACCCAAACTAAATTTCCTGTGCTCCTGATCGTAGTTCTACAATCTATTCTCACTCCGAATTGTATTACAGGTTCACTCATGGAGTATTTAATTCCTCTACAGGCACAACCTGTCCTTAATGCAAGGACCACAGGTGGAAAGGTAACTTCACTTTCGGGGTGTCACAAGTGTATACTTTTGTACAGTTCTAGACTGGGTGTTTTTCAGCTAACTTTCTTTTGCATTAGATTTTCTTGTGTTTCCTGTTGTGGCGCCTGGATTATTTGTATTGGTTGCATTTCGTCTTTTTCCAAATCTTTTAACTCTCTCCTGGCTCTGTTTCTTTTCTGCATAGGTTCTGATTTTGCAGTAACCTCTAATGCCCTTTTTCCATAATCAAAACTCTCTTTAATCCAAACAATACAGGTGTAGTTTCCTACATCTGTCTTACTTACATTTCGCAATGATAAAATCATAGTACCCCTTCGTGTATCACTGTCCCATCGGATTGTAAACCCAGCTGACAATTTGGACTCATTCTTCTGCCAATAGCAACTAATGTCTTGGATTGAACTTCTCATATCTCCAACAAAATCACAAGTCAAATTTACATCCATTCGTTCTTCTATATGTACAGTAGCATATGTATGTATTATTTGAGCGAAACCATTACTTAATCCTACCCAGCATAGTATTACCAAGATGTAAATCTCAGTTTTGTAGGAGTGATCATTTTTACCCCCCATTGTGATGGTACCTTCTTCACTCTGGTATAATGAATCCAATTATCAATTCCTGCTACTTTCACAGCGGTAAATGTTATCAATAGCACCAAATAAAGTCCATGCCACTGTTCCTTTAAAGGCTCCGTTTGCCAATTTCGAACATACGCTTGGTCTCCTGGTTGATTCTCCAACGGCAAAGGGCGATTCCAGATGATCGCGGCACGTAAGGCTGTGAGTAATCTGCTTAAAGAAATTATATAACTATAAACATCTTGATCTCCTTGGAGGTGTAAATCTGCACTTCCCATTCCCTTCGTTGGTGCAGTATATGGCTTACCGTACAGAATTTCATAGGGACTTACAGACAACCCTTCTCTAGGTTTTATACGAATTCTCAATAAAGCAAGGGGCAATGCCTGTGGCCATTGGATTTGAGCTTCCTGGCATATCTTTTTAATTTGTCCTTTTAATGTTTGATTCATCCTTTCTACCTTTCCACTAGATTGTGGCCTCCACGGTGTATGTAAATCCCAGCTAATTCCAAGCATTTCACTAATTTCCTGTACTATTTTAGCTATAAAGTGTGGGCCTCGATCTGAAGAAATTCCTAAAGGTACCCCAAATCTAGGTATGATCTCTTTTAACAAAGTTTTTACTACTTCTCTAGCTTGATTCGTTCTACAGGGAAATGCTTCTAGCCACCCTGAAAAGGTACATACGTATACCAATAAATACTTAAACCCTTTTGATTTAGGTAATTCTGCAAAATCCACTTGCCAATAGTCACCTGGTTCTATTCCCACTTTCAAAGTTCCCATTGGAATTTGTTTTCGTATTACCGGATTATTCTTTAAACATACTGGACACTTCGCATTCACCCCTTTTGCTATTGTTAACATTTGTGCAGATATAATGCTCCGCTTTAAAAACTGCACCAATGCTTCTGCTCCCCAATGGCATTTATTATGTTCAGTTTGTATTATTCGTTTCATAATTGTAGCAGGCACTACTACTTGTCCATTACCTGTTACATACCATCCATGTGAATTCTTCTGTGCCTTTACCAAATCGGCTAATTTTTCATCTTCTTGGGTATAAAAGGGATTTACAGAGAGATGAGCAGTAATCGGGCTTACCTTAGTAGGTATTAGAGCTAATTCAGTCCATACTTGCCGTGCAGCAATTTTGGCTGCCTGGTCTGCCTTCATGTTTCCTTGTGCCACATCGCTGCCATCCCTCTGATGTCCTCGACAATGCATTACAGCCACTTGCTGAGGTAGTACCACAGCCTCTAATAACTGTAAGATCTCGGTTCGATATTTAATAATACTACCTTGAGCCGTCAACAATCCTCTTTCCTTCCATAAAGCTCCATGTATATGTATTATTCCAAAAGCGTATTTAGAATCTGTCCAAATATTCACTCTCTTATCCGTACTCGGTATTAAAGCCCGAATTAGAGCGACCAGTTCTGCCTTTTGCGCTGACGTTCCTGGCATTAATGCCTTTGCTTCAATTACTTCAAGCTTAGTAACCACAGCATATCCAGAATATCGTGTTCCATTCTCAACAAAGCTGCTACCGTCTGTAAATAATGTCCAGTCAGGATTTACAAGGGGAATATCTTTCAGATCTACCCTACTGGCGTAAGTTTGTTCGATCACCTCAATACAATCATGTTCCAGCTCGCCTTCCTCTATTTTGCTACCTAAAAATTCAGCGGGATTCAAACATGTTGTTATCTTTAAAAATATATCATCCTGTTCTCTCAATATTGCCTGATATTTCAACATTCTACTGGATGACAACCAATGACCCCCCTTTTGTTCCAAAACTGCAATCACCATGTGGGGCACAAATACTTCCATTTTTGTTCCCAATGTCAATTTTCTAGCTTCTTGGACTAACGTTACAGTAGCAGCCACTGCTCGGAGGCAAGAAGGCCATCCGGCACTTACCATATCCAACTGCTTGGAAAAATAGCCCACCGGTCTCTTCCATGATCCAATTCGTTGAGTTAAAACTCCAAGCGCTAGTCGTTGCCGCTCATGTACAAAGAGTTGAAATGTTTTTGTCAAATCAGGCAATCCTAATGCTGGGGCTTCTTGCAGAGCCTGTTTTAAGTCTTGAAAAGCCCTTTTACACTCTAAACTCCAAACTAATTGTGGCTCTTTTAAAGCTGCATACAGTGGTTTGGCTAACAGTCCGTAATTCAAAATCCAGAGTCTGCACCACCCTGTCATTCCTAGAAAAGTTCGTAACTCGTGCAAATTTCTAGGTTCAGGGATGGCACAAATCGCTTGTATTCTATTCACCCCCAACCGTCTTTGTCCTTGGGAAATTTCACATCCCAGATATATCACTTTTTCCCGGGCAATTTGGGCTTTTTCCTTAGAAACTCGATAACCGCTCTGTCCCAGTAAATTTAATAACGCAACTGTAACAGTAATGCAGTTTTCATACCTTTCTGTCGCCACGAAAATGTCATCCACATATTGCAACAATAAGTATGCTTTTGATGGTAATTGAAAATATCCTTGCTCCTTCCAATCCTCCAGTTCTCGTGCCAGCTGATTCCCAAACATTGTAGGACTGTTTTTGAAGCCTTGTGGTAACCTGGTCCAGGTCAGCTGTCGTTTTCGTCCTGTATCCGGATTTTCCCATTCAAACGCAAATAATTTCCTACTTTGTAATGCCAATGGGATGCAGAAGAAAGCATCTTTTAAATCAATTACAGAAAAGTATCTAAATTGTTCTGCCACAGATGTTAACAATGTATAAGGATTTGCTACTACTGGATGTATATCTTTAACTATTTCGTTTACAGCTCTTAAATCTTGAACTAACCTATAATCTCCGTTAGGTTTTCTTATAGGAAATATTGGTGTATTATATTCAGATTCACATTCTTCTAACACATTGTGCATCAAAAATTTTGCAATTAATGGTGCTACCCCTTTCCTAGCTTCTAACTGTATAGGATATTGTCTAACTCTTACCGGTTGGACACCTTCTTTCAATTCTACTATGACAGGTTTTGCTGCTTTCGCTAATCCCGGTACTTGTGTCTCCCATACCCATGGTACTACAGCGTTTTCTACCTCTATTGGTATTGTTGTATTAGCTATTTCTTTTACTATAAATATTCTAGCTATTTCTTCCTCAGGTATCTGCAACTTAGCTTTTCCATTTTCAAATATTATTTTAGCATTAAATCTTGACAATAAATCTCGTCCTAACAAAGATGTAGGACAATCCGGTACATAGAGAAATTCATGATCTAATTCTTTACCCCTAAAATTTAGATGCAATGGCCGCAGAAAGGGCCGTTGCTCTGTTTTTCCTGTAGCTCCTACCACAGTTATCATCGTATCTCCTATCTTTCCTAAACAAGTATTTAAAACAGAATAAGTTGCCCCAGTATCTACCAATAATTGTTTCTCTTCCCCATCAATTTCTGTTGTCACTTTTAATCCATCACTTAGTCAGCTACTATGTTGCCCCAAATGTCCTAACATCATTGTTTCTGCCATTGGTGTTCCTCCTACTGAAGTCTGCTGGGCCAAATTCATTTTCACTGGGCACTCATTTTTCCAATGTCCCTGTTGTCTGCAAAACGCACACTGATTTATCCCTAGCTGATTTTGAGGTATTCCCCGCATGCCTCCTACCCTGTATCCTCCTCGACCTCGTCCTCTACTTCTGCCTCTTATTCCTTGATTTACTCGTTGTAACATTGCTAATAATCCTGCCTGATTTCTCTTTGTGGTTTGTTTTTTTTTTTTTTTTCCTATTATTGTACACTTTCCAGCTGATTGCTTCCAAATTACTAAATCTCCTGGGGAAAAAGGAACTTTCCCATATACTTTATCAGTCCCCGAAATTGCCTCTCGTAAAGGGGCTAATAATACTTTACTGTTTTGCTCTTGTTCCTTCCTCCCTTGTCTTGTTCTCTGTGCAATTGGGGTTCGTTGCGCTTGTCTTGGGCATGATGAATGCCCTGGCGAACCCTTCGGTGTTAACTTAATCTGGATCGCTCCAGTATTAATTGATTCTGACGGTTTTACCGCCTTAATACTATCAGTATCACTATCGTCCCCTGCATCTATATCGGACATCACAGGGGCCGTCGGTGATGCTAAAAGTGATACCTCCTCTGGCTCTCTTATTGAATTTTGTATTGCCAAACAAGTCATACACTTCTTATTACCTACACATCCTTCACATTTTGTTTTATCTTTTTTTCGGGATGTACCAACAACATTCCACATTCTCTCTGCATATCTGGATGATTACGTATATCATAAAATAGATCAACATATGGTACTTCATCCCATTTTTCAAGTTCTTAACAATATCTCATTAATGGACCTATAACACCCGGATCTAAACTTCCGTGTTCAGGCCACCGGGGTCCATCATACTCATATGTGGCCACCAATTCGTACAATAATCTATAAATCGACTTTTACTCATACTCTGAAAATATCCCGCACTTTTCCAATGCTTTAATAAACATCCTAACGGAGAATTATCCGGTATTACCATGGTCTTACACACTCACTCCACACACACACACACACTAAACTACGGGGTAGAAAACGGAAAGATAGCCTCTGATGGGAAACAAAAGACCAAACCAAACTCACGAGACAGCCACGTATGTCCGTGAGTGCTGGACCTGCGGGGCTTTCGCTCCGTCTGACGGCCAGCGCCTAGGCTTCCACAGACCAGACCTCGAGCTCGTTAGCCCAACCTTGCGTGAATCGCCGTCACGTCTTATTAGGCAGGCACCCGACCAAATATTACAATAAAGCACCTTCGGGCTTACCACTTTGGGACGTCAGCAGCAGCGCAGAGCGGGCGCAGCCGATGGCTCCCCGAGAATTCCTCGGTGCCGGCACGGAGCAAAATCGGAAAGCGAACCGTCAACACTACTCCCGAAGTCCCATCTGGGTCGCCAGAAAACTGTTGCCCGTAAAGAAACACATAACTACGAAAGCAGTTATATGCGGTGCTTTATTCGGGGCCCGGGGTCTCAGGGACTCATGTCCAAAGCTGAGAATCCCAAATCCCCGTTTAACTTGGTTAATATTTATAGTGTTCGGTTACGTAACATAATCAACAGAATTGCTAAGCTACATGATTGTTTCCCATTTATAGTTTCTTCAGTTACTGTTGCCAAGATTTGCTTATCATTTACCTAGTTCATCAGATTGTGCTGTACCTAGTTCATCAGATTGTACTGTACCCACTTCATCAGACTGTACTGTACCCACTTCATCAGACTGTACTGTACCCACTTCATCAGACTGTACTGTACCCAACACCTGCAATTATACCTTCATCTTGTCTACCAAGTATAACCTATTCTAATCAATATAATGTAACAATTCCCCCCTTTGAAAATACTTCAAGTCTTCCAGACTGCAAGGATTTTCATCATCAGTTCCGCAGATTTCCATATTCTTTGGACCGTCTCAAACTGGTGATTGTAGCTGCAATGAATTATTTCCAATGTCTTCATATCTCGGGGGAAGTTCATGATTCTTCCTGGTAACAGCTTTTAAAATTTTCCCCAAGTGTTGCCGTTCCTTATTAACAATATTTTGAATCAAACGCAACACTCCCATAATAGCTAACATAATAATTATAATTATTATACACCATTGAATTAAAGATGCTACCCAACCAGAGATGTTCAATCCAAATGACTTTGCTAAAGCAGCCACCCAATTATGGGCACTTTCTTCTCTTTCTTCCTCAGTTGCATGTTCAATTTGCGTTAGCTGAGACAAATCACGTTCTACCGCGGCTGTAACATTCGGAATATGTACACAACAATGATCAATCTTATCTCGTAAATAACCACATACTCCATGTTCTTTTAGCAACAGCATATCTAATGCCATTCTATTTTGCAGGGTCATTTTTGTGGTTGCCTGTAATTGTAAGTTTATTTCCTTAAATCCTTCTTTAGTCACTCTTGCTAGCCTTTCCGTTTGTCCTAACAACCGGTACAACATTTCTCTATTCCGATAAGCACTAATTGGAGCAAACAATGATTCTAAAGCCCAACCTAACTTCACACCGGATGATGGTTCTTGCCAATCATCATCATCCTTTATTTCTCTCTTCATTATCCATAAATTTTCTAATCTACCCTTAAATGGCGCTTTCTTCCAAATTGGGCAGAGAGTTGGTAACCCTAAAGTTATTTCAGTCACCAACCCATCCAAGGGGAGGTGAGTCGTCCATTGTCCATCACTTGTAACCCAAACTAAATTTCCTGTGCTCCTGATCGTAGTTCTACAATCTATTCTCACTCCGAATTGTATTACAGGTTCACTCATGGAGTATTTAATTCCTCTACAGGCACAACCTGTCCTTAATGCAAGGACCACAGGTGGAAAGGTAACTTCACTTTCGGGGTGTCACAAGTGTATACTTTTGTACAGTTCTAGACTGGGTGTTTTTCAGCTAACTTTCTTTTGCATTAGATTTTCTTGTGTTTCCTGTTGTGGCGCCTGGATTATTTGTATTGGTTGCATTTCGTCTTTTTCCAAATCTTTTAACTCTCTCCTGGCTCTGTTTCTTTTCTGCATAGGTTCTGATTTTGCAGTAACCTCTAATGCCCTTTTTCCATAATCAAAACTCTCTTTAATCCAAACAATACAGGTGTAGTTTCCTACATCTGTCTTACTTACATTTCGCAATGATAAAATCATAGTACCCCTTCGTGTATCACTATCCCATCGGATTGTAAACCCAGCTGACAATTTGGACTCATTCTTCTGCCAATAGCAACTAATGTCTTGGATTGAACTTCTCATATCTCCAACAAAATCACAAGTCAAATTTACATCCATTCGTTCTTCTATATGTACAGTAGCATATGTATGTATTATTTGAGCGAAACCATTACTTAATCCTACCCAGCATAGTATTACCAAGATGTAAATCTCAGTTTTGTAGGAGTGATCATTTTTACCCCCCATTGTGATGGTACCTTCTTCACTCTGGTATAATGAATCCAATTATCAATTCCTGCTACTTTCACAGCGGTAAATGTTATCAATAGCACCAAATAAAGTCCATGCCACTGTTCCTTTAAAGGCTCCGTTTGCCAATTTCGAACATACGCTTGGTCTCCTGGTTGATTCTCCAACGGCAAAGGGCGATTCCAGATGATCGCGGCACGTAAGGCTGTGAGTAATCTGCTTAAAGAAATTATATAACTATAAACATCTTGATCTCCTTGGAGGTGTAAATCTGCACTTCCCATTCCCTTCGTTGGTGCAGTATATGGCTTACCGTACAGAATTTCATAGGGACTTACAGACAACCCTTCTCTAGGTTTTATACGAATTCTCAATAAAGCAAGGGGCAATGCCTGTGGCCATTGGATTTGAGCTTCCTGGCATATCTTTTTAATTTGTCCTTTTAATGTTTGATTCATCCTTTCTACCTTTCCACTAGATTGTGGCCTCCACGGTGTATGTAAATCCCAGCTAATTCCAAGCATTTCACTAATTTCCTGTACTATTTTAGCTATAAAGTGTGGGCCTCGATCTGAAGAAATTCCTAAAGGTACCCCAAATCTAGGTATGATCTCTTTTAACAAAGTTTTTACTACTTCTCTAGCTTGATTCGTTCTACAGGGAAATGCTTCTAGCCACCCTGAAAAGGTACATACGTATACCAATAAATACTTAAACCCTTTTGATTTAGGTAATTCTGCAAAATCCACTTGCCAATAGTCACCTGGTTCTATTCCCACTTTCAAAGTTCCCATTGGAATTTGTTTTCGTATTACCGGATTATTCTTTAAACATACTGGACACTTCGCATTCACCCCTTTTGCTATTGTTAACATTTGTGCAGATATAATGCTCCGCTTTAAAAACTGCACCAATGCTTCTGCTCCCCAATGGCATTTATTATGTTCAGTTTGTATTATTCGTTTCATAATTGTAGCAGGCACTACTACTTGTCCATTACCTGTTACATACCATCCATGTGAATTCTTCTGTGCCTTTACCAAATCGGCTAATTTTTCATCTTCTTGGGTATAAAAGGGATTTACAGAGAGATGAGCAGTAATCGGGCTTACCTTAGTAGGTATTAGAGCTAATTCAGTCCATACTTGCCGTGCAGCAATTTTGGCTGCCTGGTCTGCCTTCATGTTTCCTTGTGCCACATCGCTGTCATCCCTCTGATGTCCTCGACAATGCATTACAGCCACTTGCTGAGGTAGTACCACAGCCTCTAATAACTGTAAGATCTCGGTTCGATATTTAATAATACTACCTTGAGCCGTCAACAATCCTCTTTCCTTCCATAAAGCTCCATGTATATGTATTATTCCAAAAGCGTATTTAGAATCTGTCCAAATATTCACTCTCTTATCCGTACTCGGTATTAAAGCCCGAATTAGAGCGACCAGTTCTGCCTTTTGCGCTGACGTTCCTGGCATTAATGCCTTTGCTTCAATTACTTCAAGCTTAGTAACCACAGCATATCCAGAATATCGTGTTCCATTCTCAACAAAGCTGCTACCGTCTGTAAATAATGTCCAGTCAGGATTTACAAGGGGAATATCTTTCAGATCTACCCTACTGGCGTAAGTTTGTTCGATCACCTCAATACAATCATGTTCCAGCTCGCCTTCCTCTATTTTGCTACCTAAAAATTCAGCGGGATTCAAACATGTTGTTATCTTTAAAAATATATCATCCTGTTCTCTCAATATTGCTTGATATTTCAACATTCTACCGGATGACAACCAATGACCCCCCTTTTGTTCCAAAACTGCAATCACCATGTGGGGCACAAATACTTCCATTTTTGTTCCCAATGTCAATTTTCTAGCTTCTTGGACTAACATTACAGTAGCAGCCACTGCTCGGAGGCAAGAAGGCCATCCGGCACTTACCGTATCCAACTGCTTGGAAAAATAGCCCACCGGTCTCTTCCATGATCCAATTCGTTGAGTTAAAACTCCAAGCGCTAGTCGTTGCCGCTCATGTACAAAGAGTTGAAATGTTTTTGTCAAATCAGGCAATCCTAATGCTGGGGCTTCTTGCAGAGCCTGTTTTAAGTCTTGAAAAGCCCTTTTACACTCTAAACTCCAAACTAATTGTGGCTCTTTTAAAGCTGCATACAGTGGTTTGGCTAACAGTCCATAATTCAAAATCCAGAGTCTGCACCACCCTGTCATTCCTAGAAAAGTTCGTAACTCGTGCAAATTTCTAGGTTCAGGGATGGCACAAATCGCTTGTATTCTATTCACCCCCAACCGTCTTTGTCCTTGGGAAATTTCACATCCCAGATATATCACTTTTTCCCGGGCAATTTGGGCTTTTTCCTTAGAAACTCGATAACCGCTCTGTCCCAGGAAATTTAATCACGCAACTGTAACAGTAATGCAGTTTTCATACCTTTCTGTCGCCACGAAAATGTCATCCACATATTGCAACAATAAGTATGCTTTTGATGGTAATTGAAAATATCCTTGCTCCTTCCAATCCTCCAGTTCTCGTGCCAGCTGATTCCCAAATATTGTAGGACTGTTTTTGAAGCCTTGTGGTAACCTGGTCCAGGTCAGCTGTCGTTTTCGTCCTGTATCCGGATTTTCCCATTCAAACGCAAATAATTTCCTACTTTGTAATGCCAATGGGATGCAGAAGAAAGCATCTTTTAAATCAATTACAGAAAAGTATCTAAATTGTTCTGCCACAGATGTTAACAATGTATAAGGATTTGCTACTACTGGATGTATATCTTTAACTATTTCGTTTACAGCTCTTAAATCTTGAACTAACCTATAATCTCCGTTAGGTTTTCTTATAGGAAATATTGGTGTATTATATTCAGATTCACATTCTTCTAACACATTGTGCATCAAAAATTTTGCAATTAATGGTGCTACCCCTTTCCTAGCTTCTAACTGTATAGGATATTGTCTAACTCTTACCGGTTGGACACCTTCTTTCAATTCTACTATGACAGGTTTTGCTGCTTTCGCTAATCCCGGTACTTGTGTCTCCCATACCCATGGTACTACAGCGTTTTCTACCTCTATTGGTATTGTTGTATTAGCTATTTCTTTTACTATAAATATTCTAGCTATTTCTTCCTCAGGTATCTGCAACTTAGCTTTTCCATTTTCAAATATTATTTTAGCATTAAATCTTGACAATAAATCTCGT
This sequence comes from Apteryx mantelli, assembly GCF_036417845.1. Classification (NCBI taxonomy): domain Eukaryota; kingdom Metazoa; phylum Chordata; class Aves; order Apterygiformes; family Apterygidae; genus Apteryx; species Apteryx mantelli. Next base: position 328,831 of record NW_027118808.1, read on the forward strand.
CCTAACAAAGATGTAGGACAATCCGGTACATAGAGAAATTCATGATCTAATTCTTTACCCCTAAAATTTAGATGCAATGGCCGCAGAAAGGGCCGTTGCTCTGTTTTTCCTGTAGCTCCTACCACAGTTATCATCGTATCTCCTATCTTTCCTAAACAAGTATTTAAAACAGAATAAGTTGCCCCAGTATCTACCAATAATTGTTTCTCTTCCCCATCAATTTCTGTTGTCACTTTTAATCCATCACTTAGTCAGCTACTATGTTGCCCCAAATGTCCTAACATCATTGTTTCTGCCATTGGTGTTCCTCCTACTGAAGTCTGCTGGGCCAAATTCATTTTCACTGGGCACTCATTTTTCCAATGTCCCTGTTGTCTGCAAAACGCACACTGATTTATCCCTAGCTGATTTTGAGGTATTCCCCGCATGCCTCCTACCCTGTATCCTCCTCGACCTCGTCCTCTACTTCTGCCTCTTATTCCTTGATTTACTCGTTGTAACATTGCTAATAATCCTGCCTGATTTCTCTTTGTGGTTTGTTTTTTTTTTTTTTTTTCCTATTATTGTACACTTTCCAGCTGATTGCTTCCAAATTACTAAATCTCCTGGGGAAAAAGGAACTTTCCCATATACTTTATCAGTCCCCGAAATTGCCTCTCGTAAAGGGGCTAATAATACTTTACTGTTTTGCTCTTGTTCCTTCCTCCCTTGTCTTGTTCTCTGTGCAATTGGGGTTCGTTGCGCTTGTCTTGGGCATGATGAATGCCCTGGCGAACCCTTCGGTGTTAACTTAATCTGGATCGCTCCAGTATTAATTGATTCTGACGGTTTTACCGCCTTAATACTATCAGTATCACTATCGTCCCCTGCATCTATATCGGACATCACAGGGGCCGTCGGTGATGCTAAAAGTGATACCTCCTCTGGCTCTCTTATTGAATTTTGTATTGCCAAACAAGTCATACACTTCTTATTACCTACACATCCTTCACATTTTGTTTTATCTTTTTTTCGGGATGTACCAACAACATTCCACATTCTCTCTGCATATCTGGATGATTACGTATATCATAAAATAGATCAACATATGGTACTTCATCCCATTTTTCAAGTTCTTAACAATATCTCATTAATGGACCTATAACACCCGGATCTAAACTTCCGTGTTCAGGCCACCGGGGTCCATCATACTCATATTGTGGCCACCAATTCGTACAATAATCTATAAATCGACTTTTACTCATACTCTGAAAATATCCCGCACTTTTCCAATGCTTTAATAAACATCCTAACGGAGAATTATCCAGTATTACCATGGTCTTACACACTCACTCCACACACACACACACTAAATCTACGGGGTAGAAAACGGAAAGATAGCCTCTGATGGGAAACAAAAGACCAAACCAAACTCACGAGACAGCCACGTATGTCCGTGAGTGCTGGACCTGCGGGGCTTTCGCTCCGTCTGACGGCCAGCGCCTAGGCTTCCACAGACCAGACCTCGAGCTCGTTAGCCCAACCTTGCGTGAATCGCCGTCACGTCTTATTAGGCAGGCACCCGACCAAATATTACAATAAAGCACCTTCGGGCTTACCACTTTGGGACGTCAGCAGCAGCGCAGAGCGGGCGCAGCCGATGGCTCCCCGAGAATTCCTCGGTGCCGGCACGGAGCAAAATCGGAAAGCGAACCGTCAACACTACTCCCGAAGTCCCATCTGGGTCGCCAGAAAACTGTTGCCCGTAAAGAAACACATAACTACGAAAGCAGTTATATGCGGTGCTTTATTCGGGGCCCGGGGTCTCAGGGACTCATGTCCAAAGCTGAGAATCCCAAATCCCCGTTTAACTTGGTTAATATTTATAGTGTTCGGTTACGTAACATAATCAACAGAATTGCTAAGCTACATGATTGTTTCCCATTTATAGTTTCTTCAGTTACTGTTGCCAAGATTTGCTTATCATTTACCTAGTTCATCAGATTGTGCTGTACCTAGTTCATCAGATTGTACTGTACCCACTTCATCAGACTGTACTGTACCCACTTCATCAGACTGTACTGTACCCACTTCATCAGACTGTACTGTACCCAACACCTGCAATTATACCTTCATCTTGTCTACCAAGTATAACCTATTCTAATCAATATAATGTAACAATTCCCCCCTTTGAAAATACTTCAAGTCTTCCAGACTGCAAGGATTTTCATCATCAGTTCCGCAGATTTCCATATTCTTTGGACCGTCTCAAACTGGTGATTGTAGCTGCAATGAATTATTTCCAATGTCTTCATATCTCGGGGGAAGTTCATGATTCTTCCTGGTAACAGCTTTTAAAATTTTCCCCAAGTGTTGCCGTTCCTTATTAACAATATTTTGAATCAAACGCAACACTCCCATAATAGCTAACATAATAATTATAATTATTATACACCATTGAATTAAAGATGCTACCCAACCAGAGATGTTCAATCCAAATGACTTTGCTAAAGCAGCAACCCAATTATGGGTACTTTCTTCTCTTTCTTCCTCAGTTGCATGTTCAATTTGCGTTAGCTGAGACAAATCACGTTCTACCGCGGCTGTAACATTCGGAATATGTACACAACAATGATCAATCTTATCTCGTAAATAACCACATACTCCATGTTCTTTTAGCAACAGCATATCTAATGCCATTCTATTTTGCAGGGTCATTTTTGTGGTTGCCTGTAATTGTAAGTTTATTTCCTTAAATCCTTCTTTAGTCACTCTTGCTAGCCTTTCCGTTTGTCCTAACAACCGGTACAACATTTCTCTATTCCGATAAGTACTAATTGGAGCAAACAATGATTCTAAAGCCCAACCTAACTTCACACCGGATGATGGTTCTTGCCAATCATCATCATCCTTTATTTCTCTCTTCATTATCCATAAATTTTCTAATCTACCCTTAAATGGCGCTTTCTTCCAAATTGGGCAGAGAGTTGGTAACCCTAAAGTTATTTCAGTCACCAACCCATCCAAGGGGAGGTGAGTCGTCCATTGTCCATCACTGGTAACCCAAACTAAATTTCCTGTGCTCCTGATCGTAGTTCTACAATCTATTCCCACTCCGAATTGTATTACAGGTTCACTCATGGAGTATTTAATTCCTCTACAGGCACAACCTGTCCTTAATGCAAGGACCACAGGTGGAAAGGTAACTTCACTTTCGGGGTGTCACAAGTGTATACTTTTGTACAGTTCTAGACTGGGTGTTTTTCAGCTAACTTTCTTTTGCATTAGATTTTCTTGTGTTTCCTGTTGTGGCGCCTGGATTATTTGTATTGGTTGCATTTCGTCTTTTTCCAAATCTTTTAACTCTCTCCTGGCTCTGTTTCTTTTCTGCATAGGTTCTGATTTTGCAGTAACCTCTAATGCCCTTTTTCCATAATCAAAACTCTCTTTAATCCAAACAATACAGGTGTAGTTTCCTACATCTGTCTTACTTACATTTCGCAATGATAAAATCATAGTACCCCTTCGTGTATCACTGTCCCATCGGATTGTAAACCCAGTTGACAATTTGGACTCATTCTTCTGCCAATAGCAACTAATGTCTTGGATTGAACTTCTCATATCTCCAACAAAATCACAAGTCAAATTTACATCCATTCGTTCTTCTATATGTACAGTAGCATATGTATGTATTATTTGAGCGAAACCATTACTTAATCCTACCCAGCATAGTATTACCAAGATGTAAATCTCAGTTTTGTAGGAGTGATCATTTTTACCCCCCATTGTGATGGTACCTTCTTCACTCTGGTATAATGAATCCAATTATCAATTCCTGCTACTTTCACAGCGGTAAATGTTATCAATAGCACCAAATAAAGTCCATGCCACTGTTCCTTTAAAGGCTCCGTTTGCCAATTTCGAACATACGCTTGGTCTCCTGGTTGATTCTCCAACGGCAAAGGGCGATTCCAGATGATCGCGGCACGTAAGGCTGTGAGTAATCTGCTTAAAGAAATTATATAACTATAAACATCTTGATCTCCTTGGAGGTGTAAATCTGCACTTCCCATTCCCTTCGTTGGTGCAGTATATGGCTTACCGTACAGAATTTCATAGGGACTTACAGACAACCCTTCTCTAGGTTTTATACGAATTCTCAATAAAGCAAGGGGCAATGCCTGTGGCCATTGGATTTGAGCTTCCTGGCATATCTTTTTAATTTGTCCTTTTAATGTTTGATTCATCCTTTCTACCTTTCCACTAGATTGTGGCCTCCATGGTGTATGTAAATCCCAGCTAATTCCAAGCATTTCACTAATTTCCTGTACTATTTCAGCTATAAAGTGTGGGCCTCGATCTGAAGAAATTCCTAAAGGTACCCCAAATCTAGGTATGATCTCTTTTAACAAAGTTTTTACTACTTCTCTAGCTTGATTCGTTCTACAGGGAAATGCTTCTAGCCACCCTGAAAAGGTACATACGTATACCAATAAATACTTAAACCCTTTTGATTTAGGTAATTCTGCAAAATCCACTTGCCAATAGTCACCTGGTTCTATTCCCACTTTCAAAGTTCCCATTGGAATTTGTTTTCGTATTACCGGATTATTCTTTAAACATACTGGACACTTCGCATTCACCCCTTTTGCTATTGTTAACATTTGTGCAGATATAATGCTCCGCTTTAAAAACTGCACCAATGCTTCTGCTCCCCAATGGCATTTATTATGTTCAGTTTGTATTATTCGTTTCATAATTGTAGCAGGCACTACTACTTGTCCATTACCTGTTACATACCATCCATGTGAATTCTTCTGTGCCTTTACCAAATCGGCTAATTTTTCATCTTCTTGGGTATAAAAGGGATTTACAGAGAGATGAGCAGTAATCGGGCTTACCTTAGTAGGTATTAGAGCTAATTCAGTCCATACTTGCCGTGCAGCAATTTTGGCTGCCTGGTCTGCCTTCATGTTTCCTTGTGCCACATCGCTGCCATCCCTCTGATGTCCTCGACAATGCATTACAGCCACTTGCTGAGGTAGTACCACAGCCTCTAATAACTGTAAGATCTCGGTTCGATATTTAATAATACTACCTTGAGCCGTCAACAATCCTCTTTCCTTCCATAAAGCTCCATGTATATGTATTATTCCAAAAGCGTATTTAGAATCTGTCCAAATATTCACTCTCTTATCCGTACTCGGTATTAAAGCCCGAATTAGAGCGACCAGTTCTGCCTTTTGCGCTGACGTTCCTGGCATTAATGCCTTTGCTTCAATTACTTCAAGCTTAGTAACCACAGCATATCCAGAATATCGTGTTCCATTCTCAACAAAGCTGCTACCGTCTGTAAATAATGTCCAGTCAGGATTTACAAGGGGAATATCTTTCAGATCTACCCTACTGGCGTAAGTTTGTTCGATCACCTCAATACAATCATGTTCCAGCTCGCCTTCCTCTATTTTGCTACCTAAAAATTCAGCGGGATTCAAACATGTTGTTATCTTTAAAAATATATCATCCTGTTCTCTCAATATTGCTTGATATTTCAACATTCTACCGGATGACAACCAATGACCCCCCTTTTGTTCCAAAACTGCAATCACCATGTGGGGCACAAATACTTCCATTTTTGTTCCCAATGTCAATTTTCTAGCTTCTTGGACTAACATTACAGTAGCAGCCACTGCTCGGAGGCAAGAAGGCCATCCGGCACTTACCGTATCCAACTGCTTGGAAAAATAGCCCACCGGTCTCTTCCATGATCCAATTCGTTGAGTTAAAACTCCAAGCGCTAGTCGTTGCCGCTCATGTACAAAGAGTTGAAATGTTTTTGTCAAATCAGGCAATCCTAATGCTGAGGCTTCTTGCAGAGCCTGTTTTAAGTCTTGAAAAGCCCTTTTACACTCTAAACTCCAAACTAATTGTGGCTCTTTTAAAGCTGCATACAGTGGTTTGGCTAACAGTCCGTAATTCAAAATCCAGAGTCTGCACCACCCTGTCATTCCTAGAAAAGTTCGTAACTCGTGCAAATTTCTAGGTTCAGGGATGGCACAAATCGCTTGTATTCTATTCACCCCCAACCGTCTTTGTCCTTGGGAAATTTCACATCCCAGATATATCACTTTTTCCCGGGCAATTTGGGCTTTTTCCTTAGAAACTCGATAACCGCTCTGTCCCAGTAAATTTAATAACGCAACTGTAACAGTAATGCAGTTTTCATACCTTTCTGTCGCCACGAAAATGTCATCCACATATTGCAACAATAAGTATGCTTTTGATGGTAATTGAAAATATCCTTGCTCCTTCCAATCCTCCAGTTCTCGTGCCAGCTGATTCCCAAACATTGTAGGACTGTTTTTGAAGCCTTGTGGTAACCTGGTCCAGGTCAGCTGTCGTTTTCGTCCTGTATCCGGATTTTCCCATTCAAACGCAAATAATTTCCTACTTTGTAATGCCAATGGGATGCAGAAGAAAGCATCTTTTAAATCAATTACAGAAAAGTATCTAAATTGTTCTGCCACAGATGTTAACAATGTATAAGGATTTGCTACTACTGGATGTATATCTTTAACTATTTCGTTTACAGCTCTTAAATCTTGAACTAACCTATAATCTCCGTTAGGTTTTCTTATAGGAAATATTGGTGTATTATATTCAGATTCACATTCTTCTAACACATTGTGCATCAAAAATTTTGCAATTAATGGTGCTACCCCTTTCCTAGCTTCTAACTGTATAGGATATTGTCTAACTCTTACCGGTTGGACACCTTCTTTCAATTCTACTATGACAGGTTTTGCTGCTTTCGCTAATCCCGGTACTTGTGTCTCCCATACCCATGGTACTACAGCGTTTTCTACCTCTATTGGTATTGTTGTATTAGCTATTTCTTTTACTATAAATATTCTAGCTATTTCTTCCTCAGGTATCTGCAACTTAGCTTTTCCATTTTCAAATATTATTTTAGCATTAAATCTTGACAATAAATCTCGTCCTAACAAAGATGTAGGACAATCCGGTACATAGAGAAATTCATGATCTAATTCTTTACCCCTAAAATTTAGATGCAATGGCCGCAGAAAGGGCCGTTGCTCTGTTTTTCCTGTAGCTCCTACCACAGTTATCATCGTATCTCCTATCTTTCCTAAACAAGTATTTAAAACAGAATAAGTTGCCCCAGTATCTACCAATAATTGTTTCTCTTCCCCATCAATTTCTGTTGTCACTTTTAATCCATCACTTAGTCAGCTACTATGTTGCCCCAAATGTCCTAACATCATTGTTTCTGCCATTGGTGTTCCTCCTACTGAAGTCTGCTGGGCCAAATTCATTTTCACTGGGCACTCATTTTTCCAATGTCCCTGTTGTCTGCAAAACGCACACTGATTTATCCCTAGCTGATTTTGAGGTATTCCCCGCATGCCTCCTACCCTGTATCCTCCTCGACCTCGTCCTCTACTTCTGCCTCTTATTCCTTGATTTACTCGTTGTAACATTGCTAATAATCCTGCCTGATTTCTCTTTGTGGTTTGTTTTTTTTTTTTTTTTCCTATTATTGTACACTTTCCAGCTGATTGCTTCCAAATTACTAAATCTCCTGGGGAAAAAGGAACTTTCCCATATACTTTATCAGTCCCCGAAATTGCCTCTCGTAAAGGGGCTAATAATACTTTACTGTTTTGCTCTTGTTCCTTCCTCCCTTGTCTTGTTCTCTGTGCAATTGGGGTTCGTTGCGCTTGTCTTGGGCATGATGAATGCCTTGGCGAACCCTTCGGTGTTAACTTAATCTGGATCGCTCCAGTATTAATTGATTCTGACGGTTTTACCGCCTTAATACTATCAGTATCACTATCGTCCCCTGCATCTATATCGGACATCACAGGGGCCGTCGGTGATGCTAAAAGTGATACCTCCTCTGGCTCTCTTATTGAATTTTGTATTGCCAAACAAGTCATACACTTCTTATTACCTACACATCCTTCACATTTTGTTTTATCTTTTTTTCGGGATGTACCAACAACATTCCACATTCTCTCTGCATATCTGGATGATTACGTATATCATAAAATAGATCAACATATGGTACTTCATCCCATTTTTCAAGTTCTTAACAATATCTCATTAATGGACCTATAACACCCGGATCTAAACTTCCGTGTTCAGGCCACCGGGGTCCATCATACTCATATGTGGCCACCAATTCGTACAATAATCTATAAATCGACTTTTACTCATACTCTGAAAATATCCCGCACTTTTCCAATGCTTTAATAAACATCCTAACGGAGAATTATCCGGTATTACCATGGTCTTACACACTCACTCCACACACACACACACACTAAACTACGGGGTAGAAAACGGAAAGATAGCCTCTGATGGGAAACAAAAGACCAAACCAAACTCACGAGACAGCCACGTATGTCCGTGAGTGCTGGACCTGCGGGGCTTTCGCTCCGTCTGACGGCCAGCGCCTAGGCTTCCACAGACCAGACCTCGAGCTCGTTAGCCCAACCTTGCGTGAATCGCCGTCACGTCTTATTAGGCAGGCACCCGACCAAATATTACAATAAAGCACCTTCGGGCTTACCACTTTGGGACGTCAGCAGCAGCGCAGAGCGGGCGCAGCCGATGGCTCCCCGAGAATTCCTCGGTGCCGGCACGGAGCAAAATCGGAAAGCGAACCGTCAACACTACTCCCGAAGTCCCATCTGGGTCGCCAGAAAACTGTTGCCCGTAAAGAAACACATAACTACGAAAGCAGTTATATGCGGTGCTTTATTCGGGGCCTGGGGTCTCAGGGACTCATGTCCAAAGCTGAGAATCCCAAATCCCCGTTTAACTTGGTTAATATTTATAGTGTTCGGTTACGTAACATAATCAACAGAATTGCTAAGCTACATGATTGTTTCCCATTTATAGTTTCTTCAGTTACTGTTGCCAAGATTTGCTTATCATTTACCTAGTTCATCAGATTGTGCTGTACCTAGTTCATCAGATTGTACTGTACCCACTTCATCAGACTGTACTGTACCCACTTCATCAGACTGTACTGTACCCACTTCATCAGACTGTACTGTACCCAACACCTGCAATTATACCTTCATCTTGTCTACCAAGTATAACCTATTCTAATCAATATAATGTAACAATTCCCCCCTTTGAAAATACTTCAAGTCTTCCAGACTGCAAGGATTTTCATCATCAGTTCCGCAGATTTCCATATTCTTTGGACCGTCTCAAACTGGTGATTGTAGCTGCAATGAATTATTTCCAATGTCTTCATATCTCGGGGGAAGTTCATGATTCTTCCTGGTAACAGCTTTTAAAATTTTCCCCAAGTGTTGCCGTTCCTTATTAACAATATTTTGAATCAAACGCAACACTCCCATAATAGCTAACATAATAATTATAATTATTATACACCATTGAATTAAAGATGCTACCCAACCAGAGATGTTCAATCCAAATGACTTTGCTAAAGCAGCCACCCAATTATGGGCACTTTCTTCTCTTTCTTCCTCAGTTGCATGTTCAATTTGCGTTAGCTGAGACAAATCACGTTCTACCGCGGCTGTAACATTCGGAATATGTACACAACAATGATCAATCTTATCTCGTAAATAACCACATACTCCATGTTCTTTTAGCAACAGCATATCTAATGCCATTCTATTTTGCAGGGTCATTTTTGTGGTTGCCTGTAATTGTAAGTTTATTTCCTTAAATCCTTCTTTAGTCACTCTTGCTAGCCTTTCCGTTTGTCCTAACAACCGGTACAACATTTCTCTATTCCGATAAGCACTAATTGGAGCAAACAATGATTCTAAAGCCCAACCTAACTTCACACCGGATGATGGTTCTTGCCAATCATCATCATCCTTTATTTCTCTCTTCATTATCCATAAATTTTCTAATCTACCCTTAAATGGCGCTTTCTTCCAAATTGGGCAGAGAGTTGGTAACCCTAAAGTTATTTCAGTCACCAACCCATCCAAGGGGAGGTGAGTCGTCCATTGTCCATCACTTGTAACCCAAACTAAATTTCCTGTGCTCCTGATCGTAGTTCTACAATCTATTCCCACTCCGAATTGTATTACAGGTTCACTCATGGAGTATTTAATTCCTCTACAGGCACAACCTGTCCTTAATGCAAGGACCACAGGTGGAAAGGTAACTTCACTTTCGGGGTGTCACAAGTGTATACTTTTGTACAGTTCTAGACTGGGTGTTTTTCAGCTAACTTTCTTTTGCATTAGATTTTCTTGTGTTTCCTGTTGTGGCGCCTGGATTATTTGTATTGGTTGCATTTCGTCTTTTTCCAAATCTTTTAACTCTCTCCTGGCTCTGTTTCTTTTCTGCATAGGTTCTGATTTTGCAGTAACCTCTAATGCCCTTTTTCCATAATCAAAACTCTCTTTAATCCAAACAATACAGGTGTAGTTTCCTACATCTGTCTTACTTACATTTCGCAATGATAAAATCATAGTACCCCTTCGTGTATCACTATCCCATCGGATTGTAAACCCAGTTGACAATTTGGACTCATTCTTCTGCCAATAGCAACTAATGTCTTGGATTGAACTTCTCATATCTCCAACAAAATCACAAGTCAAATTTACATCCATTCGTTCTTCTATATGTACAGTAGCATATGTATGTATTATTTGAGCGAAACCATTACTTAATCCTACCCAGCATAGTATTACCAAGATGTAAATCTCAGTTTTGTAGGAGTGATCATTTTTACCCCCCATTGTGATGGTACCTTCTTCACTCTGGTATAATGAATCCAATTATCAATTCCTGCTACTTTCACAGCGGTAAATGTTATCAATAGCACCAAATAAAGTCCATGCCACTGTTCCTTTAAAGGCTCCGTTTGCCAATTTCGAACATACGCTTGGTCTCCTGGTTGATTCTCCAACGGCAAAGGGCGATTCCAGATGATCGCGGCACGTAAGGCTGTGAGTAATCTGCTTAAAGAAATTATATAACTATAAACATCTTGATCTCCTTGGAGGTGTAAATCTGCACTTCCCATTCCCTTCGTTGGTGCAGTATATGGCTTACCGTACAGAATTTCATAGGGACTTACAGACAACCCTTCTCTAGGTTTTATACGAATTCTCAATAAAGCAAGGGGCAATGCCTGTGGCCATTGGATTTGAGCTTCCTGGCATATCTTTTTAATTTGTCCTTTTAATGTTTGATTCATCCTTTCTACCTTTCCACTAGATTGTGGCCTCCACGGTGTATGTAAATCCCAGCTAATTCCAAGCATTTCACTAATTTCCTGTACTATTTTAGCTATAAAGTGTGGGCCTCGATCTGAAGAAATTCCTAAAGGTACCCCAAATCTAGGTATGATCTCTTTTAACAAAGTTTTTACTACTTCTCTAGCTTGATTCGTTCTACAGGGAAATGCTTCTAGCCACCCTGAAAAGGTACATACGTATACCAATAAATACTTAAACCCTTTTGATTTAGGTAATTCTGCAAAATCCACTTGCCAATAGTCACCTGGTTCTATTCCCACTTTCAAAGTTCCCATTGGAATTTGTTTTCGTATTACCGGATTATTCTTTAAACATACTGGACACTTCGCATTCACCCCTTTTGCTATTGTTAACATTTGTGCAGATACAATGCTCCGCTTTAAAAACTGCACCAATGCTTCTGCTCCCCAATGGCATTTATTATGTTCAGTTTGTATTATTCGTTTCATAATTGTAGCAGGCACTACTACTTGTCCATTACCTGTTACATACCATCCATGTGAATTCTTCTGTGCCTTTACCAAATCGGCTAATTTTTCATCTTCTTGGGTATAAAAGGGATTTACAGAGAGATGAGCAGTAATCGGGCTTACCTTAGTAGGTATTAGAGCTAATTCAGTCCATACTTGCCGTGCAGCAATTTTGGCTGCCTGGTCTGCCTTCATGTTTCCTTGTGCCACATCGCTGTCATCCCTCTGATGTCCTCGACAATGCATTACAGCCACTTGCTGAGGTAGTACCACAGCCTCTAATAACTGTAAGATCTCGGTTCGATATTTAATAATACTACCTTGAGCCGTCAACAATCCTCTTTCCTTCCATAAAGCTCCATGTATATGTATTATTCCAAAAGCGTATTTAGAATCTGTCCAAATATTCACTCTCTTATCCGTACTCGGTATTAAAGCCCGAATTAGAGCGACCAGTTCTGCCTTTTGCGCTGACGTTCCTGGCATTAATGCCTTTGCTTCAATTACTTCAAGCTTAGTAACCACAGCATATCCAGAATATCGTGTTCCATTCTCAACAAAGCTGCTACCGTCTGTAAATAATGTCCAGTCAGGATTTACAAGGGGAATATCTTTCAGATCTACCCTACTGGCGTAAGTTTGTTCGATCACCTCAATACAATCATGTTCCAGCTCGCCTTCCTCTATTTTGCTACCTAAAAATTCAGCGGGATTCAAACATGTTGTTATCTTTAAAAATATATCATCCTGTTCTCTCAATATTGCCTGATATTTCAACATTCTACTGGATGACAACCAATGACCCCCCTTTTGTTCCAAAACTGCAATCACCATGTGGGGCACAAATACTTCCATTTTTGTTCCCAATGTCAATTTTCTAGCTTCTTGGACTAACGTTACAGTAGCAGCCACTGCTCGGAGGCAAGAAGGCCATCCGGCACTTACCATATCCAACTGCTTGGAAAAATAGCCCACCGGTCTCTTCCATGATCCAATTCGTTGAGTTAAAACTCCAAGCGCTAGTCGTTGCCGCTCATGTACAAAGAGTTGAAATGTTTTTGTCAAATCAGGCAATCCTAATGCTGGGGCTTCTTGCAGAGCCTGTTTTAAGTCTTGAAAAGCCCTTTTACACTCTAAACTCCAAACTAATTGTGGCTCTTTTAAAGCTGCATACAGTGGTTTGGCTAACAGTCCATAATTCAAAATCCAGAGTCTGCACCACCCTGTCATTCCTAGAAAAGTTCGTAACTCGTGCAAATTTCTAGGTTCAGGGATGGCACAAATCGCTTGTATTCTATTCACCCCCAACCGTCTTTGTCCTTGGGAAATTTCACATCCCAGATATATCACTTTTTCCCGGGCAATTTGGGCTTTTTCCTTAGAAACTCGATAACCGCTCTGTCCCAGGAAATTTAATCACGCAACTGTAACAGTAATGCAGTTTTCATACCTTTCTGTCGCCACGAAAATGTCATCCACATATTGCAACAATAAGTATGCTTTTGATGGTAATTGAAAATATCCTTGCTCCTTCCAATCCTCCAGTTCTCGTGCCAGCTGATTCCCAAATATTGTAGGACTGTTTTTGAAGCCTTGTGGTAACCTGGTCCAGGTCAGCTGTCGTTTTCGTCCTGTATCCGGATTTTCCCATTCAAACGCAAATAATTTCCTACTTTGTAATGCCAATGGGATGCAGAAGAAAGCATCTTTTAAATCAATTACAGAAAAGTATCTAAATTGTTCTGCCACAGATGTTAACAATGTATAAGGATTTGCTACTACTGGATGTATATCTTTAACTATTTCGTTTACAGCTCTTAAATCTTGAACTAACCTATAATCTCCGTTAGGTTTTCTTATAGGAAATATCGGTGTATTATATTCAGATTCACATTCTTCTAACACATTGTGCATCAAAAATTTTGCAATTAATGGTGCTACCCCTTTCCTAGCTTCTAACTGTATAGGATATTGTCTAACTCTTACCGGTTGGACACCTTCTTTCAATTCTACTATGACAGGTTTTGCTGCTTTCGCTAATCCCGGTACTTGTGTCTCCCATACCCATGGTACTACAGCGTTTTCTACCTCTATTGGTATTGTTGTATTAGCTATTTCTTTTACTATAAATATTCTAGCTATTTCTTCCTCAGGTATCTGCAACTTAGCTTTTCCATTTTCAAATATTATTTTAGCATTAAATCTTGACAATAAATCTCGTCCTAACAAAGATGTAGGACAATCCGGTACATAGAGAAATTCATGATCTAATTCTTTACCCCTAAAATTTAGATGCAATGGCCGCAGAAAGGGCCGTTGCTCTGTTTTTCCTGTAGCTCCTACCACAGTTATCATCGTATCTCCTATCTTTCCTAAACAAGTATTTAAAACAGAATAAGTTGCCCCAGTATCTACCAATAATTGTTTCTCTTCCCCATCAATTTCTGTTGTCACTTTTAATCCATCACTTAGTCAGCTACTATGTTGCCCCAAATGTCCTAACATCATTGTTTCTGCCATTGGTGTTCCTCCTACTGAAGTCTGCTGGGCCAAATTCATTTTCACTGGGCACTCATTTTTCCAATGTCCCTGTTGTCTGCAAAACGCACACTGATTTATCCCTAGCTGATTTTGAGGTATTCCCCGCATGCCTCCTACCCTGTATCCTCCTCGACCTCGTCCTCTACTTCTGCCTCTTATTCCTTGATTTACTCGTTGTAACATTGCTAATAATCCTGCCTGATTTCTCTTTGTGGTTTGTTTTTTTTTTTTTTTTTTTTTCCTATTATTGTACACTTTCCAGCTGATTGCTTCCAAATTACTAAATCTCCTGGGGAAAAAGGAACTTTCCCATATACTTTATCAGTCCCCGAAATTGCCTCTCGTAAAGGGGCTAATAATACTTTACTGTTTTGCTCTTGTTCCTTCCTCCCTTGTCTTGTTCTCTGTGCAATTGGGGTTCGTTGCGCTTGTCTTGGGCATGATGAATGCCCTGGCGAACCCTTCGGTGTTAACTTAATCTGGATCGCTCCAGTATTAATTGATTCTGACGGTTTTACCGCCTTAATACTATCAGTATCACTATCGTCCCCTGCATCTATATCGGACATCACAGGGGCCGTCGGTGATGCTAAAAGTGATACCTCCTCTGGCTCTCTTATTGAATTTTGTATTGCCAAACAAGTCATACGCTTCTTATTACCTACACATCCTTCACATTTTGTTTTATCTTTTTTTCGGGATGTACCAACAACATTCCACATTCTCTCTGCATATCTGGATGATTACGTATATCATAAAATAGATCAACATATGGTACTTCATCCCATTTTTCAAGTTCTTAACAATATCTCATTAATGGACCTATAACACCCGGATCTAAACTTCCGTGTTCAGGCCACCGGGGTCCATCATACTCATATTGTGGCCACCAATTCGTACAATAATCTATAAATCGACTTTTACTCATACTCTGAAAATATCCCGCACTTTTCCAATGCTTTAATAAACATCCTAACGGAGAATTATCCGGTATTACCATGGTCTTACACACTCACTCCACACACACACACACTAAATCTACGGGGTAGAAAACGGAAAGATAGCCTCTGATGGGAAACAAAAGACCAAACCAAACTCACGAGACAGCCACGTATGTCCGTGAGTGCTGGACCTGCGGGGCTTTCGCTCCGTCTGACGGCCAGCGCCTAGGCTTCCACAGACCAGACCTCGAGCTCGTTAGCCCAACCTTGCGTGAATCGCCGTCACGTCTTATTAGGCAGGCACCCGACCAAATATTACAATAAAGCACCTTCGGGCTTACCACTTTGGGACGTCAGGAGCAGCGCAGAGCGGGCGCAGCCGATGGCTCCCCGAGAATTCCTCGGTGCCGGCACGGAGCAAAATCGGAAAGCGAACCGTCAACACTACTCCCGAAGTCCCATCTGGGTCGCCAGAAAACTGTTGCCCGTAAAGAAACACATAACTACGAAAGCAGTTATATGCGGTGCTTTATTCGGGGCCCGGGGTCTCAGGGACTCATGTCCAAAGCTGAGAATCCCAAATCCCCGTTTAACTTGGTTAATATTTATAGTGTTCGGTTACGTAACATAATCAACAGAATTGCTAAGCTACATGATTGTTTCCCATTTATAGTTTCTTCAGTTACTGTTGCCAAGATTTGCTTATCATTTACCTAGTTCATCAGATTGTGCTGTACCCAGTTCATCAGATTGTACTGTACCCACTTCATCAGATTGTACTGTACCCAACACCTGCAATTATACCTTCATCTTGTCTACCAAGTATAACCTATTCTAATCAATATAATGTAACAATTCCCCCCTTTGAAAATACTTCAAGTCTTCCAGACTGCAAGGATTTTCATCATCAGTTCCGCAGATTTCCATATTCTTTGGACCGTCTCAAACTGGTGATTGTAGCTGCAATGAATTATTTCCAATGTCTTCATATCTCGGGGGAAGTTCATGATTCTTCCTGGTAACAGCTTTTAAAATTTTCCCCAAGTGTTGCCGTTCCTTATTAACAATATTTTGAATCAAACGCAACACTCCCATAATAGCTAACATAATAATTATAATTATTATACACCATTGAATTAAAGATGCTACCCAACCAGAGATGTTCAATCCAAATGACTTTGCTAAAGCAGCAACCCAATTATGGGTACTTTCTTCTCTTTCTTCCTCAGTTGCATGTTCAATTTGCGTTAGCTGAGACAAATCACGTTCTACCGCGGCTGTAACATTCGGAATATGTACACAACAATGATCAATCTTATCTCGTAAATAACCACATACTCCATGTTCTTTTAGCAACAGCATATCTAATGCCATTCTATTTTGCAGGGTCATTTTTGTGGTTGCCTGTAATTGTAAGTTTATTTCCTTAAATCCTTCTTTAGTCACTCTTGCTAGCCTTTCCGTTTGTCCTAACAACCGGTACAACATTTCTCTATTCCGATAAGCACTAATTGGAGCAAACAATGATTCTAAAGCCCAACCTAACTTCACACCGGATGATGGTTCTTGCCAATCATCATCATCCTTTATTTCTCTCTTCATTATCCATAAATTTTCTAATCTACCCTTAAATGGCGCTTTCTTCCAAATTGGGCAGAGAGTTGGTAACCCTAAAGTTATTTCAGTCACCAACCCATCCAAGGGGAGGTGAGTCGTCCATTGTCCATCACTTGTAACCCAAACTAAATTTCCTGTGCTCCTGATCGTAGTTCTACAATCTATTCCCACTCCGAATTGTATTACAGGTTCACTCATGGAGTATTTAATTCCTCTACAGGCACAACCTGTCCTTAATGCAAGGACCACAGGTGGAAAGGTAACTTCACTTTCGGGGTGTCACAAGTGTATACTTTTGTACAGTTCTAGACTGGGTGTTTTTCAGCTAACTTTCTTTTGCATTAGATTTTCTTGTGTTTCCTGTTGTGGCGCCTGGATTATTTGTATTGGTTGCATTTCGTCTTTTTCCAAATCTTTTAACTCTCTCCTGGCTCTGTTTCTTTTCTGCATAGGTTCTGATTTTGCAGTAACCTCTAATGCCCTTTTTCCATAATCAAAACTCTCTTTAATCCAAACAATACAGGTGTAGTTTCCTACATCTGTCTTACTTACATTTCGCAATGATAAAATCATAGTACCCCTTCGTGTATCACTATCCCATCGGATTGTAAACCCAGTTGACAATTTGGACTCATTCTTCTGCCAATAGCAACTAATGTCTTGGATTGAACTTCTCATATCTCCAACAAAATCACAAGTCAAATTTACATCCATTCGTTCTTCTATATGTACAGTAGCATATGTATGTATTATTTGAGCGAAACCATTACTTAATCCTACCCAGCATAGTATTACCAAGATGTAAATCTCAGTTTTGTAGGAGTGATCATTTTTACCCCCCATTGTGATGGTACCTTCTTCACTCTGGTATAATGAATCCAATTATCAATTCCTGCTACTTTCACAGCGGTAAATGTTATCAATAGCACCAAATAAAGTCCATGCCACTGTTCCTTTAAAGGCTCCGTTTGCCAATTTCGAACATACGCTTGGTCTCCTGGTTGATTCTCCAACGGCAAAGGGCGATTCCAGATGATCGCGGCACGTAAGGCTGTGAGTAATCTGCTTAAAGAAATTATATAACTATAAACATCTTGATCTCCTTGGAGGTGTAAATCTGCACTTCCCATTCCCTTCGTTGGTGCAGTATATGGCTTACCGTACAGAATTTCATAGGGACTTACAGACAACCCTTCTCTAGGTTTTATACGAATTCTCAATAAAGCAAGGGGCAATGCCTGTGGCCATTGGATTTGAGCTTCCTGGCATATCTTTTTAATTTGTCCTTTTAATGTTTGATTCATCCTTTCTACCTTTCCACTAGATTGTGGCCTCCACGGTGTATGTAAATCCCAGCTAATTCCAAGCATTTCACTAATTTCCTGTACTATTTTAGCTATAAAGTGTGGGCCTCGATCTGAAGAAATTCCTAAAGGTACCCCAAATCTAGGTATGATCTCTTTTAACAAAGTTTTTACTACTTCTCTAGCTTGATTCGTTCTACAGGGAAATGCTTCTAGCCACCCTGAAAAGGTACATACGTATACCAATAAATACTTAAACCCTTTTGATTTAGGTAATTCTGCAAAATCCACTTGCCAATAGTCACCTGGTTCTATTCCCACTTTCAAAGTTCCCATTTGAATTTGTTTTCGTATTACCGGATTATTCTTTAAACATACTGGACACTTCGCATTCACCCCTTTTGCTATTGTTAACATTTGTGCAGATACAATGCTCCGCTTTAAAAACTGCACCAATGCTTCTGCTCCCCAATGGCATTTATTATGTTCAGTTTGTATTATTCGTTTCATAATTGTAGCAGGCACTACTACTTGTCCATTACCTGTTACATACCATCCATGTGAATTCTTCTGTGCCTTTACCAAATCAGCTAATTTTTCATCTTCTTGGGTATAAAAGGGATTTACAGAGAGATGAGCAGTAATCGGGCTTACCTTAGTAGGTATTAGAGCTAATTCAGTCCATACTTGCCGTGCAGCAATTTTGGCTGCCTGGTCTGCCTTCATGTTTCCTTGTGCCACATCGCTGTCATCCCTCTGATGTCCTCGACAATGCATTACAGCCACTTGCTGAGGTAGTACCACAGCCTCTAATAACTGTAAGATCTCGGTTCGATATTTAATAATACTACCTTGAGCCGTCAACAATCCTCTTTCCTTCCATAAAGCTCCATGTATATGTATTATTCCAAAAGCGTATTTAGAATCTGTCCAAATATTCACTCTCTTATCCGTACTCGGTATTAAAGCCCGAATTAGAGCGACCAGTTCTGCCTTTTGCGCTGACGTTCCTGGCATTAATGCCTTTGCTTCAATTACTTCAAGCTTAGTAACCACAGCATATCCAGAATATCGTGTTCCATTCTCAACAAAGCTGCTACCGTCTGTAAATAATGTCCAGTCAGGATTTACAAGGGGAATATCTTTCAGATCTACCCTACTGGCGTAAGTTTGTTCGATCACCTCAATACAATCATGTTCCAGCTCGCCTTCCTCTATTTTGCTACCTAAAAATTCAGCGGGATTCAAACATGTTGTTATCTTTAAAAATATATCATCCTGTTCTCTCAATATTGCCTGATATTTCAACATTCTACTGGATGACAACCAATGACCCCCCTTTTGTTCCAAAACTGCAATCACCATGTGGGGCACAAATACTTCCATTTTTGTTCCCAATGTCAATTTTCTAGCTTCTTGGACTAACGTTACAGTAGCAGCCACTGCTCGGAGGCAAGAAGGCCATCCGGCACTTACCATATCCAACTGCTTGGAAAAATAGCCCACCGGTCTCTTCCATGATCCAATTCGTTGAGTTAAAACTCCAAGCGCTAGTCGTTGCCGCTCATGTACAAAGAGTTGAAATGTTTTTGTCAAATCAGGCAATCCTAATGCTGGGGCTTCTTGCAGAGCCTGTTTTAAGTCTTGAAAAGCCCTTTTACACTCTAAACTCCAAACTAATTGTGGCTCTTTTAAAGCTGCATACAGTGGTTTGGCTAACAGTCCATAATTCAAAATCCAGAGTCTGCACCACCCTGTCATTCCTAGAAAAGTTCGTAACTCGTGCAAATTTCTAGGTTCAGGGATGGCACAAATCGCTTGTATTCTATTCACCCCCAACCGTCTTTGTCCTTGGGAAATTTCACATCCCAGATATATCACTTTTTCCCGGGCAATTTGGGCTTTTTCCTTAGAAACTCGATAACCGCTCTGTCCCAGGAAATTTAATCACGCAACTGTAACAGTAATGCAGTTTTCATACCTTTCTGTCGCCACGAAAATGTCATCCACATATTGCAACAATAAGTATGCTTTTGATGGTAATTGAAAATATCCTTGCTCCTTCCAATCCTCCAGTTCTCGTGCCAGCTGATTCCCAAACATTGTAGGACTGTTTTTGAAGCCTTGTGGTAACCTGGTCCAGGTCAGCTGTCGTTTTCGTCCTGTATCCGGATTTTCCCATTCAAACGCAAATAATTTCCTACTTTGTAATGCCAATGGGATGCAGAAGAAAGCATCTTTTAAATCAATTACAGAAAAGTATCTAAATTGTTCTGCCACAGATGTTAACAATGTATAAGGATTTGCTACTACTGGATGTATATCTTTAACTATTTCGTTTACAGCTCTTAAATCTTGAACTAACCTATAATCTCCGTTAGGTTTTCTTATAGGAAATATTGGTGTATTATATTCAGATTCACATTCTTCTAACACATTGTGCATCAAAAATTTTGCAATTAATGGTGCTACCCCTTTCCTAGCTTCTAACTGTATAGGATATTGTCTAACTCTTACCGGTTGGACACCTTCTTTCAATTCTACTATGACAGGTTTTGCTGCTTTCGCTAATCCCGGTACTTGTGTCTCCCATACCCATGGTACTACAGCGTTTTCTACCTCTATTGGTATTGTTGTATTAGCTATTTCTTTTACTATAAATATTCTAGCTATTTCTTCCTCAGGTATCTGCAACTTAGCTTTTCCATTTTCAAATATTATTTTAGCATTAAATCTTGACAATAAATCTCGTCCTAACAAAGATGTAGGACAATCCGGTACATAGAGAAATTCATGATCTAATTCTTTACCCCTAAAATTTAGATGCAATGGCCGCAGAAAGGGCCGTTGCTCTGTTTTTCCTGTAGCTCCTACCACAGTTATCATCGTATCTCCTATCTTTCCTAAACAAGTATTTAAAACAGAATAAGTTGCCCCAGTATCTACCAATAATTGTTTCTCTTCCCCATCAATTTCTGTTGTCACTTTTAATCCATCACTTAGTCAGCTACTATGTTGCCCCAAATGTCCTAACATCATTGTTTCTGCCATTGGTGTTCCTCCTACTGAAGTCTGCTGGGCCAAATTCATTTTCACTGGGCACTCATTTTTCCAATGTCCCTGTTGTCTGCAAAACGCACACTGATTTATCCCTAGCTGATTTTGAGGTATTCCCCGCATGCCTCCTACCCTGTATCCTCCTCGACCTCGTCCTCTACTTCTGCCTCTTATTCCTTGATTTACTCGTTGTAACATTGCTAATAATCCTGCCTGATTTCTCTTTGTGGTTTGTTTTTTTTTTTTTTTTTTTTTTCCTATTATTGTACACTTTCCAGCTGATTGCTTCCAAATTACTAAATCTCCTGGGGAAAAAGGAACTTTCCCATATACTTTATCAGTCCCCGAAATTGCCTCTCGTAAAGGGGCTAATAATACTTTACTGTTTTGCTCTTGTTCCTTCCTCCCTTGTCTTGTTCTCTGTGCAATTGGGGTTCGTTGCGCTTGTCTTGGGCATGATGAATGCCCTGGCGAACCCTTCGGTGTTAACTTAATCTGGATCGCTCCAGTATTAATTGATTCTGACGGTTTTACCGCCTTAATACTATCAGTATCACTATCGTCCCCTGCATCTATATCGGACATCACAGGGGCCATCGGTGATGCTAAAAGTGATACATCCTCTGGCTCTCTTATTGAATTTTGTATTGCCAAACAAGTCATACACTTCTTATTACCTACACATCCTCCACGTTTTGTTTTATCTTTTTTTCGGGATGTACCAACAACATTCCACATTCTCTCTGCATATCTGGATGATTACGTATATCATAAAATAGATCAACATATGGTACTTCATCCCATTTTTCAAGTTCTTAACAATATCTCATTAATGGACCTATAACACCCGGAATTAAACTTCCGTGTTCAGGCCACCGGGGTCCATCATACTCATATTGTGGCCACCAATTCGTACAATAATCTATAAATCGACTTTTACTCATACTCTGAAAATATCCCGCACTTTTCCAATGCTTTAATAAACATCCTAACGGAGAATTATCCGGTATTACCATGGTCTTACACATTCACTCCACACACACACACTAAATCTACGGGGTAGAAAACGGAAAGATAGCCTCTGATGGGAAACAAAAGACCAAACCAAACTCACGAGACAGCCACGTATGTCCGTGAGTGCTGGACCTGCGGGGCTTTCGCTCCGTCTGACGGCCAGCGCCTAGGCTTCCACAGACCAGACCTCGAGCTCGTTAGCCCAACCTTGCGTGAATCGCCGTCACGTCTTATTAGGCAGGCACCCGACCAAATATTACAATAAAGCACCTTCGGGCTTACCACTTTGGGACGTCAGCAGCAGCGCAGAGCGGGCGCAGCCGATGGCTCCCCGAGAATTCCTCGGTGCCGGCACGGAGCAAAATCGGAAAGCGAACCGTCAACACTACTCCCGAAGTCCCATCTGGGTCGCCAGAAAACTGTTGCCCGTAAAGAAACACATAACTACGAAAGCAGTTATATGCGGTGCTTTATTCGGGGCCCGGGGTCTCAGGGACTCATGTCCAAAGCTGAGAATCCCAAATCCCCGTTTAACTTGGTTAATATTTATAGTGTTCGGTTACGTAACATAATCAACAGAATTGCTAAGCTACATGATTGTTTCCCATTTATAGTTTCTTCAGTTACTGTTGCCAAGATTTGCTTATCATTTACCTAGTTCATCAGATTGTGCTGTACCCAGTTCATCAGATTGTACTGTACCCACTTCATCAGATTGTACTGTACCCAACACCTGCAATTATACCTTCATCTTGTCTACCAAGTATAACCTATTCTAATCAATATAATGTAACAATTCCCCCCTTTGAAAATACTTCAAGTCTTCCAGACTGCAAGGATTTTCATCATCAGTTCCGCAGATTTCCATATTCTTTGGACCGTCTCAAACTGGTGATTGTAGCTGCAATGAATTATTTCCAATGTCTTCATATCTCGGGGGAAGTTCATGATTCTTCCTGGTAACAGCTTTTAAAATTTTCCCCAAGTGTTGCCGTTCCTTATTAACAATATTTTGAATCAAACGCAACACTCCCATAATAGCTAACATAATAATTATAATTATTATACACCATTGAATTAAAGATGCTACCCAACCAGAGATGTTCAATCCAAATGACTTTGCTAAAGCAGCAACCCAATTATGGGTACTTTCTTCTCTTTCTTCCTCAGTTGCATGTTCAATTTGCGTTAGCTGAGACAAATCACGTTCTACCGCGGCTGTAACATTCGGAATATGTACACAACAATGATCAATCTTATCTCGTAAATAACCACATACTCCATGTTCTTTTAGCAACAGCATATCTAATGCCATTCTATTTTGCAGGGTCATTTTTGTGGTTGCCTGTAATTGTAAGTTTATTTCCTTAAATCCTTCTTTAGTCACTCTTGCTAGCCTTTCCGTTTGTCCTAACAACCGGTACAACATTTCTCTATTCCGATAAGCACTAATTGGAGCAAACAATGATTCTAAAGCCCAACCTAACTTCACACCGGATGATGGTTCTTGCCAATCATCATCATCCTTTATTTCTCTCTTCATTATCCATAAATTTTCTAATCTACCCTTAAATGGCGCTTTCTTCCAAATTGGGCAGAGAGTTGGTAACCCTAAAGTTATTTCAGTCACCAACCCATCCAAGGGGAGGTGAGTCGTCCATTGTCCATCACTTGTAACCCAAACTAAATTTCCTGTGCTCCTGATCGTAGTTCTACAATCTATTCTCACTCCGAATTGTATTACAGGTTCACTCATGGAGTATTTAATTCCTCTACAGGCACAACCTGTCCTTAATGCAAGGACCACAGGTGGAAAGGTAACTTCACTTTCGGGGTGTCACAAGTGTATACTTTTGTACAGTTCTAGACTGGGTGTTTTTCAGCTAACTTTCTTTTGCATTAGATTTTCTTGTGTTTCCTGTTGTGGCGCCTGGATTATTTGTATTGGTTGCATTTCGTCTTTTTCCAAATCTTTTAACTCTCTCCTGGCTCTGTTTCTTTTCTGCATAGGTTCTGATTTTGCAGTAACCTCTAATGCCCTTTTTCCATAATCAAAACTCTCTTTAATCCAAACAATACAGGTGTAGTTTCCTACATCTGTCTTACTTACATTTCGCAATGATAAAATCATAGTACCCCTTCGTGTATCACTATCCCATCGGATTGTAAACCCAGTTGACAATTTGGACTCATTCTTCTGCCAATAGCAACTAATGTCTTGGATTGAACTTCTCATATCTCCAACAAAATCACAAGTCAAATTTACATCCATTCGTTCTTCTATATGTACAGTAGCATATGTATGTATTATTTGAGCGAAACCATTACTTAATCCTACCCAGCATAGTATTACCAAGATGTAAATCTCAGTTTTGTAGGAGTGATCATTTTTACCCCCCATTGTGATGGTACCTTCTTCACTCTGGTATAATGAATCCAATTATCAATTCCTGCTACTTTCACAGCGGTAAATGTTATCAATAGCACCAAATAAAGTCCATGCCACTGTTCCTTTAAAGGCTCCGTTTGCCAATTTCGAACATACGCTTGGTCTCCTGGTTGATTCTCCAACGGCAAAGGGCGATTCCAGATGATCGCGGCACGTAAGGCTGTGAGTAATCTGCTTAAAGAAATTATATAACTATAAACATCTTGATCTCCTTGGAGGTGTAAATCTGCACTTCCCATTCCCTTCGTTGGTGCAGTATATGGCTTACCGTACAGAATTTCATAGGGACTTACAGACAACCCTTCTCTAGGTTTTATACGAATTCTCAATAAAGCAAGGGGCAATGCCTGTGGCCATTGGATTTGAGCTTCCTGGCATATCTTTTTAATTTGTCCTTTTAATGTTTGATTCATCCTTTCTACCTTTCCACTAGATTGTGGCCTCCACGGTGTATGTAAATCCCAGCTAATTCCAAGCATTTCACTAATTTCCTGTACTATTTTAGCTATAAAGTGTGGGCCTCGATCTGAAGAAATTCCTAAAGGTACCCCAAATCTAGGTATGATCTCTTTTAACAAAGTTTTTACTACTTCTCTAGCTTGATTCGTTCTACAGGGAAATGCTTCTAGCCACCCTGAAAAGGTACATACGTATACCAATAAATACTTAAACCCTTTTGATTTAGGTAATTCTGCAAAATCCACTTGCCAATAGTCACCTGGTTCTATTCCCACTTTCAAAGTTCCCATTTGAATTTGTTTTCGTATTACCGGATTATTCTTTAAACATACTGGACACTTCGCATTCACCCCTTTTGCTATTGTTAACATTTGTGCAGATACAATGCTCCGCTTTAAAAACTGCACCAATGCTTCTGCTCCCCAATGGCATTTATTATGTTCAGTTTGTATTATTCGTTTCATAATTGTAGCAGGCACTACTACTTGTCCATTACCTGTTACATACCATCCATGTGAATTCTTCTGTGCCTTTACCAAATCGGCTAATTTTTCATCTTCTTGGGTATAAAAGGGATTTACAGAGAGATGAGCAGTAATCGGGCTTACCTTAGTAGGTATTAGAGCTAATTCAGTCCATACTTGCCGTGCAGCAATTTTGGCTGCCTGGTCTGCCTTCATGTTTCCTTGTGCCACATCGCTGCCATCCCTCTGATGTCCTCGACAATGCATTACAGCCACTTGCTGAGGTAGTACCACAGCCTCTAATAACTGTAAGATCTCGGTTCGATATTTAATAATACTACCTTGAGCCGTCAACAATCCTCTTTCCTTCCATAAAGCTCCATGTATATGTATTATTCCAAAAGCGTATTTAGAATCTGTCCAAATATTCACTCTCTTATCCGTACTCGGTATTAAAGCCCGAATTAGAGCGACCAGTTCTGCCTTTTGCGCTGACGTTCCTGGCATTAATGCCTTTGCTTCAATTACTTCAAGCTTAGTAACCACAGCATATCCAGAATATCGTGTTCCATTCTCAACAAAGCTGCTACCGTCTGTAAATAATGTCCAGTCAGGATTTACAAGGGGAATATCTTTCAGATCTACCCTACTGGCGTAAGTTTGTTCGATCACCTCAATACAATCATGTTCCAGCTCGCCTTCCTCTATTTTGCTACCTAAAAATTCAGCGGGATTCAAACATGTTGTTATCTTTAAAAATATATCATCCTGTTCTCTCAATATTGCCTGATATTTCAACATTCTACTGGATGACAACCAATGACCCCCCTTTTGTTCCAAAACTGCAATCACCATGTGGGGCACAAATACTTCCATTTTTGTTCCCAATGTCAATTTTCTAGCTTCTTGGACTAACGTTACAGTAGCAGCCACTGCTCGGAGGCAAGAAGGCCATCCGGCACTTACCATATCCAACTGCTTGGAAAAATAGCCCACCGGTCTCTTCCATGATCCAATTCGTTGAGTTAAAACTCCAAGCGCTAGTCGTTGCCGCTCATGTACAAAGAGTTGAAATGTTTTTGTCAAATCAGGCAATCCTAATGCTGGGGCTTCTTGCAGAGCCTGTTTTAAGTCTTGAAAAGCCCTTTTACACTCTAAACTCCAAACTAATTGTGGCTCTTTTAAAGCTGCATACAGTGGTTTGGCTAACAGTCCATAATTCAAAATCCAGAGTCTGCACCACCCTGTCATTCCTAGAAAAGTTCGTAACTCGTGCAAATTTCTAGGTTCAGGGATGGCACAAATCGCTTGTATTCTATTCACCCCCAACCGTCTTTGTCCTTGGGAAATTTCACATCCCAGATATATCACTTTTTCCCGGGCAATTTGGGCTTTTTCCTTAGAAACTCGATAACCGCTCTGTCCCAGTAAATTTAATAACGCAACTGTAACAGTAATGCAGTTTTCATACCTTTCTGTCGCCACGAAAATGTCATCCACATATTGCAACAATAAGTATGCTTTTGATGGTAATTGAAAATATCCTTGCTCCTTCCAATCCTCCAGTTCTCGTGCCAGCTGATCCCCAAATATTGTAGGACTGTTTTTGAAGCCTTGTGGTAACCTGGTCCAGGTCAGCTGTCGTTTTCGTCCTGTATCCGGATTTTCCCATTCAAACGCAAATAATTTCCTACTTTGTAATGCCAATGGGATGCAGAAGAAAGCATCTTTTAAATCAATTACAGAAAAGTATCTAAATTGTTCTGCCACAGATGTTAACAATGTATAAGGATTTGCTACTACTGGATGTATATCTTTAACTATTTCGTTTACAGCTCTTAAATCTTGAACTAACCTATAATCTCCGTTAGGTTTTCTTATAGGAAATATTGGTGTATTATATTCAGATTCACATTCTTCTAACACATTGTGCATCAAAAATTTTGCAATTAATGGTGCTACCCCTTTCCTAGCTTCTAACTGTATAGGATATTGTCTAACTCTTACCGGTTGGACACCTTCTTTCAATTCTACTATGACAGGTTTTGCTGCTTTCGCTAATCCCGGTACTTGTGTCTCCCATACCCATGGTACTACAGCGTTTTCTACCTCTATTGGTATTGTTGTATTAGCTATTTCTTTTACTATAAATGTTCTAGCTATTTCTTCCTCAGGTATCTGCAACTTAGCTTTTCCATTTTCAAATATTATTTTAGCATTAAATCTTGACAATAAATCTCGTCCTAACAAAGATGTAGGACAATCCGGTACATAGAGAAATTCATGATCTAATTCTTTACCCCTAAAATTTAGATGCAATGGCCGCAGAAAGGGCCGTTGCTCTGTTTTTCCTGTAGCTCCTACCACAGTTATCATCGTATCTCCTATCTTTCCTAAACAAGTATTTAAAACAGAATAAGTTGCCCCAGTATCTACCAATAATTGTTTCTCTTCCCCATCAATTTCTGTTGTCACTTTTAATCCATCACTTAGTCAGCTACTATGTTGCCCCAAATGTCCTAACATCATTGTTTCTGCCATTGGTGTTCCTCCTACTGAAGTCTGCTGGGCCAAATTCATTTTCACTGGGCACTCATTTTTCCAATGTCCCTGTTGTCTGCAAAACGCACACTGATTTATCCCTAGCTGATTTTGAGGTATTCCCCGCATGCCTCCTACCCTGTATCCTCCTCGACCTCGTCCTCTACTTCTGCCTCTTATTCCTTGATTTACTCGTTGTAACATTGCTAATAATCCTGCCTGATTTCTCTTTGTGGTTTGTGTTTTTTTTTTTTTTTTTCCCTATTATTGTACACTTTCCAGCTGATTGCTTCCAAATTACTAAATCTCCTGGGGAAAAAGGAACTTTCCCATATACTTTATCAGTCCCCGAAATTGCCTCTCGTAAAGGGGCTAATAATACTTTACTGTTTTGCTCTTGTTCCTTCCTCCCTTGTCTTGTTCTCTGTGCAATTGGGGTTCGTTGCGCTTGTCTTGGGCATGATGAATGCCCTGGCGAACCCTTCGGTGTTAACTTAATCTGGATCGCTCCAGTATTAATTGATTCTGACGGTTTTACCGCCTTAATACTATCAGTATCACTATCGTCCCCTGCATCTATATTGGACATCACAGGGGCCGTCGGTGATGCTAAAAGTGATACCTCCTCTGGCTCTCTTATTGAATTTTGTATTGCCAAACAAGTCATACACTTCTTATTACCTACACATCCTCCACGTTTTGTTTTATCTTTTTTTCGGGATGTACCAACAACATTCCACATTCTCTCTGCATATCTGGATGATTACGTATATCATAAAATAGATCAACATATGGTTCTTCATCCCATTTTTCAAGTTCTTAACAATATCTCATTAATGGACCTATAACACCCGGATCTAAACTTCCGTGTTCAGGCCACCGGGGTCCATCATACTCATATTGTGGCCACCAATTCGTACAATAATCTATAAATCGACTTTTACTCATACTCTGAAAATATCCCGCACTTTTCCAATGCTTTAATAAACATCCTAACGGAGAATTATCCGGTATTACCATGGTCTTACACACTCACTCCACACACACACACTAAATCTACGGGGTAGAAAACGGAAAGATAGCCTCTGATGGGAAACAAAAGACCAAACCAAACTCACAAGACAGCCACGTATGTCCGTGAGTGCTGGACCTGCGGGGCTTTCGCTCCGTCTGACGGCCAGCGCCTAGGCTTCCACAGACCAGACCTCGAGCTCGTTAGCCCAACCTTGCGTGAATCGCCGTCACGTCTTATTAGGCAGGCACCCGACCAAATATTACAATAAAGCACCTTCGGGCTTACCACTTTGGGACGTCAGGAGCAGCGCAGAGCGGGCGCAGCCGATGGCTCCCCGAGAATTCCTCGGTGCCGGCACGGAGCAAAATCGGAAAGCGAACCGTCAACACTACTCCCGAAGTCCCATCTGGGTCGCCAGAAAACTGTTGCCCGTAAAGAAACACATAACTACGAAAGCAGTTATATGCGGTGCTTTATTCGGGGCCCGGGGTCTCAGGGACTCATGTCCAAAGCTGAGAATCCCAAATCCCCGTTTAACTTGGTTAATATTTATAGTGTTCGGTTACGTAACATAATCAACAGAATTGCTAAGCTACATGATTGTTTCCCATTTATAGTTTCTTCAGTTACTGTTGCCAAGATTTGCTTATCATTTACCTAGTTCATCAGATTGTGCTGTACCCAGTTCATCAGATTGTACTGTACCCACTTCATCAGATTGTACTGTACCCACTTCATCAGATTGTACTGTACCCACTTCATCAGATTGTACTGTACCCAACACCTACAATTATACCTTCATCTTGTCTACCAAGTATAACCTATTCTAATCAATATAATGTAACACGTGTTTTTTTTTTTTTTTCTTTCCCCCCTTTCTTTCTTTTTCCTTCTTTCTCTCAAAGGAAAGGTCTTAATACACTGCTTTGCATCGTACGTTACGGGGTAAGCCGTTTGGAAGCACTACAGGGCCGACGCCGCGCCGCAACCCTGCTCCGGGGCCCGCCTGCCCCCCCGCTCCGCTCCGCCGCGCCGCCTCCGCAGGGGCGAGCGCGTGCCCCGGCCCGCGCTGCCAACGAACTGGCGCCCTAAACGCCGCGCACGCAAAACGCAAAGTCACACCCGCGCTCCCGGCGCGGCGCCGGGTCCCAGCCCGCCCCCCCACTCGCCCCGCACCGCCGCCTCCACGCAGCGACGGCCGCAGCGGGCAGGATGCAGCCCGACGCCCCCCGAACCTATGCGTTCGCCTCACCCGGGGGCCCCACATCCTTCACTCCACGCCACCTCCGCACTCACCCGCCGCCGCCGCCGAGCGAAAACGCCCTCCCTGCTCGCCGCCATCTTGCTTCCCCGCCGCCGCGCATGCGCCGCTCGCCAACGGACTGCGGCGGCAGTGGCGCTTGAGCACCGCGCACGTGCCGGCTCGGACAGCGCGGGGGGGGGGAGCGAGTGGAGCGGGAGGGGCGTGGGGGAGCGAGGGGAGCGGGAGGGGCGGGGGGGAGCGGGAGGGGAGCAGAGGGAGCCCGAGGGGCGGGGGGGAGCGAGGGGAGCCCGAGGGGCGGGGCGGAGTGCGAGGGGAGCGCGGGGAGCGCGAGGGGAGCCCGAGAAGCAGGGGGGAGCGCGAGGGGAGCAGGGGGAGCGCGAGGGGAGCAGGGGGAGCCCGAGGGGCGGGGCGGAGCGCGAGGAGAGCAGGGGGAGCGCGAGGGGCGGGGCGGAGCGCGAGGGGAGCCCGAGAAGCGGGGGGGAGCGTGAGGGGAGCAGGGGGAGCCCGAGGAGCGGGGGAAGCGCGAGGGGAGCCCGAGAAGCAGGGGGGGAGCGCGAGGGCAGGGGGGAGCGCGAGGGGACCAGGGGGAGCGCGAGGGGAGCAAGGGGAGCCCGAGAGGAGCCCGAGGAGCGGGGGAGAGCGCGAGAGGAGCCTGAGAAGCAGGGGGGAGCCCGAGAAGCGGGGGGGAGCGCGAGGGGAGCAGGAGGAGCGCGAGGGGCGGGGCGGAGAGCGAGGGGAGCAGGGGGAGCCCGAGGAGGGGGGGGGAGCGCGAGGCGCGGGGGGGAGCGCGAGAGGAGCAGGGGGAGCGCGAGGGGAGCAGGGGGAGCCCGAGAAGCGGGGGGGAGCGCGAGGGGAGCAGGAGGAGCGCGAGGGGCGGGGCGGAGCGCGAGGGGAGCAGGGGGAGCCCGAGGAGGGGGGGGAGCGCGAGGGGAGCCCGAGAAGCGGGGGGGAGCGCGAGGGGAGCCCGAGAAGCGGGGGGCAGCCCGAGAAGCGGGGGGGAGCGCGAGGGGCGGGGGGGAGCGCGAGGGGAGCAGGGGGAGCCCGAGGGGCGGGGCGGAGCGCGAGGGGAGCAGGGGGAGCCCGAGGGGCGGGGCGGAGCGCGAGGGGAGCAGGGGGAGCGCGAGGAGAGGGGGGGAGGGCGAGAGGAGCCCGAGAAGCGTGGGGAGCGCGAGGCGCGGGGGGGAGCGCGAGGGGAGCAGGGGGAGCGCGAGGAGGGGGGGGAGCGCGAGGGGAGCCCGAGAAGCGGGGGGGAGCGCGAGGGGAGCCCGAGAAGCGGGGGGGAGCGCGAGGCGCGGGGGGGAGCGCGAGAGGAGCAGGGGGAGCGCGAGGGGAGCGCGAGGGGAGCAGGGGGAGCGCGAGGGGAGCAGGGGGAGCCCGAGGGGCGGGGCGGAGCGCGAGGGGAGCAGGGGGAGCGCGAGGGGAGCAGGGGGAGCGCGAGGGGAGCAGGGGGAGCCCGAGGAGCGAGTAGGGAGCGCGAGGGGAGCCCGAGAAACGGGGGGGAGCGCGGGGGCGGAGGAGGAGCGCGAAGGGAGCCCGAGAAACGGGGGGGAGCGCGGGGGCGGGGGGGGAGCGCGAAGGGAGCCCGAGAAGCGGGGGGGAGCGCGAGGGGCGGGTGGAGCGGGGAATCCCGAGGGGCGGGGGGGAGCCGGGGAGCCCGAGGGGCGGGGGGGAGCACGAAGGGAGGCGAGACCCGCAATGGCATGCTCGCGCCACGGCGCTGCAGCCGGGCGGCTCACGCGTGCGAACCGCAGCCCGCCGCGGCAGCCCGGGACTCCCAGCGAGCGCCCCGAGGCTGCCCGAGCCCGTGGCCGCTCCAAGAGCACCGGGAAGGGGCGACGAGCACGCTCCATTCGCTTACCCGTTACCGAAACGGCGGAGAGCAGCAGCAAACATGGCGACCGGCACTGAGCATGCGCGCCCCCCCCACAGGGTGCAGTACCGCTTTTTGGACACAGGGTGGCAGCAGTGAGCACGGAGGAACCCAGTGCGCGTGCGCGCCCCCCTTTATCGTGCCCAACCGCTTTTTGACGCCCCGAGGGCAGCAGGGCGCGCGGCCGCCCCCGGCACGCGCACACCGCTGCAGAGCCCTGCAGAGCCCCCCAGCCCGCCCGCCCTTTGCAGAGATTTCACCCCCCTCGCCTCGGCTCATCTGCCCTTATTTACAGCGCCCGCTGCGAGGCGCCGCGTCGCCGCGTGTCGTGCTCGAGCCGCTGCTCCTAGAGGCTTCAGTAACAGCGCTTTCCTTTGAACATCGTTGCAAAATACTCCACAGACAAAAAAGAGTCAGAGGCTGCACTTAAAAAAACAAAACGAAAACAAAAAAACCACCCACCTACTTAACGGGACAATTTGCAAGCGTTCCAAGAAGCAGCCGTTCTTCTTTAGGACTTTCGACCTCTCGCCTTTACTGATCGTTAAACAAAATAAACAGCCCAAAGCAAGCCGCGCTATTTGCTTGACAGACTGCTCGGTTTTTATTATTAAACGGTACGAGATGCTGGCACGCGGCATGTCTTCTTCGGATTCTTGGGCTGACGTTCCTTCGGCCGCACGCACGCGGTCAAAGGCGTCTTTTTCACGTCCCGCCGTCAGGGCCTCCCCAGCAATTCCCGCAGCGACTCCCCCCTCGGGACAAACAGCTCGAGGACACGCACGGTCTTGCTAAAAGAACGGGGGGGGGGGGGGAAACAAACGCGTGCGCTGAGCGCGGCACTCGCAGACCCGATCTTCGGGTCCAAAAGAAAACTCTCTAAAGCGGACCAGGCGGGCCAAAGAGGTCCCTTCTTTGCGCCACGCTTCTTTCCTCGCACAGACGTCGGCCGCCTCTGCCCGCTCTCACGGTATCCCCTACCGGCAAGGACACGGCGAAACGTTTCGGAAACGACGGCGTTTCCCAGAAGCGTTTCCGCCGCCTTGGGAAAACGGCCGAAGGAGAGGCTCACGCGGGGCGCGTAGCTAGAAAGAACGCTCCGCACAAAGGCCTAAAATGACCAGCCCGGAGCAGGGATCCCGGGCTCTCCGGGAGCGCAGGAGTTCTCACGTCCTTACTGAGCAGAGACCGCTGCCCGTGAAACACGAGACGCCGCAGCGACGCCGATCGTTGGAGGGAAGCCTGCAATAAGAGCGAAAGAAAAGCAGACGTTGAGGACAAAGACCAAGTTACGAGCCCCTCGCGATTCAGACACGCTTCTAGATTTACCGCCTATTTCAAGGCGCGCCTTCGGCAATTCCGTCCAATTGATTTTCCCCGAAGCCCGAGACGCGGACGAAACGCCTCTCAAAGGAAGGTACGGCATAACCGCTCTCGCCTATAAACTACCGGTTTCGACGCAGGAAAAGCACAGGGAAAGCACTAGCGTTCCCCCCAAGAAACCACGTCCAAGCGGACCGATGAAGTAGGCCCCAAGTCTGAAAGCGGACCTAAAGGAGCCCGTTTGGCGGTCGCGAGCTGGAATACACCGTTCTCCTTCTCACTAACAACCTCCCGTAGAGACCGGCAGCTGTACAGCGCCTTCTACGCTACACGGAGGAGTCAGATAGCGGGCAGATGCCGCGTCCCGAATGCGCAACTAGAGATTGGAACGCACGGACGTAAACAAACGCCCGTGACGTAGCGGAGGTCTAGCGTATTCACGTTTACCGTGCGTCAGTTCTCCTCTGCGGACAGGCCGTTCCATCTTCTTTACTCGTTAGCTGACAGACGCCCTAGGAGAAAGCAAAGAAAGGAAGAAATTCAAAAGGAAATGAAACAGATCGGAGGGAGCCTCAAAGGCTTTGATCCATCCCCCCAGGCAGCCGAACCACCTTCGCAAAGGCACACCTCAAAAGACACGTCCTTCCGGGATCGCTGCACAGCCCAGCCAGAAAAGAGGAACAGAAACAAACAGAACGAGAAGGCTGCAGAGGGGGACGGAGGGCCGGAAAGGAGCCTGCTGTCCAGCGATGGTATTTTACCGCTCCTTGCGCGTTAGCAGCCCCTTTCAGATGCTTAAGCCCAAATTCTCTCAGCCCTTAACAGCTTCAGTACCCGCGGCACCTAGTTTTTCCACGCTCTCCAGTCTTCCTCGCTCTTTCCCGTCTCGGGCGAAAAGCCTCCCAGACCCCGTCTGCACTTACGCGCTTCCTTAAAACAGGATCGCCGAAATCAACCGAACGGGCTGAGCTGCTCCTCTTCCGCTCGCCGGCCCTCGGAACGTCAGCCTGCAAACGAATCGGACCACCGAGGTCACCGGCAGAGTCTCCTTTCGGAGCTCGGCCCCCCCCCCCCAAGCTTTAACGACGGTTTCCCAAGCGGGGCAAACGCAGGGCCTCCCTTCGGCCCCGGAACGGTTTTTATCGCGGGCTCCCAAGTCGCCGTTACGACACTAAGCGGCAAAGCAAGGCAAAGACAGCTGGGGTCGCAGCTTACCCACCTAGGCACGAAAATTCTTCTTTGAGGCCTCCCTCGCTGCTTTTGCCAGGTAAACACACCAAAACAAAGCTCCCGACAGGCAGCTGAGGCTTCACATGGACCTCGGGGCCCCGCTAGCAACGGCGA
Organism: Apteryx mantelli; assembly: GCF_036417845.1. NCBI lineage: Eukaryota > Metazoa > Chordata > Aves > Apterygiformes > Apterygidae > Apteryx > Apteryx mantelli. The sequence continues at coordinate 363,768 of NW_027118808.1, forward strand.
CGCCGGAGCCGCCGGGCTACCAGGCGCTATTCCCCCCCCCTCCCCTCCCCTCCCCTCCCCTCCCCTGCCCTGCCGGCCCGCGAACCGCGGCTTATTACTCACGAGTCCGGGAAGGACGCCGCCGACCTTCCCGCGGCCGAAGGCTCCTCGTCAGGAGCGGGCAGAGAACCTTTCCGCCGGCATTCGGAGTCTCCCGGCCGCTCTCGACACCCGATAACTTGCCGAGAAAGGGCTGAGGGCGGGAGCCTGCAGTTCTTCACGGCAGCACACAGTCGTTCCCCGATGTGCCGAACGCCTAGCATTAACACAATTTAGAAATACAAAAATACCACCGCTACAGGGCGCAAAGCCAAGCTGAAATTTCGGCAGCCAAAGCAAACCTCTTCGCGCCCGACAGAACGAGCCACGTGCATCGGCGCCTACAGCTCCTCAAGGCTAGCGAGGCCTCGTGGGCGACGTTCCTCTGGCAGGCTGCGCAGCTGAACTCCCCCGTGTCGCCTAAGAGTCCGTGACGTGACGTATTCAAAGCTCAGCAGAAATTAACAATCCAAAGTTGTTTCTAAGCACAAAAGCGGATCTACTACACGAGAAGGAAGGAGTCCTAATTCCGCAAGGCTTTACCTTTTCTTCGAGCTGCCGTCTTCCTGCTGCCCCACATACCATTGCCAGGCAATTAACCTGGGGTCGCGCTAAATGAGCCTTCCTCTTCGTTTTACAATTCGCACGCTTGCCTCTCCCTCTCTCTCTGGCCACCTGACCGCCGTTCCCCGAAGACGGGAATTTGCCGTCTTGGAGCTCTTAAAGCACGACGCTTCACAGATGCAGAGAGTCACGCGCACGGAAACGGATGGACGCAGCGTCCTTTCCGTAACGCGTACGCACCTTCCGTTAGATGTCGCTCATCTGTTATTCCGATCGCTATTACCGGCGAACCTTCCTCACCGGGAGGAACGGGCTTTCCCTTTCGGGGCGACGGAGACGGCTCTCGCTCGGTTCCCTTTAATTTTATTACTTCGGCTCGCTTACGTTTTTCTGTCTCTTCAGCTTCAGCCGTGGCAACGAATCTAAAAATTAAATATCCTATCTTTCCTTTTCTACGTACGCGTGTACGATAACAAAACAAAATACAAACGACCGAAGCAAAACTAAGGCAGCTACGGTTAACAAGAGGCGCAGGGCAGCAACGGGTCGCTTAGTCCTCAGCGCTGCCTCCGGGAGGGAGGCCGAAAGAACGAACGTTCCGCATCAAGAGTTACCTTGGTTACCCGGGCCAGAACGCCTCCTACTGTCGCAGCTTCTGGGGAGATCGAGGGTCCGCTGCTGCATTTTTGCTTCCTCCTTTCAGCCCGCCCCTTCGGGAGTAAGCGCAAAAAACCGCTCGCTCGTCCGGCTTTGCTCTTTGTCAGCATTTGCTATTGTCGGTTCCGCCTCTGTAACAAAGACAGAAAATTGCATTTCGCTTCCAACAAAACACTTCGATTTACACGCGTTCTTTTTCTCTTTCCCGTGGTTTTTTTTTTTTTCTTTCCCCCCTTTCTTTCTTTTTCCTTCTTTCCCTCAAAGGAAAGGTCTTAATACACCGCTTTGCATCGTACGTTACGGGGTAAGCCGTTTGGAAACACTACAGGGCCGACGCCGCGCCGCAACCCTGCTCCGGGGCCCGCCTGCCCCCCCGCTCCGCTCCGCCGCGCCGCCTCCGCAGGGGCGAGCGCGTGCCCCGGCCCGCGCTGCCAACGAACTGGCGCCCTAAACGCCGCGCACGCAAAACGCAAAGTCACACCCGCGCTCCCGGCGCGGCGCCGGGTCCCAGCCCGCCCCCCCACTCGCCCCGCACCGCCGCCTCCACGCAGCGACGGCCGCAGCGGGCAGGATGCAGCCCGACGCCCCCCGAACCTATGCGTTCGCCTCACCCGGGGGCCCCACATCCTTCACTCCACGCCACCTCCGCACTCACCCGCCGCCGCCGCCGCCGAGCGAAAACGCCCTCCCTGCTCGCCGCCATCTTGCTTCCCCGCCGCCGCGCATGCGCCGCTCGCCAACGGACTGCGGCGGCAGTGACGCTTGAGCACCGCGCACGTGCCGGCTCGGACAGCGCGGGGGGGGGGGGAGCGAGGGGAGCGGGAGGGGCGGGGGGGAGCGAGGGGAGCGGGAGGGGAGCAGAGGGAGCCCGAGGGGCGGGGGGGAGCGAGGGGAGCCCGAGGGGCGGGGCGGAGTGCGAGGGGAGCGCGAGAGGCGGGGGGGGAGCGTGAGGGGAGCAGGGGGGCCCGAGGAGCGGGGGGGAGCACGAGGGGAGCCCGAGAAGCGGGGGGGGAGCGCGGGGGCGGGGGGGAGCGCGAGGGGACCAGGGGGAGCGCGAGGGGCGGGGCGGAGCGCGAGGGGAGCAAGGGGAGCCCGAGGAGCGGGGGGGAGCGTGAGAAGAGCCTGAGAAGCAGGGGGGAGCCCGAGAAGCGGGGGGGAGCGCGAGGGGAGTCCGAGAAGCAGGGGGGGAGCGCGAGGGGAGCAGGGGGAGCCCGAGGGGCGGGGCGGAGCGCGAGGGGAGCAGGGGGAGCGCGAGGGGAGCAGGGGGAGCGGGGGGGAGCGCGAGGGGAGCAGGGGGAGCCCGAGGGGCGGGGCGGAGCGCGAGGGGAGCAGGGGGAGCGCGAGGGGAGCAGGGGGAGCGGGGGGGAGCGCGAGGGGCGGGGGGGAGCGCGAGGGGCGGGGCGGAGCGCGAGGGGAGCAGGGGGAGCCCGAGGAGCGGGGGGGGAGCGCGAGGGGAGCCCGAGAAGCAGGGGGGAGCGCGGGGGTGGGGGGGAGCGCGAGGGGAGCCCGAGAAGCGGGGGGGAGCGCGAGGGGCGGGTGGAGCGGGGAATCCCGAGGGGCGGGGGGGAGCCGGGGAGCCCGAGGGGCGGGGGGGAGCACGAAGGGAGGCGAGACCCGCAATGGCATGCTCGCGCCGCGGCGCTGCAGCCGGGCGGCTCACGCGTGCGAACCGCAGCCCGCCGCGGCAGCCCGGGACTCCCAGCGAGCGCCCCGAGGCTGCCCGAGCCCGTGGCCGCTCCAAGAGCACCGGGAAGGGGCGACGAGCACGCTCCATTCGCTTACCCGTTACCGAAACGGCGGAGAGCAGCAGCAAACATGGCGACCGGCACTGAGCATGTGCGCGCCGGCTGTCTGCGCATGCGCGCCCCCCCCACCGGGTGCAGTACCGCTTTTTGGACACAGGGTGGCAGCAGTGAGCGCGGCGGAACGCTGTGCGCGTGCGCGCCCCCCCCACCGGGTGCAGTACCGCTTTTTGGACACAGGGTGGCAGCAGTGAGCACGGCGGAACCCAGTGCGCACACGTGACCCCCCACCGGGTGCAGTACCGCTTTTTGGACACAGGGTGGCAGCAGTGAGCACGGCGGAACCCAGTGCGCATGCGCGCCCCCCTTTATCGTGCCGTACCGCTTTTTGGACGCCCCGAGGGCAGCAGGGCGCGCGGCCGCCCCCGGCACGCGCACACCGCTGCAGAGCCCCCCCGCCCGCCCTTTGCAGACATTTCACCACCCTCGCCTCGGCTCATCTGCCCTTATTTACAGCGCCTGCTGCGAGGCGCAGCGTCGCCGCGTGTCGTGCTCGAGCCGCTGCTCCTAGAGGCTTCAGTAACAGCGCTTTCCTTTGAACATCGTTGCAAAATACTCCACAGACAAAAAAGAGTCAGAGGCTGCACTTAAAAAAACAAAACGAAAACAAAAAAACCACCCACCTACTTAACGGGACAATTTGCAAGCGTTCCAAGAAGCAGCCGTTCTTCTTTAGAACTTTCGACCTCTCGCCTTTACTGATCGTTAAACAAAATAAACAGCCCAAAGCAAGCCGCGCTATTTGCTTGACAGACTGCTCGGTTTTTATTATTAAACGGTACGAGATGCTGGCACGCGGCATGTCTTCTTCGGATTCTTGGGCTGACGTTCCTTCGGCCGCACGCACGCGGTCAAAGGCGTCTTTTTCACGTCCCGCCGTCAGGGCCTCCCCAGCAATTCCCGCAGCGACTCCCCCCTCGGGACAAACAGCTCGAGGACACGCACGGTCTTGCTAAAAGAACGGGGGGGGGGGGGGGGAACAAACGCGTGCGCTGAGCGCGGCACTCGCAGACCCGATCTTCGGGTCCAAAAGAAAACTCTCTAAAGCGGACCAGGCGGGCCAAAGAGGTCCCTTCTTTGCGCCACGCTTCTTTCCTCGCACAGACGTCGGCCGCCTCTGCCCGCTCTCACGGTATCCCCTACCGGCAAGGACACGGCGAAACGTTTCGGAAACGACGGCGTTTCCCAGAAGCGTTTCCGCCGCCTTGGGAAAACGGCCGAAGGAGAGGCTCACGCGGGGCGCGTAGCTAGAAAGAACGCTCCGCACAAAGGCCTAAAATGACCAGCCCGGAGCAGGGATCCCGGGCTCTCCGGGAGCGCAGGAGTTCTCACGTCCTTACTGAGCAGAGACCGCTGCCCGTGAAACACGAGACGCCGCAGCGACGCCGATCGTTGGAGGGAAGCCTGCAATAAGAGCGAAAGAAAAGCAGACGTTGAGGACAAAGACCAAGTTACGAGCCCCTCGCGATTCAGACACGCTTCTAGATTTACCGCCTATTTCAAGGCGCGCCTTCGGCAATTCCGTCCAATTGATTTTCCCCGAAGCCCGAGACGCGGACGAAACGCCTCTCAAAGGAAGGTACGGCATAACCGCTCTGGCCTATAAACTACCGGTTTCGACGCAGGAAAAGCACAGGGAAAGCACTAGCGTTCCCCCCAAGAAACCACGTCCAAGCGGACCGATGAAGTAGGCCCCAAGTCTGAAAGCGGACCTAAAGGAGCCCGTTTGGCGGTCGCGAGCTGGAATACACCGTTCTCCTTCTCACTAACAACCTCCCGTAGAGACCGGCAGCTGTACAGCGCCTTCTACGCTACACGGAGGAGTCGGATAGCGGGCAGATGCCGCGTCCCGAATGCGCAACTAGAGATTGGAACGCACGGACGTAAACAAACGCCCGTGACGTAGCGGAGGTCTAGCGTATTCACGTTTACCGTGCGTCAGTTCTCCTCTGCGGACAGGCCGTTCCATCTTCTTTACTCGTTAGCTGACAGACGCCCTAGGAGAAAGCAAAGAAAGGAAGAAATTCAAAAGGAAATGAAACAGATCGGAGGGAGCCTCAAAGGCTTTGATCCATCCCCCCAGGCAGCCGAACCACCTTCGCAAAGGCACACCTCAAAAGACACGTCCTTCCGGGATCGCTGCACAGCCCAGCCAGAAAAGAGGAACAGAAACAAACAGAACGAGAAGGCTGCAGAGGGGGACGGAGGGCCGGAAAGGAGCCTGCTGTCCAGCGATGGTATTTTACCGCTCCTTGCGCGTTAGCAGCCCCTTTCAGATGCTTAAGCCCAAATTCTCTCAGCCCTTAACAGCTTCAGTACCCGCGGCACCTAGTTTTTCCACGCTCTCCAGTCTTCCTCGCTCTTTCCCGTCTCGGGCGAAAAGCCTCCCAGACCCCGTCTGCACTTACGCGCTTCCTTAAAACAGGATCGCCGAAATCAACCGAACGGGCTGAGCTGCTCCTCTTCCGCTCGCCGGCCCTCGGAACGTCAGCCTGCAAACGAATCGGACCACCGAGGTCACCGGCAGAGTCTCCTTTCGGAGCTCGGCCCCCCCCCCCAAGCTTTAACGACGGTTTCCCAAGCGGGGCAAACGCAGGGCCTCCCTTCGGCCCCGGAACGGTTTTTATCGCGGGCTCCCAAGTCGCCGTTACGACACTAAGCGGCAAAGCAAGGCAAAGACAGCTGGGGTCGCAGCTTACCCACCTAGGCACGAAAATTCTTCTTTGAGGCCTCCCTCGCTGCTTTTGCCAGGTAAACACACCAAAACAAAGCTCCCGACAGGCAGCTGAGGCTTCACATGGACCTCGGGGCCCCGCTAGCAACGGCGACGCCGGAGCCGCCGGGCTACCAGGCGCTATTCCCCCCCCCCCTCCCCTCCCCTCCCCTGCCCTGCCGGCCCGCGAACCGCGGCTTATTACTCACGAGTCCGGGAAGGACGCCGCCGACCTTCCCGCGGCCGAAGGCTCCTCGTCAGGAGCGGGCAGAGAACCTTTCCGCCGGCATTCGGAGTCTCCCGGCCGCTCTCGACACCCGATAACTTGCCGAGAAAGGGCTGAGGGCGGGAGCCTGCAGTTCTTCACGGCAGCACACAGTCGTTCCCCGATGTGCCGAACGCCTAGCATTAACACAATTTAGAAATACAAAAATACCACCGCTACAGGGCGCAAAGCCAAGCTGAAATTTCGGCAGCCAAAGCAAACCTCTTCGCGCCCGACAGAACGAGCCACGTGCATCGGCGCCTACAGCTCCTCAAGGCTAGCGAGGCCTCGTGGGCGACGTTCCTCTGGCAGGCTGCGCAGCTGAACTCCCCCGTGTCGCCTAAGAGTCCGTGACGTGACGTATTCAAAGCTCAGCAGAAATTAACAATCCAAAGTTGTTTCTAAGCACAAAAGCGGATCTACTACACGAGAAGGAAGGAGTCCTAATTCCGCAAGGCTTTACCTTTTCTTCGAGCTGCCGTCTTCCTGCTGCCCCAAATACCATTGCCAGGCAATTAACCTGGGGTCGCGCTAAATGAGCCTTCCTCTTCGTTTTACAATTCGCACGCTTGCCTCTCCCTCTCTCTCTGGCCACCTGACCGCCGTTCCCCGAAGACGGGAATTTGCCGTCTTGGAGCTCTTAAAGCACGACGCTTCACAGATGCAGAGAGTCACGCGCACGGAAACGGATGGACGCAGCGTCCTTTCCGTAACGCGTACGTACCTTCCGTTAGATGTCGCTCATCTGTTATTCCGATCGCTATTACCGGCGAACCTTCCTCACCGGGAGGAACGGGCTTTCCCTTTCGGGGCGACGGAGACGGCTCTCGCTCGGTTCCCTTTAATTTTATTACTTCGGCTCGCTTACGTTTTTCTGTCTCTTCAGCTTCAGCCGTGGCAACGAATCTAAAAATTAAATATCTTATCTTTCCTTTTCTACGTACGCGTGTACGATAACAAAACAAAATACAAACGACCGAAGCAAAACTAAGGCAGCTACGGTTAACAAGAGGCGCAGGGCAGCAACGGGTCGCTTAGTCCTCAGCGCTGCCTCCGGGAGGGAGGCCGAAAGAACGAACGTTCCGCATCAAGAGTTACCTTGGTTACCCGGGCCAGAACGCCTCCTACTGTCGCAGCTTCTGGGGAGATCGAGGGTCCGCTGCTGCATTTTTGCTTCCTCCTTTCAGCCCGCCCCTTCGGGAGTAAACGCAAAAAACCGCTCGCTCGTCCGGCTTTGCTCTTTGTCAGCATTTGCTATTGTCGGTTCCGCCTCTGTAACAAAGACAGAAAATTGCATTTCGCTTCCAACAAAACACTTCGATTTACACGCGTTCTTTTTCTCTTTCCCGTGGTTTTTTTTTTTTTCTTTCCCCCCTTTCTTTCTTTTTCCTTCTTTCCCTCAAAGGAAAGGTCTTAATACACCGCTTTGCATCGTACGTTACGGGGTAAGCCGTTTGGAAACACTACAGGGCCGACGCCGCGCCGCAACCCTGCTCCGGGGCCCGCCTGCCCCCCCGCTCCGCTCCGCCGCGCCGCCTCCGCAGGGGCGAGCGCGTGCCCCGGCCCACGCTGCCAACGAACTGGCGCCCTAAACGCCGCGCACGCAAAACGCAAAGTCACACCCGCGCTCCCGGCGCGGCGCCGGGTCCCAGCCCGCCCCCCCACTCGCCCCGCACCGCCGCCTCCACGCAGCGACGGCCGCAGCGGGCAGGATGCAGCCCGACGCCCCCCGAACCTATGCGTTCGCCTCACCCGGGGGCCCCACATCCTTCACTCCACGCCACCTCCGCACTCACCCGCCGCCGCCGCCGCCGAGCGAAAACGCCCTCCCTGCTCGCCACCATCTTGCTTCCCCGCCGCCGCGCATGCGCCGCTCGCCAACGGACTGCGGCGGCAGTGACGCTTGAGCACCGCGCACGTGCCGGCTCGGACAGCGCGGGGGGGGGGAGCGAGGGGAGCGGGAGGGGCGGGGGGGAGCGAGGGGAGCGGGAGGGGAGCAGAGGGAGCCCGAGGGGCGGGGGGGAGCGAGGGGAGCCCGAGGGGCGGGGCGGAGTGCGAGGGGAGCGCGAGAGGCGGGGGGGGAGCGTGAGGGGAGCAGGGGGGCCCGAGGAGCGGGGGGGAGCACGAGGGGAGCCCGAGAAGCGGGGGGGGAGCGCGGGGGCGGGGGGGAGCGCGAGGGGACCAGGGGGAGCGCGAGGGGCGGGGCGGAGCGCGAGGGGAGCAAGGGGAGCCCGAGAGGAGCCTGAGAAGCAGGGGGGAGCCCGAGAAGCGGGGGGGAGCGCGAGGGGAGCAGGGGGAGTGCGAGGGGCGGGGCAGAGCGCGAGGGGAGCAAGGGGAGCCCGAGGAGCGGGGGGGAGCGTGAGAAGAGCCTGAGAAGCAGGGGGGAGCCCGAGAAGCGGGGGGGAGCGCGAGGGGAGCCCGAGAAGCGGGGGGGAGCGCGAGGGGAGCAGGGGGAGCCCGAGGGGCGGGGCGGAGCGCGAGGGGAGCAGGGGGAGCGCGAGGGGAGCAGGGGGAGCGCGAGGGGAGCCCGAGAAGCGGGGGGGAGCGCGAGGGGAGCAGGGGGAGCCCGAGGAGCGGGGGGGGAGCGCGAGGGGAGCCCGAGAAGCAGGGGGGAGCGCGGGGGTGGGGGGGAGCGCGAGGGGAGCCCGAGAAGCGGGGGGGAGCGCGAGGGGCGGGTGGAGCGGGGAATCCCGAGGGGCGGGGGGGAGCCGGGGAGCCCGAGGGGCGGGGGGGAGCACGAAGGGAGGCGAGACCCGCAATGGCATGCTCGCGCCGCGGCGCTGCAGCCGGGCGGCTCACGCGTGCGAACCGCAGCCCGCCGCGGCAGCCCGGGACTCCCAGCGAGCGCCCCGAGGCTGCCCGAGCCCGTGGCCGCTCCAAGAGCACCGGGAAGGGGCGACGAGCACGCTCCATTCGCTTACCCGTTACCGAAACGGCGGAGAGCAGCAGCAAACATGGCGACCGGCACTGAGCATGTGCGCGCCGGCTGTCTGCGCATGCGCGCCCCCCCCACCGGGTGCAGTACCGCTTTTTGGACACAGGGTGGCAGCAGTGAGCGCGGCGGAACGCTGTGCGCGTGCGCGCCCCCCCCACCGGGTGCAGTACCGATTTTTGGACACAGGGTGGCAGCAGTGAGCGCGGCGGAACGCTGTGCGCGTGCGCGCCCCCCCCACAGGGTGCAGTACCGATTTTTGGACACAGGGTGGCAGCAGTGAGCGCGGCGGAACGCTGTGCGCGTGCGCGCCCCCCCACAGGGTGCAGTACCGATTTTTGGACACAGGGTGGCAGCAGTGAGCGCGGCGGAACGCTGTGCGCGTGCGCGCCCCCCCCACAGGGTGCAGTACCGATTTTTGGACACAGGGTGGCAGCAGTGAGCACGGCGGAACCCAGTGCGCATGCGCGCCCCCCTTTATCGTGCCGTACCGCTTTTTGGACGCCCCGAGGGCAGCAGGGCGCGCGGCCGCCCCCGGCACGCGCACACCGCTGCAGAGCCCCCCCGCCCGCCCTTTGCAGACATTTCACCACCCTCGCCTCGGCTCATCTGCCCTTATTTACAGCGCCTGCTGCGAGGCGCAGCGTTGCCGCGTGTCGTGCTCGAGCCGCTGCTCCTAGAGGCTTCAGTAACAGCGCTTTCCTTTGAACATCGTTGCAAAATACTCCACAGACAAAAAAGAGTCAGAGGCTGCACTTAAAAAAACAAAACGAAAACAAAAAAACCACCCACCTACTTAACGGGACAATTTGCAAGCGTTCCAAGAAGCAGCCGTTCTTCTTTAGAACTTTCGACCTCTCGCCTTTACTGATCGTTAAACAAAATAAACAGCCCAAAGCAAGCCGCGCTATTTGCTTGACAGACTGCTCGGTTTTTATTATTAAACGGTACGAGATGCTGGCACGCGGCATGTCTTCTTCGGATTCTTGGGCTGACGTTCCTTCGGCCGCACGCACGCGGTCAAATGCGTCTTTTTCACGTCCCGCCGTCAGGGCCTCCCCAGCAATTCCCGCAGCGACTGCCCCCTCGGGACAAACAGCTCGAGGACACGCACGGTCTTGCTAAAAGAACGGGGGGGGGGGGGGGAACAAACGCGTGCGCTGAGCGCGGCACTCGCAGACCCGATCTTCGGGTCCAAAAGAAAACTCTCTAAAGTGGACCAGGCGGGCCAAAGAGGTCCCTTCTTTGCGCCACGCTTCTTTCCTCGCACAGACGTCGGCCGCCTCTGCCCGCTCTCACGGTATCCCCTACCGGCAAGGACACGGCGAAACGTTTCGGAAACGACGGCGTTTCCCAGAAGCGTTTCCGCCGCCTTGGGAAAACGGCCGAAGGAGAGGCTCACGCGGGGCGCGTAGCTAGAAAGAACGCTCCGCACAAAGGCCTAAAATGACCAGCCCGGAGCAGGGATCCCGGGCTCTCCGGGAGCGCAGGAGTTCTCACGTCCTTACTGAGCAGAGACCGCTGCCCGTGAAACACGAGACGCCGCAGCGACGCCGATCGTTGGAGGGAAGCCTGCAATAAGAGCGAAAGAAAAGCAGACGTTGAGGACAAAGACCAAGTTACGAGCCCCTCGCGATTCAGACACGCTTCTAGATTTACCGCCTATTTCAAGGCGCGCCTTCGGCAATTCCGTCCAATTGATTTTCCCCGAAGCCCGAGACGCGGACGAAACGCCTCTCAAAGGAAGGTACGGCATAACCGCTCTGGCCTATAAACTACCGGTTTCGACGCAGGAAAAGCACAGGGAAAGCACTAGCGTTCCCCCCAAGAAACCACGTCCAAGCGGACCGATGAAGTAGGCCCCAAGTCTGAAAGCGGACCTAAAGGAGCCCGTTCGGCGGTCGCGAGCTGGAATACACCGTTCTCCTTCTCACTAACAACCTCCCGTAGAGACCGGCAGCTGTACAGCGCCTTCTACGCTACACGGAGGAGTCGGATAGCGGGCAGATGCCGCGTCCCGAATGCGCAACTAGAGATTGGAACGCACGGACGTAAACAAACGCCCGTGACGTAGCGGAGGTCTAGCGTATTCACGTTTACCGTGCGTCAGTTCTCCTCTGCGGACAGGCCGTTCCATCTTCTTTACTCGTTAGCTGACAGACGCCCTAGGAGAAAGCAAAGAAAGGAAGAAATTCAAAAGGAAATGAAACAGATCGGAGGGAGCCTCAAAGGCTTTGATCCATCCCCCCAGGCAGCCGAACCACCTTCGCAAAGGCACACCTCAAAAGACACGTCCTTCCGGGATCGCTGCACAGCCCAGCCAGAAAAGAGGAACAGAAACAAACAGAACGAGAAGGCTGCAGAGGGGGACGGAGGGCCGGAAAGGAGCCTGCTGTCCAGCGATGGTATTTTACCGCTCCTTGCGCGTTAGCAGCCCCTTTCAGATGCTTAAGCCCAAATTCTCTCAGCCCTTAACAGCTTCAGTACCCGCGGCACCTAGTTTTTCCACGCTCTCCAGTCTTCCTCGCTCTTTCCCGTCTCGGGCGAAAAGCCTCCCAGACCCCGTCTGCACTTACGCGCTTCCTTAAAACAGGATCGCCGAAATCAACCGAACGGGCTGAGCTGCTCCTCTTCCGCTCGCCGGCCCTCGGAACGTCAGCCTGCAAACGAATCGGACCACCGAGGTCACCGGCAGAGTCTCCTTTCGGAGCTCGGCCCCCCCCCCCCAAGCTTTAACGACGGTTTCCCAAGCGGGGCAAACGCAGGGCCTCCCTTCGGCCCCGGAACGGTTTTTATCGCGGGCTCCCAAGTCGCCGTTACGACACTAAGCGGCAAAGCAAGGCAAAGACAGCTGGGGTCGCAGCTTACCCACCTAGGCACGAAAATTCTTCTTTGAGGCCTCCCTCGCTGCTTTTGCCAGGTAAACACACCAAAACAAAGCTCCCGACAGGCAGCTGAGGCTTCACATGGACCTCGGGGCCCCGCTAGCAACGGCGACGCCGGAGCCGCCGGGCTACCAGGCGCTATTCCCCCCCCCCCCCTCCCCTCCCCTCCCCTGCCCTGCCGGCCCGCGAACCGCGGCTTATTACTCACGAGTCCGGGAAGGACGCCGCCGACCTTCCCGCGGCCGAAGGCTCCTCGTCAGGAGCGGGCAGAGAACCTTTCCGCCGGCATTCGGAGTCTCCCGGCCGCTCTCGACACCCGATAACTTGCCGAGAAAGGGCTGAGGGCGGGAGCCTGCAGTTCTTCACGGCAGCACACAGTCGTTCCCCGATGTGCCGAACGCCTAGCATTAACACAATTCAGAAATACAAAAATACCACCGCTACAGGGCGCAAAGCCAAGCTGAAATTTCGGCAGCCAAAGCAAACCTCTGCGCGCCCGACAGAACGAGCCACGTGCATCGGCGCCTACAGCTCCTCAAGGCTAGCGAGGCCTCGTGGGCGACGTTCCTCTGGCAGGCTGCGCAGCTGAACTCCCCCGTGTCGCCTAAGAGTCCGTGACGTGACGTATTCAAAGCTCAGCAGAAATTAACAATCCAAAGTTGTTTCTAAGCACAAAAGCGGATCTACTACACGAGAAGGAAGGAGTCCTAATTCCGCAAGGCTTTACCTTTTCTTCGAGCTGCCGTCTTCCTGCTGCCCCAAAGACCATTGCCAGGCAATTAACCTGGGGTCGCGCTAAATGAGCCTTCCTCTTCGTTTTACAATTCGCACGCTTGCCTCTCCCTCTCTCGCTGGCCACCTGACCGCCGTTCCCCGAAGACGGGAATTTGCCGTCTTGGAGCTCTTAAAGCACGACGCTTCACAGATGCAGAGAGTCACGCGCACGGAAACGGATGGACGCAGCGTCCTTTCCGTAACGCGTACGCACCTTCCGTTAGATGTCGCTCATCTGTTATTCCGATCGCTATTACCGGCGAACCTTCCTCACCGGGAGGAACGGGCTTTCCCTTTCGGGGCGACGGAGACGGCTCTCGCTCGGTTCCCTTTAATTTTATTACTTCGGCTCGCTTACGTTTTTCTGTCTCTTCAGCTTCAGCCGTGGCAACGAATCTAAAAATTAAATATCCTATCTTTCCTTTTCTACGTACGCGTGTACGATAACAAAACAAAATACAAACGACCGAAGCAAAACTAAGGCAGCTACGGTTAACAAGAGGCGCAGGGCAGCAACGGGTCGCTTAGTCCTCAGCGCTGCCTCCGGGAGGGAGGCCGAAAGAACGAACGTTCCGCATCAAGAGTTACCTTGGTTACCCGGGCCAGAACGCCTCCTACTGTCGCAGCTTCTGGGGAGATCGAGGGTCCGCTGCTGCATTTTTGCTTCCTCCTTTCAGCCCGCCCCTTCGGGAGTAAGCGCAAAAAACCGCTCGCTCGTCCGGCTTTGCTCTTTGTCAGCATTTGCTATTGTCGGTTCCGCCTCTGTAACAAAGACAGAAAATTGCATTTCGCTTCCAACAAAACACTTCGATTTACACGCGTTCTTTTTCTCTTTCCCGTGGTTTTTTTTTTTTTCTTTCCCCCCTTTCTTTCTTTTTCCTTCTTTCCCTCAAAGGAAAGGTCTTAATACACCGCTTTGCATCGTACGTTACGGGGTAAGCCGTTTGGAAACACTACAGGGCCGACGCCGCGCCGCAACCCTGCTCCGGGGCCCGCCTGCCCCCCCGCTCCGCTCCGCCGCGCCGCCTCCGCAGGGGCGAGCGCGTGCCCCGGCCCGCGCTGCCAACGAACTGGCGCCCTAAACGCCGCGCACGCAAAACGCAAAGTCACACCCGCGCTCCCGGCGCGGCGCCGGGTCCCAGCCCGCCCCCCCACTCGCCCCGCACCGCCGCCTCCACGCAGCGACGGCCGCAGCGGGCAGGATGCAGCCCGACGCCCCCCGAACCTATGCGTTCGCCTCACCCGGGGGCCCCACATCCTTCACTCCACGCCACCTCCGCACTCACCCGCCGCCGCCGCCGCCGAGCGAAAACGCCCTCCCTGCTCGCCGCCATCTTGCTTCCCCGCCGCCGCGCATGCGCCGCTCGCCAACGGACTGCGGCGGCAGTGACGCTTGAGCACCGCGCACGTGCCGGCTCGGACAGCGCGGGGGGGGGGAGCGAGGGGAGCGGGAGGGGCGGGGGGGAGCGAGGGGAGCGGGAGGGGAGCAGAGGGAGCCCGAGGGGCGGGGGGGAGCGAGGGGAGCCCGAGGGGCGGGGCGGAGTGCGAGGGGAGCGCGAGAGGCGGGGGGGGAGCGTGAGGGGAGCAGGGGGGCCCGAGGAGTGGGGGGGAGCACGAGGGGAGCCCGAGAAGCGGGGGGGGAGCGCGGGGGCGGGGGGGAGCGCGAGGGGACCAGGGGGAGCGCGAGGGGCGGGGCGGAGCGCGAGGGGAGCAAGGGGAGCCCGAGAGGAGCCTGAGAAGCAGGGGGGAGCCCGAGAAGCGGGGGGGAGCGCGAGGGGAGCAGGGGGAGTGCGAGGGGCGGGGCAGAGCGCGAGGGGAGCAAGGGGAGCCCGAGGAGCGGGGGGGAGCGTGAGAAGAGCCTGAGAAGCAGGGGGGAGCCCGAGAAGCGGGGGGGAGCGCGAGGGGAGCCCGAGAAGCGGGGGGGAGCGCGAGGGGAGCAGGGGGAGCCCGAGGGGCGGGGCGGAGCGCGAGGGGAGCAGGGGGAGCGCGAGGGGAGCAGGGGGAGCGCGAGGGGAGCAGGGGGAGCGGGGGGGGAGCGCGAGGGGCGGGGGGGAGCGCGAGGGGCGGGGCGGAGCGCGAGGGGAGCAGGGGGAGCCCGAGGAGCGGGGGGGGGAGCGCGAGGGGAGCCCGAGAAGCAGGGGGGAGCGCGGGGGTTGGGGGGAGCGCGAGGGGAGCCCGAGAAGCGGGGGGGAGCGCGAGGGGCGGGTGGAGCGGGGAATCCCGAGGGGCGGGGGGGAGCCGGGGAGCCCGAGGGGCGGGGGGGAGCACGAAGGGAGGCGAGACCCGCAATGGCATGCTCGCGCCGCGGCGCTGCAGCCGGGCGGCTCACGCGTGCGAACCGCAGCCCGCCGCGGCAGCCCGGGACTCCCAGCGAGCGCCCCGAGGCTGCCCGAGCCCGTGGCCGCTCCAAGAGCACCGGGAAGGGGCGACGAGCACGCTCCATTCGCTTACCCGTTACCGAAACGGCGGAGAGCAGCAGCAAACATGGCGACCGGCACTGAACATGTGCGCGCCGGCTGTCTGCGCATGCGCGCCCCCCCCACCGGGTGCAGTACCGCTTTTTGGACACAGGGTGGCAGCAGTGAGCGCGGCGGAACGCTGTGCGCGTGGGCGCCCCCCCCACAGGGTGCAGTACCGATTTTTGGACACAGGGTGGCAGCAGTGAGCACGGCGGAACCCAGTGCGCACACGAGCCCCCCCACAGGGTGCAGTACCGCTTTTTGGACACAGGGTGGCAGCAGTGAGCGCGGCGGAACGCTGTGCGCACGCGCGCCCCCCCCACAGGGTGCAGTACCGATTTTTGGACACAGGGTGGCAGCAGTGAGCACGGCGGAACCCAGTGCGCATGCGCGCCCCCCTTTATCGTGCCGTACCGCTTTTTGGACGCCCCGAGGGCAGCAGGGCGCGCGGCCGGCCGCCGTGCGCCTGCGCGCCCCCCTTTCCGTGCCGTACTGCTTTTTTGACGCCCCGAGGGCAGCAGGGCGCGCGGCCGCCCCCGGCACGCGCACACCGCTGCAGAGCCCCCCCGCCCGCCCTTTGCAGACATTTCACCACCCTCGCCTCGGCTCATCTGCCCTTATTTACAGCGCCTGCTGCGAGGCGCAGCGTTGCCGCGTGTCGTGCTCGAGCCGCTGCTCCTAGAGGCTTCAGTAACAGCGCTTTCCTTTGAACATCGTTGCAAAATACTCCACAGACAAAAAAGAGTCAGAGGCTGCACTTAAAAAAACAAAACGAAAACAAAAAAACCACCCACCTACTTAACGGGACAATTTGCAAGCGTTCCAAGAAGCAGCCGTTCTTCTTTAGAACTTTCGACCTCTCGCCTTTACTGATCGTTAAACAAAATAAACAGCCCAAAGCAAGCCGCGCTATTTGCTTGACAGACTGCTCGGTTTTTATTATTAAACGGTACGAGATGCTGGCACGCGGCATGTCTTCTTCGGATTCTTGGGCTGACGTTCCTTCGGCCGCACGCACGCGGTCAAATGCGTCTTTTTCACGTCCCGCCGTCAGGGCCTCCCCAGCAATTCCCGCAGCGACTGCCCCCTCGGGACAAACAGCTCGAGGACACGCACGGTCTTGCTAAAAGAACGGGGGGGGGGGGGGAAACAAACGCGTGCGCTGAGCGCGGCACTCGCAGACCCGATCTTCGGGTCCAAAAGAAAACTCTCTAAAGCGGACCAGGCGGGCCAAAGAGGTCCCTTCTTTGCGCCACGCTTCTTTCCTCGCACAGACGTCGGCCGCCTCTGCCCGCTCTCACGGTATCCCCTACCGGCAAGGACACGGCGAAACGTTTCGGAAACGACGGCGTTTCCCAGAAGCGTTTCCGCCGCCTTGGGAAAACGGCCGAAGGAGAGGCTCACGCGGGGCGCGTAGCTAGAAAGAACGCTCCGCACAAAGGCCTAAAATGACCAGCCCGGAGCAGGGATCCCGGGCTCTCCGGGAGCGCAGGAGTTCTCACGTCCTTACTGAGCAGAGACCGCTGCCCGTGAAACACGAGACGCCGCAGCGACGCCGATCGTTGGAGGGAAGCCTGCAATAAGAGCGAAAGAAAAGCAGACGTTGAGGACAAAGACCAAGTTACGAGCCCCTCGCGATTCAGACACGCTTCTAGATTTACCGCCTATTTCAAGGCGCGCCTTCGGCAATTCCGTCCAATTGATTTTCCCCGAAGCCCGAGACGCGGACGAAACGCCTCTCAAAGGAAGGTACGGCATAACCGCTCTGGCCTATAAACTACCGCTTTCGACGCAGGAAAAGCACAGGGAAAGCACTAGCGTTCCCCCCAAGAAACCACGTCCAAGCGGACCGATGAAGTAGGCCCCAAGTCTGAAAGCGGACCTAAAGGAGCCCGTTTGGCGGTCGCGAGCTGGAATACACCGTTCTCCTTCTCACTAACAACCTCCCGTAGAGACCGGCAGCTGTACAGCGCCTTCTACGCTACACGGAGGAGTCGGATAGCGGGCAGATGCCGCGTCCCGAATGCGCAACTAGAGATTGGAACGCACGGACGTAAACAAACGCCCGTGACGTAGCGGAGGTCTAGCGTATTCACGTTTACCGTGCGTCAGTTCTCCTCTGCGGACAGGCCGTTCCATCTTCTTTACTCGTTAGCTGACAGACGCCCTAGGAGAAAGCAAAGAAAGGAAGAAATTCAAAAGGAAATGAAACAGATCGGAGGGAGCCTCAAAGGCTTTGATCCATCCCCCCAGGCAGCCGAACCACCTTCGCAAAGGCACACCTCAAAAGACACGTCCTTCCGGGATCGCTGCACAGCCCAGCCAGAAAAGAGGAACAGAAACAAACAGAACGAGAAGGCTGCAGAGGGGGACGGAGGGCCGGAAAGGAGCCTGCTGTCCAGCGATGGTATTTTACCGCTCCTTGCGCGTTAGCAGCCCCTTTCAGATGCTTAAGCCCAAATTCTCTCAGCCCTTAACAGCTTCAGTACCCGCGGCACCTAGTTTTTCCACGCTCTCCAGTCTTCCTCGCTCTTTCCCGTCTCGGGCGAAAAGCCTCCCAGACCCCGTCTGCACTTACGCGCTTCCTTAAAACAGGATCGCCGAAATCAACCGAACGGGCTGAGCTGCTCCTCTTCCGCTCGCCGGCCCTCGGAACGTCAGCCTGCAAACGAATCGGACCACCGAGGTCACCGGCAGAGTCTCCTTTCGGAGCTCGGCCCCCCCCCCCAAGCTTTAACGACGGTTTCCCAAGCGGGGCAAACGCAGGGCCTCCCTTCGGCCCCGGAACGGTTTTTATCGCGGGCTCCCAAGTCGCCGTTACGACACTAAGCGGCAAAGCAAGGCAAAGACAGCTGGGGTCGCAGCTTACCCACCTAGGCACGAAAATTCTTCTTTGAGGCCTCCCTCGCTGCTTTTGCCAGGTAAACACACCAAAACAAAGCTCCCGACAGGCAGCTGAGGCTTCACATGGACCTCGGGGCCCCGCTAGCAACGGCGACGCCGGAGCCGCCGGGCTACCAGGCGCTATTCCCCCCCCCCCCTCCCCTCCCCTCCCCTGCCCTGCCGGCCCGCGAACCGCGGCTTATTACTCACGAGTCCGGGAAGGACGCCGCCGACCTTCCCGCGGCCGAAGGCTCCTCGTCAGGAGCGGGCAGAGAACCTTTCCGCCGGCATTCGGAGTCTCCCGGCCGCTCTCGACACCCGATAACTTGCCGAGAAAGGGCTGAGGGCGGGAGCCTGCAGTTCTTCACGGCAGCACACAGTCGTTCCCCGATGTGCCGAACGCCTAGCATTAACACAATTTAGAAATACAAAAATACCACCGCTACAGGGCGCAAAGCCAAGCTGAAATTTCGGCAGCCAAAGCAAACCTCTTCGCGCCCGACAGAACGAGCCACGTGCATCGGCGCCTACAGCTCCTCAAGGCTAGCGAGGCCTCGTGGGCGACGTTCCTCTGGCAGGCTGCGCAGCTGAACTCCCCCGTGTCGCCTAAGAGTCCGTGACGTGACGTATTCAAAGCTCAGCAGAAATTAACAATCCAAAGTTGTTTCTAAGCACAAAAGCGGATCTACTACACGAGAAGGAAGGAGTCCTAATTCCGCAAGGCTTTACCTTTTCTTCGAGCTGCCGTCTTCCTGCTGCCCCAAAGACCATTGCCAGGCAATTAACCTGGGGTCGCGCTAAATGAGCCTTCCTCTTCGTTTTACAATTCGCACGCTTGCCTCTCCCTCTCTCTCTGGCCACCTGACCGCCGTTCCCCGAAGACGGGAATTTGCCGTCTTGGAGCTCTTAAAGCACGACGCTTCACAGATGCAGAGAGTCACGCGCACGGAAACGGATGGACGCAGCGTCCTTTCCGTAACGCGTACGCACCTTCCGTTAGATGTCGCTCATCTGTTATTCCGATCGCTATTACCGGCGAACCTTCCTCACCGGGAGGAACGGGCTTTCCCTTTCGGGGCGACGGAGACGGCTCTCGCTCGGTTCCCTTTAATTTTATTACTTCGGCTCGCTTACGTTTTTCTGTCTCTTCAGCTTCAGCCGTGGCAACGAATCTAAAAATTAAATATCCTATCTTTCCTTTTCTACGTACGCGTGTACGATAACAAAACAAAATACAAACGACCGAAGCAAAACTAAGGCAGCTACGGTTAACAAGAGGCGCAGGGCAGCAACGGGTCGCTTAGTCCTCAGCGCTGCCTCCGGGAGGGAGGCCGAAAGAACGAACGTTCCGCATCAAGAGTTACCTTGGTTACCCGGGCCAGAACGCCTCCTACTGTCGCAGCTTCTGGGGAGATCGAGGGTCCGCTGCTGCATTTTTGCTTCCTCCTTTCAGCCCGCCCCTTCGGGAGTAAGCGCAAAAAACCGCTCGCTCGTCCGGCTTTGCTCTTTGTCAGCATTTGCTATTGTCGGTTCCGCCTCTGTAACAAAGACAGAAAATTGCATTTCGCTTCCAACAAAACACTTCGATTTACACGCGTTCTTTTTCTCTTTCCCGTGGTTTTTTTTTTTTTCTTTCCCCCCTTTCTTTCTTTTTCCTTCTTTCCCTCAAAGGAAAGGTCTTAATACACCGCTTTGCATCGTACGTTACGGGGTAAGCCGTTTGGAAACACTACAGGGCCGACGCCGCGCCGCAACCCTGCTCCGGGGCCCGCCTGCCCCCCCGCTCCGCTCCGCCGCGCCGCCTCCGCAGGGGCGAGCGCGTGCCCCGGCCCGCGCTGCCAACGAACTGGCGCCCTAAACGCCGCGCACGCAAAACGCAAAGTCACACCCGCGCTCCCGGCGCGGCGCCGGGTCCCAGCCCGCCCCCCCACTCGCCCCGCACCGCCGCCTCCACGCAGCGACGGCCGCAGCGGGCAGGATGCAGCCCGACGCCCCCCGAACCTATGCGTTCGCCTCACCCGGGGGCCCCACATCCTTCACTCCACGCCACCTCCGCACTCACCCGCCGCCGCCGCCGCCGAGCGAAAACGCCCTCCCTGCTCGCCGCCATCTTGCTTCCCCGCCGCCGCGCATGCGCCGCTCGCCAACGGACTGCGGCGGCAGTGACGCTTGAGCACCGCGCACGTGCCGGCTCGGACAGCGCGGGGGGGGGGAGCGAGGGGAGCGGGAGGGGCGGGGGGGAGCGAGGGGAGCGGGAGGGGAGCAGAGGGAGCCCGAGGGGCGGGGGGGAGCGAGGGGAGCCCGAGGGGCGGGGCGGAGTGCGAGGGGAGCGCGAGAGGCGGGGGGGGAGCGTGAGGGGAGCAGGGGGGCCCGAGGAGCGGGGGGGAGCACGAGGGGAGCCCGAGAAGCGGGGGGGGAGCGCGGGGGCGGGGGGGAGCGCGAGGGGACCAGGGGGAGCGCGAGGGGCGGGGCGGAGCGCGAGGGGAGCAAGGGGAGCCCGAGAGGAGCCTGAGAAGCAGGGGGGAGCCCGAGAAGCGGGGGGGAGCGCGAGGGGAGCAGGGGGAGTGCGAGGGGCGGGGCAGAGCGCGAGGGGAGCAAGGGGAGCCCGAGGAGCGGGGGGGAGCGTGAGAAGAGCCTGAGAAGCAGGGGGGAGCCCGAGAAGCGGGGGGGAGCGCGAGGGGAGCCCGAGAAGCGGGGGGGAGCGCGAGGGGAGCAGGGGGAGCCCGAGGGGCGGGGCGGAGCGCGAGGGGAGCAGGGGGAGCGCGAGGGGAGCAGGGGGAGCGCGAGGGGAGCAGGGGGAGCGCGAGGGGAGCCCGAGAAGCGGGGGGGAGCGCGAGGGGAGCAGGGGGAGCCCGAGGAGCGGGGGGGGAGCGCGAGGGGAGCCCGAGAAGCAGGGGGGAGCGCGGGGGTGGGGGGGAGCGCGAGGGGAGCCCGAGAAGCGGGGGGGAGCGCGAGGGGCGGGTGGAGCGGGGAATCCCGAGGGGCGGGGGGGAGCCGGGGAGCCCGAGGGGCGGGGGGGAGCACGAAGGGAGGCGAGACCCGCAATGGCATGCTCGCGCCGCGGCGCTGCAGCCGGGCGGCTCACGCGTGCGAACCGCAGCCCGCCGCGGCAGCCCGGGACTCCCAGCGAGCGCCCCGAGGCTGCCCGAGCCCGTGGCCGCTCCAAGAGCACCGGGAAGGGGCGACGAGCACGCTCCATTCGCTTACCCGTTACCGAAACGGCGGAGAGCAGCAGCAAACATGGCGACCGGCACTGAGCATGTGCGCGCCGGCTGTCTGCGCATGCGCGCCCCCCCCACCGGGTGCAGTACCGCTTTTTGGACACAGGGTGGCAGCAGTGAGCGCGGCGGAACGCTGTGCGCGTGGGCGCCCCCCCCACCGGGTGCAGTACCGCTTTTTGGACACAGGGTGGCAGCAGTGAGCACGGCGGAACCCAGTGCGCACACGAGCCCCCCCACAGGGTGCAGTACCGATTTTTGGACACAGGGTGGCAGCAGTGAGCACGGAGGAACCCAGTGCGCACGCGCGCCCCCCCCACAGGGTGCAGTACCGCTTTTTGGACACAGGGTGGCAGCAGTGAGCGCGGCGGAACGCTGTGCGCGTGGGCGCCCCCCCCACAGGGTGCAGTACCGATTTTTGGACACAGGGTGGCAGCAGTGAGCACGGCGGAACCCAGTGCGCATGCGCGCCCCCCTTTATCGTGCCGTACCGCTTTTTGGACGCCCCGAGGGCAGCAGGGCGCGCGGCCGCCCCCGGCACGCGCACACCGCTGCAGAGCCCCCCCGCCCGCCCTTTGCAGACATTTCACCACCCTCGCCTCGGCTCATCTGCCCTTATTTACAGCGCCTGCTGCGAGGCGCAGCGTCGCCGCGTGTCGTGCTCGAGCCGCTGCTCCTAGAGGCTTCAGTAACAGCGCTTTCCTTTGAACATCGTTGCAAAATACTCCACAGACAAAAAAGAGTCAGAGGCTGCACTTAAAAAAACAAAACAAAAACAAAAAAACCACCCACCTACTTAACGGGACAATTTGCAAGCGTTCCAAGAAGCAGCCGTTCTTCTTTAGAACTTTCGACCTCTCGCCTTTACTGATCGTTAAACAAAATAAACAGCCCAAAGCAAGCCGCGCTATTTGCTTGACAGACTGCTCGGTTTTTATTATTAAACGGTACGAGATGCTGGCACGCGGCATGTCTTATTCGGATTCTTGGGCCGACGTTCCTTCGGCCGCACGCACGCGGTCAAATGCGTCTTTTTCACGTCCCGCCGTCAGGGCCTCCCCAGCAATTCCCGCAGCGACTGCCCCCTCGGGACAAACAGCTCGAGGACACGCACGGTCTTGCTAAAAGAACGGGGGGGGGGGGGGGAAACAAACGCGTGCGCTGAGCGCGGCACTCGCAGACCCGATCTTCGGGTCCAAAAGAAAACTCTCTAAAGCGGACCAGGCGGGCCAAAGAGGTCCCTTCTTTGCGCCACGCTTCTTTCCTCGCACAGACGTCGGCCGCCTCTGCCCGCTCTCACGGTATCCCCTACCGGCAAGGACACGGCGAAACGTTTCGGAAACGACGGCGTTTCCCAGAAGCGTTTCCGCCGCCTTGGGAAAACGGCCGAAGGAGAGGCTCACGCGGGGCGCGTAGCTAGAAAGAACGCTCCGCACAAAGGCCTAAAATGACCAGCCCGGAGCAGGGATCCCGGGCTCTCCGGGAGCGCAGGAGTTCTCACGTCCTTACTGAGCAGAGACCGCTGCCCGTGAAACACGAGACGCCGCAGCGACGCCGATCGTTGGAGGGAAGCCTGCAATAAGAGCGAAAGAAAAGCAGACGTTGAGGACAAAGACCAAGTTACGAGCCCCTCGCGATTCAGACACGCTTCTAGATTTACCGCCTATTTCAAGGCGCGCCTTCGGCAATTCCGTCCAATTGATTTTCCCCGAAGCCCGAGACGCGGACGAAACGCCTCTCAAAGGAAGGTACGGCATAACCGCTCTGGCCTATAAACTACCGCTTTCGACGCAGGAAAAGCACAGGGAAAGCACTAGCGTTCCCCCCAAGAAACCACGTCCAAGCGGACCGATGAAGTAGGCCCCAAGTCTGAAAGCGGACCTAAAGGAGCCCGTTTGGCGGTCGCGAGCTGGAATACACCGTTCTCCTTCTCACTAACAACCTCCCGTAGAGACCGGCAGCTGTACAGCGCCTTCTACGCTACACGGAGGAGTCGGATAGCGGGCAGATGCCGCGTCCCGAATGCGCAACTAGAGATTGGAACGCACGGACGTAAACAAACGCCCGTGACGTAGCGGAGGTCTAGCGTATTCACGTTTACCGTGCGTCAGTTCTCCTCTGCGGACAGGCCGTTCCATCTTCTTTACTCGTTAGCTGACAGACGCCCTAGGAGAAAGCAAAGAAAGGAAGAAATTCAAAAGGAAATGAAACAGATCGGAGGGAGCCTCAAAGGCTTTGATCCATCCCCCCAGGCAGCCGAACCACCTTCGCAAAGGCACACCTCAAAAGACACGTCCTTCCGGGATCGCTGCACAGCCCAGCCAGAAAAGAGGAACAGAAACAAACAGAACGAGAAGGCTGCAGAGGGGGACGGAGGGCCGGAAAGGAGCCTGCTGTCCAGCGATGGTATTTTACCGCTCCTTGCGCGTTAGCAGCCCCTTTCAGATGCTTAAGCCCAAATTCTCTCAGCCCTTAACAGCTTCAGTACCCGCGGCACCTAGTTTTTCCACGCTCTCCAGTCTTCCTCGCTCTTTCCCGTCTCGGGCGAAAAGCCTCCCAGACCCCGTCTGCACTTACGCGCTTCCTTAAAACAGGATCGCCGAAATCAACCGAACGGGCTGAGCTGCTCCTCTTCCGCTCGCCGGCCCTCGGAACGTCAGCCTGCAAACGAATCGGACCACCGAGGTCACCGGCAGAGTCTCCTTTCGGAGCTCGGCCCCCCCCCCCAAGCTTTAACGACGGTTTCCCAAGCGGGGCAAACGCAGGGCCTCCCTTCGGCCCCGGAACGGTTTTTATCGCGGGCTCCCAAGTCGCCGTTACGACACTAAGCGGCAAAGCAAGGCAAAGACAGCTGGGGTCGCAGCTTACCCACCTAGGCACGAAAATTCTTCTTTGAGGCCTCCCTCGCTGCTTTTGCCAGGTAAACACACCAAAACAAAGCTCCCGACAGGCAGCTGAGGCTTCACATGGACCTCGGGGCCCCGCTAGCAACGGCGACGCCGGAGCCGCCGGGCTACCAGGCGCTATTCCCCCCCCCCCCTCCCCTCCCCTCCCCTGCCCTGCCGGCCCGCGAACCGCGGCTTATTACTCACGAGTCCGGGAAGGACGCCGCCGACCTTCCCGCGGCCGAAGGCTCCTCGTCAGGAGCGGGCAGAGAACCTTTCCGCCGGCATTCGGAGTCTCCCGGCCGCTCTCGACACCCGATAACTTGCCGAGAAAGGGCTGAGGGCGGGAGCCTGCAGTTCTTCACGGCAGCACACAGTCGTTCCCCGATGTGCCGAACGCCTAGCATTAACACAATTTAGAAATACAAAAATACCACCGCTACAGGGCGCAAAGCCAAGCTGAAATTTCGGCAGCCAAAGCAAACCTCTTCGCGCCCGACAGAACGAGCCACGTGCATCGGCGCCTACAGCTCCTCAAGGCTAGCGAGGCCTCGTGGGCGACGTTCCTCTGGCAGGCTGCGCAGCTGAACTCCCCCGTGTCGCCTAAGAGTCCGTGACGTGACGTATTCAAAGCTCAGCAGAAATTAACAATCCAAAGTTGTTTCTAAGCACAAAAGCGGATCTACTACACGAGAAGGAAGGAGTCCTAATTCCGCAAGGCTTTACCTTTTCTTCGAGCTGCCGTCTTCCTGCTGCCCCAAAGACCATTGCCAGGCAATTAACCTGGGGTCGCGCTAAATGAGCCTTCCTCTTCGTTTTACAATTCGCACGCTTGCCTCTCCCTCTCTCTCTGGCCACCTGACCGCCGTTCCCCGAAGACGGGAATTTGCCGTCTTGGAGCTCTTAAAGCACGACGCTTCACAGATGCAGAGAGTCACGCGCACGGAAACGGATGGACGCAGCGTCCTTTCCGTAACGCGTACGCACCTTCCGTTAGATGTCGCTCATCTGTTATTCCGATCGCTATTACCGGCGAACCTTCCTCACCGGGAGGAACGGGCTTTCCCTTTCGGGGCGACGGAGACGGCTCTCGCTCGGTTCCCTTTAATTTTATTACTTCGGCTCGCTTACGTTTTTCTGTCTCTTCAGCTTCAGCCGTGGCAACGAATCTAAAAATTAAATATCCTATCTTTCCTTTTCTACGTACGCGTGTACGATAACAAAACAAAATACAAACGACCGAAGCAAAACTAAGGCAGCTACGGTTAACAAGAGGCGCAGGGCAGCAACGGGTCGCTTAGTCCTCAGCGCTGCCTCCGGGAGGGAGGCCGAAAGAACGAACGTTCCGCATCAAGAGTTACCTTGGTTACCCGGGCCAGAACGCCTCCTACTGTCGCAGCTTCTGGGGAGATCGAGGGTCCGCTGCTGCATTTTTGCTTCCTCCTTTCAGCCCGCCCCTTCGGGAGTAAGCGCAAAAAACCGCTCGCTCGTCCGGCTTTGCTCTTTGTCAGCATTTGCTATTGTCGGTTCCGCCTCTGTAACAAAGACAGAAAATTGCATTTCGCTTCCAACAAAACACTTCGATTTACACGCGTTCTTTTTCTCTTTCCCGTGGTTTTTTTTTTTTTCTTTCCCCCCTTTCTTTCTTTTTCCTTCTTTCCCTCAAAGGAAAGGTCTTAATACACCGCTTTGCATCGTACGTTACGGGGTAAGCCGTTTGGAAACACTACAGGGCCGACGCCGCGCCGCAACCCTGCTCCGGGGCCCGCCTGCCCCCCCGCTCCGCTCCGCCGCGCCGCCTCCGCAGGGGCGAGCGCGTGCCCCGGCCCGCGCTGCCAACGAACTGGCGCCCTAAACGCCGCGCACGCAAAACGCAAAGTCACACCCGCGCTCCCGGCGCGGCGCCGGGTCCCAGCCCGCCCCCCCACTCGCCCCGCACCGCCGCCTCCACACAGCGACGGCCGCAGCGGGCAGGATGCAGCCCGACGCCCCCCGAACCTATGCGTTCGCCTCACCCGGGGGCCCCACATCCTTCACTCCACGCCACCTCCGCACTCACCCGCCGCCGCCGCCGCCGAGCGAAAACGCCCTCCCTGCTCGCCGCCATCTTGCTTCCCCGCCGCTGCGCATGCGCCGCTCGCCAACGGACTGCGGCGGCAGTGACGCTTGAGCACCGCGCACGTGCCGGCTCGGACAGCGCGGGGGGGGGGAGCGAGGGGAGCGGGAGGGGCGGGGGGGAGCGAGGGGAGCGGGAGGGGAGCAGAGGGAGCCCGAGGGGCGGGGGGGAGCGAGGGGAGCCCGAGGGGCGGGGCGGAGTGCGAGGGGAGCGCGAGAGGCGGGGGGGGAGCGTGAGGGGAGCAGGGGGGCCCGAGGAGCGGGGGGGAGCACGAGGGGAGCCCGAGAAGCGGGGGGGGAGCGCGGGGGCGGGGGGGAGCGCGAGGGGACCAGGGGGAGCGCGAGGGGCGGGGCGGAGCGCGAGGGGAGCAAGGGGAGCCCGAGAGGAGCCTGAGAAGCAGGGGGGAGCCCGAGAAGCGGGGGGGAGCGCGAGGGGAGCAGGGGGAGTGCGAGGGGCGGGGCAGAGCGCGAGGGGAGCAAGGGGAGCCCGAGGAGCGGGGGGGAGCGTGAGAAGAGCCTGAGAAGCAGGGGGGAGCCCGAGAAGCGGGGGGGAGCGCGAGGGGAGCCCGAGAAGCGGGGGGGAGCGCGAGGGGAGCAGGGGGAGCCCGAGGGGAGCAGGGGGAGCGCGAGGGGAGCAGGGGGAGCGGGGGGGAGCGCGAGGGGCGGGGGGGAGCGCGAGGGGCGGGGCGGAGCGCGAGGGGAGCAGGGGGAGCCCGAGGAGCGGGGGGGGAGCGCGAGGGGAGCCCGAGAAGCAGGGGGGAGCGCGGGGGTGGGGGGGAGCGCGAGGGGAGCCCGAGAAGCGGGGGGGAGCGCGAGGGGCGGGTGGAGCGGGGAATCCCGAGGGGCGGGGGGGAGCCGGGGAGCCCGAGGGGCGGGGGGGAGCACGAAGGGAGGCGAGACCCGCAATGGCATGCTCGCGCCGCGGCGCTGCAGCCGGGCGGCTCACGCGTGCGAACCGCAGCCCGCCGCGGCAGCCCGGGACTCCCAGCGAGCGCCCCGAGGCTGCCCGAGCCCGTGGCCGCTCCAAGAGCACCGGGAAGGGGCGACGAGCACGCTCCATTCGCTTACCCGTTACCGAAACGGCGGAGAGCAGCAGCAAACATGGCGACCGGCACTGAGCATGTGCGCGCCGGCTGTCTGCGCATGCGCGCCCCCCCCACCGGGTGCAGTACCGCTTTTTGGACACAGGGTGGCAGCAGTGAGCGCGGCGGAACGCTGTGCGCGTGGGCGCCCCCCCCACAGGGTGCAGTACCGATTTTTGGACACAGGGTGGCAGCAGTGAGCACGGCGGAACCCAGTGCGCACACGAGCCCCCCCACAGGGTGCAGTACCGATTTTTGGACACAGGGTGGCAGCAGTGAGCGCGGCGGAACGCTGTGCGCACGCGCGCCCCCCCCACAGGGTGCAGTACCGATTTTTGGACACAGGGTGGCAGCAGTGAGCACGGCGGAACCCAGTGCGCCTGCGCGCCCCCCTTTCCGTGCCGTACTGCTTTTTTGACGCCCCGAGGGCAGCAGGGCGCGCGGCCGCCCCCGGCACGCGCACACCGCTGCAGAGCCCCCCCGCCCGCCCTTTGCAGACATTTCACCACCCTCGCCTCGGCTCATCTGCCCTTATTTACAGCGCCTGCTGCGAGGCGCAGCGTCGCCGCGTGTCGTGCTCGAGCCGCTGCTCCTAGAGGCTTCAGTAACAGCGCTTTCCTTTGAACATCGTTGCAAAATACTCCACAGACAAAAAAGAGTCAGAGGCTGCACTTAAAAAAACAAAACAAAAACAAAAAAACCACCCACCTACTTAACGGGACAATTTGCAAGCGTTCCAAGAAGCAGCCGTTCTTCTTTAGAACTTTCGACCTCTCGCCTTTACTGATCGTTAAACAAAATAAACAGCCCAAAGCAAGCCGCGCTATTTGCTTGACAGACTGCTCGGTTTTTATTATTAAACGGTACGAGATGCTGGCACGCGGCATGTCTTCTTCGGATTCTTGGGCCGACGTTCCTTCGGCCGCACGCACGCGGTCAAAGGCGTCTTTTTCACGTCCCGCCGTCAGGGCCTCCCCAGCAATTCCCGCAGCGACTCCCCCCTCGGGACAAACAGCTCGAGGACACGCACGGTCTTGCTAAAAGAACGGGGGGGGGGGGGGGGGAACAAACGCGTGCGCTGAGCGCGGCACTCGCAGACCCGATCTTCGGGTCCAAAAGAAAACTCTCTAAAGCGGACCAGGCGGGCCAAAGAGGTCCCTTCTTTGCGCCACGCTTCTTTCCTCGCACAGACGTCGGCCGCCTCTGCCCG
Source organism: Apteryx mantelli (assembly GCF_036417845.1). Classification (NCBI taxonomy): domain Eukaryota; kingdom Metazoa; phylum Chordata; class Aves; order Apterygiformes; family Apterygidae; genus Apteryx; species Apteryx mantelli. The sequence continues at coordinate 392,290 of NW_027118808.1, forward strand.
CTCTCACGGTATCCCCTACCGGCAAGGACACGGCGAAACGTTTCGGAAACGACGGCGTTTCCCAGAAGCGTTTCCGCCGCCTTGGGAAAACGGCCGAAGGAGAGGCTCACGCGGGGCGCGTAGCTAGAAAGAACGCTCCGCACAAAGGCCTAAAATGACCAGCCCGGAGCAGGGATCCCGGGCTCTCCGGGAGCGCAGGAGTTCTCACGTCCTTACTGAGCAGAGACCGCTGCCCGTGAAACACGAGACGCCGCAGCGACGCCGATCGTTGGAGGGAAGCCTGCAATAAGAGCGAAAGAAAAGCAGACGTTGAGGACAAAGACCAAGTTACGAGCCCCTCGCGATTCAGACACGCTTCTAGATTTACCGCCTATTTCAAGGCGCGCCTTCGGCAATTCCGTCCAATTGATTTTCCCCGAAGCCCGAGACGCGGACGAAACGCCTCTCAAAGGAAGGTACGGCATAACCGCTCTGGCCTATAAACTACCGGTTTCGACGCAGGAAAAGCACAGGGAAAGCACTAGCGTTCCCCCCAAGAAACCACGTCCAAGCGGACCGATGAAGTAGGCCCCAAGTCTGAAAGCGGACCTAAAGGAGCCTGTTTGGCGGTCGCGAGCTGGAATACACCGTTCTCCTTCTCACTAACAACCTCCCGTAGAGACCGGCAGCTGTACAGCGCCTTCTACGCTACACGGAGGAGTCGGATAGCGGGCAGATGCCGCGTCCCGAATGCGCAACTAGAGATTGGAACGCACGGACGTAAACAAACGCCCGTGACGTAGCGGAGGTCTAGCGTATTCACGTTTACCGTGCATCAGTTCTCCTCTGCGGACAGGCCGTTCCATCTTCTTTACTCGTTAGCTGACAGACGCCCTAGGAGAAAGCAAAGAAAGGAAGAAATTCAAAAGGAAATGAAACAGATCGGAGGGAGCCTCAAAGGCTTTGATCCATCCCCCCAGGCAGCCGAACCACCTTCGCAAAGGCACACCTCAAAAGACACGTCCTTCCGGGATCGCTGCACAGCCCAGCCAGAAAAGAGGAACAGAAACAAACAGAACGAGAAGGCTGCAGAGGGGGACGGAGGGCCGGAAAGGAGCCTGCTGTCCAGCGATGGTATTTTACCGCTCCTTGCGCGTTAGCAGCCCCTTTCAGATGCTTAAGCCCAAATTCTCTCAGCCCTTAACAGCTTCAGTACCCGCGGCACCTAGTTTTTCCACGCTCTCCAGTCTTCCTCGCTCTTTCCCGTCTCGGGCGAAAAGCCTCCCAGACCCCATCTGCACTTACGCGCTTCCTTAAAACAGGATCGCCGAAATCAACCGAACGGGCTGAGCTGCTCCTCTTCCGCTCGCCGGCCCTCGGAACGTCAGCCTGCAAACGAATCGGACCACCGAGGTCACCGGCAGAGTCTCCTTTCGGAGCTCGGCCCCCCCCCCCAAGCTTTAACGACGGTTTCCCAAGCGGGGCAAACGCAGGGCCTCCCTTCGGCCCCGGAACGGTTTTTATCGCGGGCTCCCAAGTCGCCGTTACGACACTAAGCGGCAAAGCAAGGCAAAGACAGCTGGGGTCGCAGCTTACCCACCTAGGCACGAAAATTCTTCTTTGAGGCCTCCCTCGCTGCTTTTGCCAGGTAAACACACCAAAACAAAGCTCCCGACAGGCAGCTGAGGCTTCACATGGACCTCGGGGCCCCGCTAGCAACGGCGACGCCGGAGCCGCCGGGCTACCAGGCGCTATTCCCCCCCCCCTCCCCTCCCCTCCCCTGCCCTGCCGGCCCGCGAACCGCGGCTTATTACTCACGAGTCCGGGAAGGACGCCGCCGACCTTCCCGCGGCCGAAGGCTCCTCGTCAGGAGCGGGCAGAGAACCTTTCCGCCGGCATTCGGAGTCTCCCGGCCGCTCTCGACACCCGATAACTTGCCGAGAAAGGGCTGAGGGCGGGAGCCTGCAGTTCTTCACGGCAGCACACAGTCGTTCCCCGATGTGCCGAACGCCTAGCATTAACACAATTTAGAAATACAAAAATACCACCGCTACAGGGCGCAAAGCCAAGCTGAAATTTCGGCAGCCAAAGCAAACCTCTTCGCGCCCGACAGAACGAGCCACGTGCATCGGCGCCTACAGCTCCTCAAGGCTAGCGAGGCCTCGTGGGCGACGTTCCTCTGGCAGGCTGCGCAGCTGAACTCCCCCGTGTCGCCTAAGAGTCCGTGACGTGACGTATTCAAAGCTCAGCAGAAATTAACAATCCAAAGTTGTTTCTAAGCACAAAAGCGGATCTACTACACGAGAAGGAAGGAGTCCTAATTCCGCAAGGCTTTACCTTTTCTTCGAGCTGCCGTCTTCCTGCTGCCCCACATACCATTGCCAGGCAATTAACCTGGGGTCGCGCTAAATGAGCCTTCCTCTTCGTTTTACAATTCGCACGCTTGCCTCTCCCTCTCTCTCTGGCCACCTGACCGCCGTTCCCCGAAGACGGGAATTTGCCGTCTTGGAGCTCTTAAAGCACGACGCTTCACAGATGCAGAGAGTCACGCGCACGGAAACGGATGGACGCAGCGTCCTTTCCGTAACGCGTACGCACCTTCCGTTAGATGTCGCTCATCTGTTATTCCGATCGCTATTACCGGCGAACCTTCCTCACCGGGAGGAACGGGCTTTCCCTTTCGGGGCGACGGAGACGGCTCTCGCTCGGTTCCCTTTAATTTTATTACTTCGGCTCGCTTACGTTTTTCTGTCTCTTCAGCTTCAGCCGTGGCAACGAATCTAAAAATTAAATATCCTATCTTTCCTTTTCTACGTACGCGTGTACGATAACAAAACAAAATACAAACGACCGAAGCAAAACTAAGGCAGCTACGGTTAACAAGAGGCGCAGGGCAGCAACGGGTCGCTTAGTCCTCAGCGCTGCCTCCGGGAGGGAGGCCGAAAGAACGAACGTTCCGCATCAAGAGTTACCTTGGTTACCCGGGCCAGAACGCCTCCTACTGTCGCAGCTTCTGGGGAGATCGAGGGTCCGCTGCTGCATTTTTGCTTCCTCCTTTCAGCCCGCCCCTTCGGGAGTAAACGCAAAAAACCGCTCGCTCGTCCGGCTTTGCTCTTTGTCAGCATTTGCTATTGTCGGTTCCGCCTCTGTAACAAAGACAGAAAATTGCATTTCGCTTCCAACAAAACACTTCGATTTACACGCGTTCTTTTTCTCTTTCCCGTGGTTTTTTTTTTTTTCTTTCCCCCCTTTCTTTCTTTTTCCTTCTTTCCCTCAAAGGAAAGGTCTTAATACACCGCTTTGCATCGTACGTTACGGGGTAAGCCGTTTGGAAACACTACAGGGCCGACGCCGCGCCGCAACCCTGCTCCGGGGCCCGCCTGCCCCCCCGCTCCGCTCCGCCGCGCCGCCTCCGCAGGGGCGAGCGCGTGCCCCGGCCCGCGCTGCCAACGAACTGGCGCCCTAAACGCCGCGCACGCAAAACGCAAAGTCACACCCGCGCTCCCGGCGCGGCGCCGGGTCCCAGCCCGCCCCCCCACTCGCCCCGCACCGCCGCCTCCACGCAGCGACGGCCGCAGCGGGCAGGATGCAGCCCGACGCCCCCCGAACCTATGCGTTCGCCTCACCCGGGGGCCCCACATCCTTCACTCCACGCCACCTCCGCACTCACCCGCCGCCGCCGCCGCCGAGCGAAAACGCCCTCCCTGCTCGCCGCCATCTTGCTTCCCCGCCGCCGCGCATGCGCCGCTCGCCAACGGACTGCGGCGGCAGTGGCGCTTGAGCACCGCGCACGTGCCGGCTCGGACAGCGCGGGGGGGGGGGAGCGAGGGGAGCGGGAGGGGCGGGGGGGAGCGAGGGGAGCGGGAGGGGAGCAGAGGGAGCCCGAGGGGCGGGGGGGAGCGAGGGGAGCCCGAGGGGCGGGGCGGAGTGCGAGGGGAGCCCGAGAAGCGGGGGGGGAGCGCGGGGGCGGGGGGGAGCGCGAGGGGACCAGGGGGAGCGCGAGGGGCGGGGCGGAGCGCGAGGGGAGCAAGGGGAGCCCGAGAGGAGCCTGAGAAGCAGGGGGGAGCCCGAGAAGCGGGGGGGAGCGCGAGGGGAGCAGGGGGAGTGCGAGGGGCGGGGCAGAGCGCGAGGGGAGCAAGGGGAGCCCGAGGAGCGGGGGGGAGCGTGAGAAGAGCCTGAGAAGCAGGGGGGAGCCCGAGAAGCGGGGGGGAGCGCGAGGGGAGCCCGAGAAGCGGGGGGGAGCGCGAGGGGAGCAGGGGGAGCCCGAGGGGAGCAGGGGGAGCGCGAGGGGAGCAGGGGGAGCGGGGGGGAGCGCGAGGGGCGGGGGGGAGCGCGAGGGGCGGGGCGGAGCGCGAGGGGAGCAGGGGGAGCCCGAGGAGCGGGGGGGGAGCGCGAGGGGAGCCCGAGAAGCAGGGGGGAGCGCGGGGGTGGGGGGGAGCGCGAGGGGAGCCCGAGAAGCGGGGGGGAGCGCGAGGGGCGGGTGGAGCGGGGAATCCCGAGGGGCGGGGGGGAGCCGGGGAGCCCGAGGGGCGGGGGGGAGCACGAAGGGAGGCGAGACCCGCAATGGCATGCTCGCGCCGCGGCGCTGCAGCCGGGCGGCTCACGCGTGCGAACCGCAGCCCGCCGCGGCAGCCCGGGACTCCCAGCGAGCGCCCCGAGGCTGCCCGAGCCCGTGGCCGCTCCAAGAGCACCGGGAAGGGGCGACGAGCACGCTCCATTCGCTTACCCGTTACCGAAACGGCGGAGAGCAGCAGCAAACATGGCGACCGGCACTGAGCATGTGCGCGCCGGCTGTCTGCGCATGCGCGCCCCCCCCACCGGGTGCAGTACCGCTTTTTGGACACAGGGTGGCAGCAGTGAGCGCGGCGGAACGCTGTGCGCGTGGGCGCCCCCCCCACAGGGTGCAGTACCGATTTTTGGACACAGGGTGGCAGCAGTGAGCACGGCGGAACCCAGTGCGCACACGAGCCCCCCCACAGGGTGCAGTACCGATTTTTGGACACAGGGTGGCAGCAGTGAGCGCGGCGGAACGCTGTGCGCACGCGCGCCCCCCCCACAGGGTGCAGTACCGATTTTTGGACACAGGGTGGCAGCAGTGAGCACGGCGGAACCCAGTGCGCCTGCGCGCCCCCCTTTCCGTGCCGTACTGCTTTTTTGACGCCCCGAGGGCAGCAGGGCGCGCGGCCGCCCCCGGCACGCGCACACCGCTGCAGAGCCCCCCCGCCCGCCCTTTGCAGACATTTCACCACCCTCGCCTCGGCTCATCTGCCCTTATTTACAGCGCCTGCTGCGAGGCGCAGCGTCGCCGCGTGTCGTGCTCGAGCCGCTGCTCCTAGAGGCTTCAGTAACAGCGCTTTCCTTTGAACATCGTTGCAAAATACTCCACAGACAAAAAAGAGTCAGAGGCTGCACTTAAAAAAACAAAACAAAAACAAAAAAACCACCCACCTACTTAACGGGACAATTTGCAAGCGTTCCAAGAAGCAGCCGTTCTTCTTTAGAACTTTCGACCTCTCGCCTTTACTGATCGTTAAACAAAATAAACAGCCCAAAGCAAGCCGCGCTATTTGCTTGACAGACTGCTCGGTTTTTATTATTAAACGGTACGAGATGCTGGCACGCGGCATGTCTTCTTCGGATTCTTGGGCCGACGTTCCTTCGGCCGCACGCACGCGGTCAAAGGCGTCTTTTTCACGTCCCGCCGTCAGGGCCTCCCCAGCAATTCCCGCAGCGACTCCCCCCTCGGGACAAACAGCTCGAGGACACGCACGGTCTTGCTAAAAGAACGGGGGGGGGGGGGGGGGAACAAACGCGTGCGCTGAGCGCGGCACTCGCAGACCCGATCTTCGGGTCCAAAAGAAAACTCTCTAAAGCGGACCAGGCGGGCCAAAGAGGTCCCTTCTTTGCGCCACGCTTCTTTCCTCGCACAGACGTCGGCCGCCTCTGCCCGCTCTCACGGTATCCCCTACCGGCAAGGACACGGCGAAACGTTTCGGAAACGACGGCGTTTCCCAGAAGCGTTTCCGCCGCCTTGGGAAAACGGCCGAAGGAGAGGCTCACGCGGGGCGCGTAGCTAGAAAGAACGCTCCGCACAAAGGCCTAAAATGACCAGCCCGGAGCAGGGATCCCGGGCTCTCCGGGAGCGCAGGAGTTCTCACGTCCTTACTGAGCAGAGACCGCTGCCCGTGAAACACGAGACGCCGCAGCGACGCCGATCGTTGGAGGGAAGCCTGCAATAAGAGCGAAAGAAAAGCAGACGTTGAGGACAAAGACCAAGTTACGAGCCCCTCGCGATTCAGACACGCTTCTAGATTTACCGCCTATTTCAAGGCGCGCCTTCGGCAATTCCGTCCAATTGATTTTCCCCGAAGCCCGAGACGCGGACGAAACGCCTCTCAAAGGAAGGTACGGCATAACCGCTCTGGCCTATAAACTACCGGTTTCGACGCAGGAAAAGCACAGGGAAAGCACTAGCGTTCCCCCCAAGAAACCACGTCCAAGCGGACCGATGAAGTAGGCCCCAAGTCTGAAAGCGGACCTAAAGGAGCCTGTTTGGCGGTCGCGAGCTGGAATACACCGTTCTCCTTCTCACTAACAACCTCCCGTAGAGACCGGCAGCTGTACAGCGCCTTCTACGCTACACGGAGGAGTCGGATAGCGGGCAGATGCCGCGTCCCGAATGCGCAACTAGAGATTGGAACGCACGGACGTAAACAAACGCCCGTGACGTAGCGGAGGTCTAGCGTATTCACGTTTACCGTGCATCAGTTCTCCTCTGCGGACAGGCCGTTCCATCTTCTTTACTCGTTAGCTGACAGACGCCCTAGGAGAAAGCAAAGAAAGGAAGAAATTCAAAAGGAAATGAAACAGATCGGAGGGAGCCTCAAAGGCTTTGATCCATCCCCCCAGGCAGCCGAACCACCTTCGCAAAGGCACACCTCAAAAGACACGTCCTTCCGGGATCGCTGCACAGCCCAGCCAGAAAAGAGGAACAGAAACAAACAGAACGAGAAGGCTGCAGAGGGGGACGGAGGGCCGGAAAGGAGCCTGCTGTCCAGCGATGGTATTTTACCGCTCCTTGCGCGTTAGCAGCCCCTTTCAGATGCTTAAGCCCAAATTCTCTCAGCCCTTAACAGCTTCAGTACCCGCGGCACCTAGTTTTTCCACGCTCTCCAGTCTTCCTCGCTCTTTCCCGTCTCGGGCGAAAAGCCTCCCAGACCCCATCTGCACTTACGCGCTTCCTTAAAACAGGATCGCCGAAATCAACCGAACGGGCTGAGCTGCTCCTCTTCCGCTCGCCGGCCCTCGGAACGTCAGCCTGCAAACGAATCGGACCACCGAGGTCACCGGCAGAGTCTCCTTTCGGAGCTCGGCCCCCCCCCCCAAGCTTTAACGACGGTTTCCCAAGCGGGGCAAACGCAGGGCCTCCCTTCGGCCCCGGAACGGTTTTTATCGCGGGCTCCCAAGTCGCCGTTACGACACTAAGCGGCAAAGCAAGGCAAAGACAGCTGGGGTCGCAGCTTACCCACCTAGGCACGAAAATTCTTCTTTGAGGCCTCCCTCGCTGCTTTTGCCAGGTAAACACACCAAAACAAAGCTCCCGACAGGCAGCTGAGGCTTCACATGGACCTCGGGGCCCCGCTAGCAACGGCGACGCCGGAGCCGCCGGGCTACCAGGCGCTATTCCCCCCCCCCTCCCCTCCCCTCCCCTGCCCTGCCGGCCCGCGAACCGCGGCTTATTACTCACGAGTCCGGGAAGGACGCCGCCGACCTTCCCGCGGCCGAAGGCTCCTCGTCAGGAGCGGGCAGAGAACCTTTCCGCCGGCATTCGGAGTCTCCCGGCCGCTCTCGACACCCGATAACTTGCCGAGAAAGGGCTGAGGGCGGGAGCCTGCAGTTCTTCACGGCAGCACACAGTCGTTCCCCGATGTGCCGAACGCCTAGCATTAACACAATTTAGAAATACAAAAATACCACCGCTACAGGGCGCAAAGCCAAGCTGAAATTTCGGCAGCCAAAGCAAACCTCTTCGCGCCCGACAGAACGAGCCACGTGCATCGGCGCCTACAGCTCCTCAAGGCTAGCGAGGCCTCGTGGGCGACGTTCCTCTGGCAGGCTGCGCAGCTGAACTCCCCCGTGTCGCCTAAGAGTCCGTGACGTGACGTATTCAAAGCTCAGCAGAAATTAACAATCCAAAGTTGTTTCTAAGCACAAAAGCGGATCTACTACACGAGAAGGAAGGAGTCCTAATTCCGCAAGGCTTTACCTTTTCTTCGAGCTGCCGTCTTCCTGCTGCCCCACATACCATTGCCAGGCAATTAACCTGGGGTCGCGCTAAATGAGCCTTCCTCTTCGTTTTACAATTCGCACGCTTGCCTCTCCCTCTCTCTCTGGCCACCTGACCGCCGTTCCCCGAAGACGGGAATTTGCCGTCTTGGAGCTCTTAAAGCACGACGCTTCACAGATGCAGAGAGTCACGCGCACGGAAACGGATGGACGCAGCGTCCTTTCCGTAACGCGTACGCACCTTCCGTTAGATGTCGCTCATCTGTTATTCCGATCGCTATTACCGGCGAACCTTCCTCACCGGGAGGAACGGGCTTTCCCTTTCGGGGCGACGGAGACGGCTCTCGCTCGGTTCCCTTTAATTTTATTACTTCGGCTCGCTTACGTTTTTCTGTCTCTTCAGCTTCAGCCGTGGCAACGAATCTAAAAATTAAATATCCTATCTTTCCTTTTCTACGTACGCGTGTACGATAACAAAACAAAATACAAACGACCGAAGCAAAACTAAGGCAGCTACGGTTAACAAGAGGCGCAGGGCAGCAACGGGTCGCTTAGTCCTCAGCGCTGCCTCCGGGAGGGAGGCCGAAAGAACGAACGTTCCGCATCAAGAGTTACCTTGGTTACCCGGGCCAGAACGCCTCCTACTGTCGCAGCTTCTGGGGAGATCGAGGGTCCGCTGCTGCATTTTTGCTTCCTCCTTTCAGCCCGCCCCTTCGGGAGTAAACGCAAAAAACCGCTCGCTCGTCCGGCTTTGCTCTTTGTCAGCATTTGCTATTGTCGGTTCCGCCTCTGTAACAAAGACAGAAAATTGCATTTCGCTTCCAACAAAACACTTCGATTTACACGCGTTCTTTTTCTCTTTCCCGTGGTTTTTTTTTTTTTCTTTCCCCCCTTTCTTTCTTTTTCCTTCTTTCCCTCAAAGGAAAGGTCTTAATACACCGCTTTGCATCGTACGTTACGGGGTAAGCCGTTTGGAAACACTACAGGGCCGACGCCGCGCCGCAACCCTGCTCCGGGGCCCGCCTGCCCCCCCGCTCCGCTCCGCCGCGCCGCCTCCGCAGGGGCGAGCGCGTGCCCCGGCCCGCGCTGCCAACGAACTGGCGCCCTAAACGCCGCGCACGCAAAACGCAAAGTCACACCCGCGCTCCCGGCGCGGCGCCGGGTCCCAGCCCGCCCCCCCACTCGCCCCGCACCGCCGCCTCCACGCAGCGACGGCCGCAGCGGGCAGGATGCAGCCCGACGCCCCCCGAACCTATGCGTTCGCCTCACCCGGGGGCCCCACATCCTTCACTCCACGCCACCTCCGCACTCACCCGCCGCCGCCGCCGCCGAGCGAAAACGCCCTCCCTGCTCGCCGCCATCTTGCTTCCCCGCCGCCGCGCATGCGCCGCTCGCCAACGGACTGCGGCGGCAGTGGCGCTTGAGCACCGCGCACGTGCCGGCTCGGACAGCGCGGGGGGGGGGGAGCGAGGGGAGCGGGAGGGGCGGGGGGGAGCGAGGGGAGCGGGAGGGGAGCAGAGGGAGCCCGAGGGGCGGGGGGGAGCGAGGGGAGCCCGAGGGGCGGGGCGGAGTGCGAGGGGAGCCCGAGAAGCGGGGGGGGAGCGCGGGGGCGGGGGGGAGCGCGAGGGGACCAGGGGGAGCGCGAGGGGCGGGGCGGAGCGCGAGGGGAGCAAGGGGAGCCCGAGAGGAGCCTGAGAAGCAGGGGGGAGCCCGAGAAGCGGGGGGGAGCGCGAGGGGAGCAGGGGGAGTGCGAGGGGCGGGGCAGAGCGCGAGGGGAGCAAGGGGAGCCCGAGGAGCGGGGGGGAGCGTGAGAAGAGCCTGAGAAGCAGGGGGGAGCCCGAGAAGCGGGGGGGAGCGCGAGGGGAGCCCGAGAAGCGGGGGGGAGCGCGAGGGGAGCAGGGGGAGCCCGAGGGGAGCAGGGGGAGCGCGAGGGGAGCAGGGGGAGCGGGGGGGAGCGCGAGGGGCGGGGGGGAGCGCGAGGGGCGGGGCGGAGCGCGAGGGGAGCAGGGGGAGCCCGAGGAGCGGGGGGGGAGCGCGAGGGGAGCCCGAGAAGCAGGGGGGAGCGCGGGGGTGGGGGGGAGCGCGAGGGGAGCCCGAGAAGCGGGGGGGAGCGCGAGGGGCGGGTGGAGCGGGGAATCCCGAGGGGCGGGGGGGAGCCGGGGAGCCCGAGGGGCGGGGGGGAGCACGAAGGGAGGCGAGACCCGCAATGGCATGCTCGCGCCGCGGCGCTGCAGCCGGGCGGCTCACGCGTGCGAACCGCAGCCCGCCGCGGCAGCCCGGGACTCCCAGCGAGCGCCCCGAGGCTGCCCGAGCCCGTGGCCGCTCCAAGAGCACCGGGAAGGGGCGACGAGCACGCTCCATTCGCTTACCCGTTACCGAAACGGCGGAGAGCAGCAGCAAACATGGCGACCGGCACTGAGCATGTGCGCGCCGGCTGTCTGCGCATGCGCGCCCCCCCCACCGGGTGCAGTACCGCTTTTTGGACACAGGGTGGCAGCAGTGAGCGCGGCGGAACGCTGTGCGCGTGGGCGCCCCCCCCACAGGGTGCAGTACCGATTTTTGGACACAGGGTGGCAGCAGTGAGCACGGCGGAACCCAGTGCGCACACGAGCCCCCCCACAGGGTGCAGTACCGATTTTTGGACACAGGGTGGCAGCAGTGAGCGCGGCGGAACGCTGTGCGCACGCGCGCCCCCCCCACAGGGTGCAGTACCGATTTTTGGACACAGGGTGGCAGCAGTGAGCACGGCGGAACCCAGTGCGCCTGCGCGCCCCCCTTTCCGTGCCGTACTGCTTTTTTGACGCCCCGAGGGCAGCAGGGCGCGCGGCCGCCCCCGGCACGCGCACACCGCTGCAGAGCCCCCCCGCCCGCCCTTTGCAGACATTTCACCACCCTCGCCTCGGCTCATCTGCCCTTATTTACAGCACCTGCTGCGAGGCGCAGCGTCGCCGCGTGTCGTGCTCGAGCCGCTGCTCCTAGAGGCTTCAGTAACAGCGCTTTCCTTTGAACATCGTTGCAAAATACTCCACAGACAAAAAAGAGTCAGAGGCTGCACTTAAAAAAACAAAACAAAAACAAAAAAACCACCCACCTACTTAACGGGACAATTTGCAAGCGTTCCAAGAAGCAGCCGTTCTTCTTTAGAACTTTCGACCTCTCGCCTTTACTGATCGTTAAACAAAATAAACAGCCCAAAGCAAGCCGCGCTATTTGCTTGACAGACTGCTCGGTTTTTATTATTAAACGGTACGAGATGCTGGCACGCGGCATGTCTTCTTCGGATTCTTGGGCCGACGTTCCTTCGGCCGCACGCACGCGGTCAAAGGCGTCTTTTTCACGTCCCGCCGTCAGGGCCTCCCCAGCAATTCCCGCAGCGACTCCCCCCTCGGGACAAACAGCTCGAGGACACGCACGGTCTTGCTAAAAGAACGGGGGGGGGGGGGGGGGAACAAACGCGTGCGCTGAGCGCGGCACTCGCAGACCCGATCTTCGGGTCCAAAAGAAAACTCTCTAAAGCGGACCAGGCGGGCCAAAGAGGTCCCTTCTTTGCGCCACGCTTCTTTCCTCGCACAGACGTCGGCCGCCTCTGCCCGCTCTCACGGTATCCCCTACCGGCAAGGACACGGCGAAACGTTTCGGAAACGACGGCGTTTCCCAGAAGCGTTTCCGCCGCCTTGGGAAAACGGCCGAAGGAGAGGCTCACGCGGGGCGCGTAGCTAGAAAGAACGCTCCGCACAAAGGCCTAAAATGACCAGCCCGGAGCAGGGATCCCGGGCTCTCCGGGAGCGCAGGAGTTCTCACGTCCTTACTGAGCAGAGACCGCTGCCCGTGAAACACGAGACGCCGCAGCGACGCCGATCGTTGGAGGGAAGCCTGCAATAAGAGCGAAAGAAAAGCAGACGTTGAGGACAAAGACCAAGTTACGAGCCCCTCGCGATTCAGACACGCTTCTAGATTTACCGCCTATTTCAAGGCGCGCCTTCGGCAATTCCGTCCAATTGATTTTCCCCGAAGCCCGAGACGCGGACGAAACGCCTCTCAAAGGAAGGTACGGCATAACCGCTCTGGCCTATAAACTACCGGTTTCGACGCAGGAAAAGCACAGGGAAAGCACTAGCGTTCCCCCAAGAAACCACGTCCAAGCGGACCGATGAAGTAGGCCCCAAGTCTGAAAGCGGACCTAAAGGAGCCTGTTTGGCGGTCGCGAGCTGGAATACACCGTTCTCCTTCTCACTAACAACCTCCCGTAGAGACCGGCAGCTGTACAGCGCCTTCTACGCTACACGGAGGAGTCGGATAGCGGGCAGATGCCGCGTCCCGAATGCGCAACTAGAGATTGGAACGCACGGACGTAAACAAACGCCCGTGACGTAGCGGAGGTCTAGCGTATTCACGTTTACCGTGCATCAGTTCTCCTCTGCGGACAGGCCGTTCCATCTTCTTTACTCGTTAGCTGACAGACGCCCTAGGAGAAAGCAAAGAAAGGAAGAAATTCAAAAGGAAATGAAACAGATCGGAGGGAGCCTCAAAGGCTTTGATCCATCCCCCCAGGCAGCCGAACCACCTTCGCAAAGGCACACCTCAAAAGACACGTCCTTCCGGGATCGCTGCACAGCCCAGCCAGAAAAGAGGAACAGAAACAAACAGAACGAGAAGGCTGCAGAGGGGGACGGAGGGCCGGAAAGGAGCCTGCTGTCCAGCGATGGTATTTTACCGCTCCTTGCGCGTTAGCAGCCCCTTTCAGATGCTTAAGCCCAAATTCTCTCAGCCCTTAACAGCTTCAGTACCCGCGGCACCTAGTTTTTCCACGCTCTCCAGTCTTCCTCGCTCTTTCCCGTCTCGGGCGAAAAGCCTCCCAGACCCCATCTGCACTTACGCGCTTCCTTAAAACAGGATCGCCGAAATCAACCGAACGGGCTGAGCTGCTCCTCTTCCGCTCGCCGGCCCTCGGAACGTCAGCCTGCAAACGAATCGGACCACCGAGGTCACCGGCAGAGTCTCCTTTCGGAGCTCGGCCCCCCCCCCCAAGCTTTAACGACGGTTTCCCAAGCGGGGCAAACGCAGGGCCTCCCTTCGGCCCCGGAACGGTTTTTATCGCGGGCTCCCAAGTCGCCGTTACGACACTAAGCGGCAAAGCAAGGCAAAGACAGCTGGGGTCGCAGCTTACCCACCTAGGCACGAAAATTCTTCTTTGAGGCCTCCCTCGCTGCTTTTGCCAGGTAAACACACCAAAACAAAGCTCCCGACAGGCAGCTGAGGCTTCACATGGACCTCGGGGCCCCGCTAGCAACGGCGACGCCGGAGCCGCCGGGCTACCAGGCGCTATTCCCCCCCCCCTCCCCTCCCCTCCCCTGCCCTGCCGGCCCGCGAACCGCGGCTTATTACTCACGAGTCCGGGAAGGACGCCGCCGACCTTCCCGCGGCCGAAGGCTCCTCGTCAGGAGCGGGCAGAGAACCTTTCCGCCGGCATTCGGAGTCTCCCGGCCGCTCTCGACACCCGATAACTTGCCGAGAAAGGGCTGAGGGCGGGAGCCTGCAGTTCTTCACGGCAGCACACAGTCGTTCCCCGATGTGCCGAACGCCTAGCATTAACACAATTTAGAAATACAAAAATACCACCGCTACAGGGCGCAAAGCCAAGCTGAAATTTCGGCAGCCAAAGCAAACCTCTTCGCGCCCGACAGAACGAGCCACGTGCATCGGCGCCTACAGCTCCTCAAGGCTAGCGAGGCCTCGTGGGCGACGTTCCTCTGGCAGGCTGCGCAGCTGAACTCCCCCGTGTCGCCTAAGAGTCCGTGACGTGACGTATTCAAAGCTCAGCAGAAATTAACAATCCAAAGTTGTTTCTAAGCACAAAAGCGGATCTACTACACGAGAAGGAAGGAGTCCTAATTCCGCAAGGCTTTACCTTTTCTTCGAGCTGCCGTCTTCCTGCTGCCCCACATACCATTGCCAGGCAATTAACCTGGGGTCGCGCTAAATGAGCCTTCCTCTTCGTTTTACAATTCGCACGCTTGCCTCTCCCTCTCTCTCTGGCCACCTGACCGCCGTTCCCCGAAGACGGGAATTTGCCGTCTTGGAGCTCTTAAAGCACGACGCTTCACAGATGCAGAGAGTCACGCGCACGGAAACGGATGGACGCAGCGTCCTTTCCGTAACGCGTACGCACCTTCCGTTAGATGTCGCTCATCTGTTATTCCGATCGCTATTACCGGCGAACCTTCCTCACCGGGAGGAACGGGCTTTCCCTTTCGGGGCGACGGAGACGGCTCTCGCTCGGTTCCCTTTAATTTTATTACTTCGGCTCGCTTACGTTTTTCTGTCTCTTCAGCTTCAGCCGTGGCAACGAATCTAAAAATTAAATATCCTATCTTTCCTTTTCTACGTACGCGTGTACGATAACAAAACAAAATACAAACGACCGAAGCAAAACTAAGGCAGCTACGGTTAACAAGAGGCGCAGGGCAGCAACGGGTCGCTTAGTCCTCAGCGCTGCCTCCGGGAGGGAGGCCGAAAGAACGAACGTTCCGCATCAAGAGTTACCTTGGTTACCCGGGCCAGAACGCCTCCTACTGTCGCAGCTTCTGGGGAGATCGAGGGTCCGCTGCTGCATTTTTGCTTCCTCCTTTCAGCCCGCCCCTTCGGGAGTAAACGCAAAAAACCGCTCGCTCGTCCGGCTTTGCTCTTTGTCAGCATTTGCTATTGTCGGTTCCGCCTCTGTAACAAAGACAGAAAATTGCATTTCGCTTCCAACAAAACACTTCGATTTACACGCGTTCTTTTTCTCTTTCCCGTGGTTTTTTTTTTTTTCTTTCCCCCCTTTCTTTCTTTTTCCTTCTTTCCCTCAAAGGAAAGGTCTTAATACACCGCTTTGCATCGTACGTTACGGGGTAAGCCGTTTGGAAACACTACAGGGCCGACGCCGCGCCGCAACCCTGCTCCGGGGCCCGCCTGCCCCCCCGCTCCGCTCCGCCGCGCCGCCTCCGCAGGGGCGAGCGCGTGCCCCGGCCCGCGCTGCCAACGAACTGGCGCCCTAAACGCCGCGCACGCAAAACGCAAAGTCACACCCGCGCTCCCGGCGCGGCGCCGGGTCCCAGCCCGCCCCCCCACTCGCCCCGCACCGCCGCCTCCACGCAGCGACGGCCGCAGCGGGCAGGATGCAGCCCGACGCCCCCCGAACCTATGCGTTCGCCTCACCCGGGGGCCCCACATCCTTCACTCCACGCCACCTCCGCACTCACCCGCCGCCGCCGCCGCCGAGCGAAAACGCCCTCCCTGCTCGCCGCCATCTTGCTTCCCCGCCGCCGCGCATGCGCCGCTCGCCAACGGACTGCGGCGGCAGTGGCGCTTGAGCACCGCGCACGTGCCGGCTCGGACAGCGCGGGGGGGGGGGAGCGAGGGGAGCGGGAGGGGCGGGGGGGAGCGAGGGGAGCGGGAGGGGAGCAGAGGGAGCCCGAGGGGCGGGGGGGAGCGAGGGGAGCCCGAGGGGCGGGGCGGAGTGCGAGGGGAGCCCGAGAAGCGGGGGGGGAGCGCGGGGGCGGGGGGGAGCGCGAGGGGACCAGGGGGAGCGCGAGGGGCGGGGCGGAGCGCGAGGGGAGCAAGGGGAGCCCGAGAGGAGCCTGAGAAGCAGGGGGGAGCCCGAGAAGCGGGGGGGAGCGCGAGGGGAGCAGGGGGAGTGCGAGGGGCGGGGCAGAGCGCGAGGGGAGCAAGGGGAGCCCGAGGAGCGGGGGGGAGCGTGAGAAGAGCCTGAGAAGCAGGGGGGAGCCCGAGAAGCGGGGGGGAGCGCGAGGGGAGCCCGAGAAGCGGGGGGGAGCGCGAGGGGAGCAGGGGGAGCCCGAGGGGCGGGGCGGAGCGCGAGGGGAGCAGGGGGAGCGCGAGGGGAGCAGGGGGAGCGCGAGGGGAGCAGGGGGAGCGCGAGGGGAGCCCGAGAAGCGGGGGGGAGCGCGAGGGGAGCAGGGGGAGCCCGAGGAGCGGGGGGGGAGCGCGAGGGGAGCCCGAGAAGCAGGGGGGAGCGCGGGGGTGGGGGGGAGCGCGAGGGGAGCCCGAGAAGCGGGGGGGAGCGCGAGGGGCGGGTGGAGCGGGGAATCCCGAGGGGCGGGGGGGAGCCGGGGAGCCCGAGGGGCGGGGGGGAGCACGAAGGGAGGCGAGACCCGCAATGGCATGCTCGCGCCGCGGCGCTGCAGCCGGGCGGCTCACGCGTGCGAACCGCAGCCCGCCGCGGCAGCCCGGGACTCCCAGCGAGCGCCCCGAGGCTGCCCGAGCCCGTGGCCGCTCCAAGAGCACCGGGAAGGGGCGACGAGCACGCTCCATTCGCTTACCCGTTACCGAAACGGCGGAGAGCAGCAGCAAACATGGCGACCGGCACTGAGCATGTGCGCGCCGGCTGTCTGCGCATGCGCGCCCCCCCCACCGGGTGCAGTACCGCTTTTTGGACACAGGGTGGCAGCAGTGAGCGCGGCGGAACGCTGTGCGCGTGCGCGCCCCCCCCACAGGGTGCAGTACCGATTTTTGGACACAGGGTGGCAGCAGTGAGCATGGCGGAACCCAGTGCGCACGCGAGCCCCCCCACAGGGTGCAGTACCGATTTTTGGACACAGGGTGGCAGCAGTGAGCACGGAGGAACCCAGTGCGCACGCGCGCCCCCCCCACAGGGTGCAGTACCGATTTTTGGACACAGGGTGGCAGCAGTGAGCACGGCGGAACCCAGTGCGCATGCGCGCCCCCCTTTATCGTGCCGTACCGCTTTTTGGACGCCCCGAGGGCAGCAGGGCGCGCGGCCGGCCGCCGTGCGCCTGCGCGCCCCCCTTTCCGTGCCGTACTGCTTTTTTGACGCCCCGAGGGCAGCAGGGCGCGCGGCCGCCCCCGGCACGCGCACACCGCTGCAGAGCCCCCCCGCCCGCCCTTTGCAGACATTTCACCACCCTCGCCTCGGCTCATCTGCCCTTATTTACAGCGCCTGCTGCGAGGCGCAGCGTTGCCGCGTGTCGTGCTCGAGCCGCTGCTCCTAGAGGCTTCAGTAACAGCGCTTTCCTTTGAACATCGTTGCAAAATACTCCACAGACAAAAAAGAGTCAGAGGCTGCACTTAAAAAAACAAAACGAAAACAAAAAAACCACCCACCTACTTAACGGGACAATTTGCAAGCGTTCCAAGAAGCAGCCGTTCTTCTTTAGAACTTTCGACCTCTCGCCTTTACTGATCGTTAAACAAAATAAACAGCCCAAAGCAAGCCGCGCTATTTGCTTGACAGACTGCTCGGTTTTTATTATTAAACGGTACGAGATGCTGGCACGCGGCATGTCTTCTTCGGATTCTTGGGCTGACGTTCCTTCGGCCGCACGCACGCGGTCAAAGGCGTCTTTTTCACGTCCCGCCGTCAGGGCCTCCCCAGCAATTCCCGCAGCGACTCCCCCCTCGGGACAAACAGCTCGAGGACACGCACGGTCTTGCTAAAAGAACGGGGGGGGGGGGGGGGAACAAACGCGTGCGCTGAGCGCGGCACTCGCAGACCCGATCTTCGGGTCCAAAAGAAAACTCTCTAAAGCGGACCAGGCGGGCCAAAGAGGTCCCTTCTTTGCGCCACGCTTCTTTCCTCGCACAGACGTCGGCCGCCTCTGCCCGCTCTCACGGTATCCCCTACCGGCAAGGACACGGCGAAACGTTTCGGAAACGACGGCGTTTCCCAGAAGCGTTTCCGCCGCCTTGGGAAAACGGCCGAAGGAGAGGCTCACGCGGGGCGCGTAGCTAGAAAGAACGCTCCGCACAAAGGCCTAAAATGACCAGCCCGGAGCAGGGATCCCGGGCTCTCCGGGAGCGCAGGAGTTCTCACGTCCTTACTGAGCAGAGACCGCTGCCCGTGAAACACGAGACGCCGCAGCGACGCCGATCGTTGGAGGGAAGCCTGCAATAAGAGCGAAAGAAAAGCAGACGTTGAGGACAAAGACCAAGTTACGAGCCCCTCGCGATTCAGACACGCTTCTAGATTTACCGCCTATTTCAAGGCGCGCCTTCGGCAATTCCGTCCAATTGATTTTCCCCGAAGCCCGAGACGCGGACGAAACGCCTCTCAAAGGAAGGTACGGCATAACCGCTCTGGCCTATAAACTACCGGTTTCGACGCAGGAAAAGCACAGGGAAAGCACTAGCGTTCCCCCCAAGAAACCACGTCCAAGCGGACCGATGAAGTAGGCCCCAAGTCTGAAAGCGGACCTAAAGGAGCCCGTTTGGCGGTCGCGAGCTGGAATACACCGTTCTCCTTCTCACTAACAACCTCCCGTAGAGACCGGCAGCTGTACAGCGCCTTCTACGCTACACGGAGGAGTCGGATAGCGGGCAGATGCCGCGTCCCGAATGCGCAACTAGAGATTGGAACGCACGGACGTAAACAAACGCCCGTGACGTAGCGGAGGTCTAGCGTATTCACGTTTACCGTGCGTCAGTTCTCCTCTGCGGACAGGCCGTTCCATCTTCTTTACTCGTTAGCTGACAGACGCCCTAGGAGAAAGCAAAGAAAGGAAGAAATTCAAAAGGAAATGAAACAGATCGGAGGGAGCCTCAAAGGCTTTGATCCATCCCCCCAGGCAGCCGAACCACCTTCGCAAAGGCACACCTCAAAAGACACGTCCTTCCGGGATCGCTGCACAGCCCAGCCAGAAAAGAGGAACAGAAACAAACAGAACGAGAAGGCTGCAGAGGGGGACGGAGGGCCGGAAAGGAGCCTGCTGTCCAGCGATGGTATCTTACCGCTCCTTGCGCGTTAGCAGCCCCTTTCAGATGCTTAAGCCCAAATTCTCTCAGCCCTTAACAGCTTCAGTACCCGCGGCACCTAGTTTTTCCACGCTCTCCAGTCTTCCTCGCTCTTTCCCGTCTCGGGCGAAAAGCCTCCCAGACCCCGTCTGCACTTACGCGCTTCCTTAAAACAGGATCGCCGAAATCAACCGAACGGGCTGAGCTGCTCCTCTTCCGCTCGCCGGCCCTCGGAACGTCAGCCTGCAAACGAATCGGACCACCGAGGTCACCGGCAGAGTCTCCTTTCGGAGCTCGGCCCCCCCCCCCAAGCTTTAACGACGGTTTCCCAAGCGGGGCAAACGCAGGGCCTCCCTTCGGCCCCGGAACGGTTTTTATCGCGGGCTCCCAAGTCGCCGTTACGACACTAAGCGGCAAAGCAAGGCAAAGACAGCTGGGGTCGCAGCTTACCCACCTAGGCACGAAAATTCTTCTTTGAGGCCTCCCTCGCTGCTTTTGCCAGGTAAACACACCAAAACAAAGCTCCCGACAGGCAGCTGAGGCTTCACATGGACCTCGGGGCCCCGCTAGCAACGGCGACGCCGGAGCCGCCGGGCTACCAGGCGCTATTCCCCCCCCCCCCCCCCTCCCCTCCCCTGCCCTGCCGGCCCGCGAACCGCGGCTTATTACTCACGAGTCCGGGAAGGACGCCGCCGACCTTCCCGCGGCCGAAGGCTCCTCGTCAGGAGCGGGCAGAGAACCTTTCCGCCGGCATTCGGAGTCTCCCGGCCGCTCTCGACACCCGATAACTTGCCGAGAAAGGGCTGAGGGCGGGAGCCTGCAGTTCTTCACGGCAGCACACAGTCGTTCCCCGATGTGCCGAACGCCTAGCATTAACACAATTTAGAAATACAAAAATACCACCGCTACAGGGCGCAAAGCCAAGCTGAAATTTCGGCAGCCAAAGCAAACCTCTTCGCGCCCGACAGAACGAGCCACGTGCATCGGCGCCTACAGCTCCTCAAGGCTAGCGAGGCCTCGTGGGCGACGTTCCTCTGGCAGGCTGCGCAGCTGAACTCCCCCGTGTCGCCTAAGAGTCCGTGACGTGACGTATTCAAAGCTCAGCAGAAATTAACAATCCAAAGTTGTTTCTAAGCACAAAAGCGGATCTACTACACGAGAAGGAAGGAGTCCTAATTCCGCAAGGCTTTACCTTTTCTTCGAGCTGCCGTCTTCCTGCTGCCCCACATACCATTGCCAGGCAATTAACCTGGGGTCGCGCTAAATGAGCCTTCCTCTTCGTTTTACAATTCGCACGCTTGCCTCTCCCTCTCTCTCTGGCCACCTGACCGCCGTTCCCCGAAGACGGGAATTTGCCGTCTTGGAGCTCTTAAAGCACGACGCTTCACAGATGCAGAGAGTCACGCGCACGGAAACGGATGGACGCAGCGTCCTTTCCGTAACGCGTACGCACCTTCCGTTAGATGTCGCTCATCTGTTATTCCGATCGCTATTACCGGCGAACCTTCCTCACCGGGAGGAACGGGCTTTCCCTTTCGGGGCGACGGAGACGGCTCTCGCTCGGTTCCCTTTAATTTTATTACTTCGGCTCGCTTACGTTTTTCTGTCTCTTCAGCTTCAGCCGTGGCAACGAATCTAAAAATTAAATATCCTATCTTTCCTTTTCTACGTACGCGTGTACGATAACAAAACAAAATACAAACGACCGAAGCAAAACTAAGGCAGCTACGGTTAACAAGAGGCGCAGGGCAGCAACGGGTCGCTTAGTCCTCAGCGCTGCCTCCGGGAGGGAGGCCGAAAGAACGAACGTTCCGCATCAAGAGTTACCTTGGTTACCCGGGCCAGAACGCCTCCTACTGTCGCAGCTTCTGGGGAGATCGAGGGTCCGCTGCTGCATTTTTGCTTCCTCCTTTCAGCCCGCCCCTTCGGGAGTAAGCGCAAAAAACCGCTCGCTCGTCCGGCTTTGCTCTTTGTCAGCATTTGCTATTGTCGGTTCCGCCTCTGTAACAAAGACAGAAAATTGCATTTCGCTTCCAACAAAACACTTCGATTTACACGCGTTCTTTTTCTCTTTCCCGTGGTTTTTTTTTTTTTTTTTCTTTCCCCCCTTTCTTTCTTTTTCCTTCTTTTCCTCAAAGGAAAGGTCTTAATACACCGCTTTGCATCGTACGTTACGGGGTAAGCCGTTTGGAAACACTACAGGGCCGACGCCGCGCCGCAACCCTGCTCCGGGGCCCGCCTGCCCCCCCGCTCCGCTCCGCCGCGCCGCCTCCGCAGGGGCGAGCGCGTGCCCCGGCCCGCGCTGCCAACGAACTGGCGCCCTAAACGCCGCGCACGCAAAACGCAAAGTCACACCCGCGCTCCCGGCGCGGCGCCAGGTCCCAGCCCGCCCCCACCCCCACTCGCCCCGCACCGCCGCCTCCACGCAGCGACGGCCGCAGCGGGCAGGATGCAGCCCGACGCCCCCCGAACCTATGCGTTCGCCTCACCCGGGGGCCCCACATCCTTCACTCCACGCCACCTCCGCACTCACCCGCCGCCGCCGCCGAGCGAAAACGCCCTCCCTGCTCGCCGCCATCTTGCTTCCCCACCGCCGCGCATGCGCCGCTCGCCAACGGACTGCGGCGGCAGTGACGCTTGAGCACCGCGCACGTGCCGGCTCGGACAGCGCGGGGGGGGGGAGCGAGGGGAGCGGGAGGGGCGGGGGGGAGCGAGGGGAGCGGGAGGGGAGCAGAGGGAGCCCGAGGGGCGGGGGGGAGCGAGGGGAGCGCGAGAGGCGGGGGGGGAGCGTGAGGGGAGCAGGGGGGCCCGAGGAGCGGGGGGGAGCACGAGGGGAGCCCGAGAAGCGGGGGGGGAGCGCGGGGGCGGGGGGGAGCGCGAGGGGACCAGGGGGAGCGCGAGGGGCGGGGCGGAGCGCGAGGGGAGCAAGGGGAGCCCGAGAGGAGCCTGAGAAGCAGGGGGGAGCCCAAGAAGCGGGGGGGAGCGCGAGGGGAGCAGGGGGAGTGCGAGGGGCGGGGCAGAGCGCGAGGGGAGCAAGGGGAGCCCGAGGAGCGGGGGGGAGCGTGAGAAGAGCCTGAGAAGCAGGGGGGAGCCCGAGAAGCGGGGGGGAGCGCGAGGGGAGCCCGAGAAGCGGGGGGGAGCGCGGGGGTGGGGGGGAGCGCGAGGGGAGCCCGAGAAGCGGGGGGGAGCGCGAGGGGCGGGTGGAGCGGGGAATCCCGAGGGGCGGGGGGGAGCCGGGGAGCCCGAGGGGCGGGGGGGAGCACGAAGGGAGGCGAGACCCGCAATGGCATGCTCGCGCCGCGGCGCTGCAGCCGGGCGGCTCACGCGTGCGAACCGCAGCCCGCCGCGGCAGCCCGGGACTCCCAGCGAGCGCCCCGAGGCTGCCCGAGCCCGTGGCCGCTCCAAGAGCACCGGGAAGGGGCGACGAGCACGCTCCATTCGCTTACCCGTTACCGAAACGGCGGAGAGCAGCAGCAAACATGGCGACCGGCACTGAGCATGTGCGCGCCGGCTGTCTGCGCATGCGCGCCCCCCCCACCGGGTGCAGTACCGCTTTTTGGACACAGGGTGGCAGCAGTGAGCGCGGCGGAACGCTGTGCGCGTGCGCGCCCCCCCCACAGGGTGCAGTACCGATTTTTGGACACAGGGTGGCAGCAGTGAGCATGGCGGAACCCAGTGCGCACGCGAGCCCCCCCACAGGGTGCAGTACCGATTTTTGGACACAGGGTGGCAGCAGTGAGCACGGAGGAACCCAGTGCGCACGCGCGCCCCCCCCACAGGGTGCAGTACCGATTTTTGGACACAGGGTGGCAGCAGTGAGCACGGCGGAACCCAGTGCGCATGCGCGCCCCCCTTTATCGTGCCGTACCGCTTTTTGGACGCCCCGAGGGCAGCAGGGCGCGCGGCCGCCCCCGGCACGCGCACACCGCTGCAGAGCCCCCCCGCCCGCCCTTTGCAGACATTTCACCACCCTCGCCTCGGCTCATCTGCCCTTATTTACAGCGCCTGCTGCGAGGCGCAGCGTCGCCGCGTGTCGTGCTCGAGCCGCTGCTCCTAGAGGCTTCAGTAACAGCGCTTTCCTTTGAACATCGTTGCAAAATACTCCACAGACAAAAAAGAGTCAGAGGCTGCACTTAAAAAAACAAAACGAAAACAAAAAAACCACCCACCTACTTAACGGGACAATTTGCAAGCGTTCCAAGAAGCAGCCGTTCTTCTTTAGAACTTTCGACCTCTCGCCTTTACTGATCGTTAAACAAAATAAACAGCCCAAAGCAAGCCGCGCTATTTGCTTGACAGACTGCTCGGTTTTTATTATTAAACGGTACGAGATGCTGGCACGCGGCATGTCTTCTTCGGATTCTTGGGCTGACGTTCCTTCGGCCGCACGCACGCGGTCAAAGGCATCTTTTTCACGTCCCGCCGTCAGGGCCTCCCCAGCAATTCCCGCAGCGACTCCCCCCTCGGGACAAACAGCTCGAGGACACGCACGGTCTTGCTAAAAGAACGGGGGGGGGGGGGGGGAACAAACGCGTGCGCTGAGCGCGGCACTCGCAGACCCGATCTTCGGGTCCAAAAGAAAACTCTCTAAAGCGGACCAGGCGGGCCAAAGAGGTCCCTTCTTTGCGCCACGCTTCTTTCCTCGCACAGACGTCGGCCGCCTCTGCCCGCTCTCACGGTATCCCCTACCGGCAAGGACACGGCGAAACGTTTCGGAAACGACGGCGTTTCCCAGAAGCGTTTCCGCCGCCTTGGGAAAACGGCCGAAGGAGAGGCTCACGCGGGGCGCGTAGCTAGAAAGAACGCTCCGCACAAAGGCCTAAAATGACCAGCCCGGAGCAGGGATCCCGGGCTCTCCGGGAGCGCAGGAGTTCTCACGTCCTTACTGAGCAGAGACCGCTGCCCGTGAAACACGAGACGCCGCAGCGACGCCGATCGTTGGAGGGAAGCCTGCAATAAGAGCGAAAGAAAAGCAGACGTTGAGGACAAAGACCAAGTTACGAGCCCCTCGCGATTCAGACACGCTTCTAGATTTACCGCCTATTTCAAGGCGCGCCTTCGGCAATTCCGTCCAATTGATTTTCCCCGAAGCCCGAGACGCGGACGAAACGCCTCTCAAAGGAAGGTACGGCATAACCGCTCTGGCCTATAAACTACCGGTTTCGACGCAGGAAAAGCACAGGGAAAGCACTAGCGTTCCCCCCAAGAAACCACGTCCAAGCGGACCGATGAAGTAGGCCCCAAGTCTGAAAGCGGACCTAAAGGAGCCCGTTTGGCGGTCGCGAGCTGGAATACACCGTTCTCCTTCTCACTAACAACCTCCCGTAGAGACCGGCAGCTGTACAGCGCCTTCTACGCTACACGGAGGAGTCGGATAGCGGGCAGATGCCGCGTCCCGAATGCGCAACTAGAGATTGGAACGCACGGACGTAAACAAACGCCCGTGACGTAGCGGAGGTCTAGCGTATTCACGTTTACCGTGCGTCAGTTCTCCTCTGCGGACAGGCCGTTCCATCTTCTTTACTCGTTAGCTGACAGACGCCCTAGGAGAAAGCAAAGAAAGGAAGAAATTCAAAAGGAAATGAAACAGATCGGAGGGAGCCTCAAAGGCTTTGATCCATCCCCCCAGGCAGCCGAACCACCTTCGCAAAGGCACACCTCAAAAGACACGTCCTTCCGGGATCGCTGCACAGCCCAGCCAGAAAAGAGGAACAGAAACAAACAGAACGAGAAGGCTGCAGAGGGGGACGGAGGGCCGGAAAGGAGCCTGCTGTCCAGCGATGGTATTTTACCGCTCCTTGCGCGTTAGCAGCCCCTTTCAGATGCTTAAGCCCAAATTCTCTCAGCCCTTAACAGCTTCAGTACCCGCGGCACCTAGTTTTTCCACGCTCTCCAGTCTTCCTCGCTCTTTCCCGTCTCGGGCGAAAAGCCTCCCAGACCCCGTCTGCACTTACGCGCTTCCTTAAAACAGGATCGCCGAAATCAACCGAACGGGCTGAGCTGCTCCTCTTCCGCTCGCCGGCCCTCGGAACGTCAGCCTGCAAACGAATCGGACCACCGAGGTCACCGGCAGAGTCTCCTTTCGGAGCTCGGCCCCCCCCCCCAAGCTTTAACGACGGTTTCCCAAGCGGGGCAAACGCAGGGCCTCCCTTCGGCCCCGGAACGGTTTTTATCGCGGGCTCCCAAGTCGCCGTTACGACACTAAGCGGCAAAGCAAGGCAAAGACAGCTGGGGTCGCAGCTTACCCACCTAGGCACGAAAATTCTTCTTTGAGGCCTCCCTCGCTGCTTTTGCCAGGTAAACACACCAAAACAAAGCTCCCGACAGGCAGCTGAGGCTTCACATGGACCTCGGGGCCCCGCTAGCAACGGCGACGCCGGAGCCGCCGGGCTACCAGGCGCTATTCCCCCCCCCCCTCCCCTCCCCTCCCCTGCCCTGCCGGCCCGCGAACCGCGGCTTATTACTCACGAGTCCGGGAAGGACGCCGCCGACCTTCCCGCGGCCGAAGGCTCCTCGTCAGGAGCGGGCAGAGAACCTTTCCGCCGGCATTCGGAGTCTCCCGGCCGCTCTCGACACCCGATAACTTGCCGAGAAAGGGCTGAGGGCGGGAGCCTGCAGTTCTTCACGGCAGCACACAGTCGTTCCCCGATGTGCCGAACGCCTAGCATTAACACAATTTAGAAATACAAAAATACCACCGCTACAGGGCGCAAAGCCAAGCTGAAATTTCGGCAGCCAAAGCAAACCTCTTCGCGCCCGACAGAACGAGCCACGTGCATCGGCGCCTACAGCTCCTCAAGGCTAGCGAGGCCTCGTGGGCGACGTTCCTCTGGCAGGCTGCGCAGCTGAACTCCCCCGTGTCGCCTAAGAGTCCGTGACGTGACGTATTCAAAGCTCAGCAGAAATTAACAATCCAAAGTTGTTTCTAAGCACAAAAGCGGATCTACTACACGAGAAGGAAGGAGTCCTAATTCCGCAAGGCTTTACCTTTTCTTCGAGCTGCCGTCTTCCTGCTGCCCCACATACCATTGCCAGGCAATTAACCTGGGGTCGCGCTAAATGAGCCTTCCTCTTCGTTTTACAATTCGCACGCTTGCCTCTCCCTCTCTCTCTGGCCACCTGACCGCCGTTCCCCGAAGACGGGAATTTGCCGTCTTGGAGCTCTTAAAGCACGACGCTTCACAGATGCAGAGAGTCACGCGCACGGAAACGGATGGACGCAGCGTCCTTTCCGTAACGCGTACGCACCTTCCGTTAGATGTCGCTCATCTGTTATTCCGATCGCTATTACCGGCGAACCTTCCTCACCGGGAGGAACGGGCTTTCCCTTTCGGGGCGACGGAGACGGCTCTCGCTCGGTTCCCTTTAATTTTATTACTTCGGCTCGCTTACGTTTTTCTGTCTCTTCAGCTTCAGCCGTGGCAACGAATCTAAAAATTAAATATCCTATCTTTCCTTTTCTACGTACGCGTGTACGATAACAAAACAAAATACAAACGACCGAAGCAAAACTAAGGCAGCTACGGTTAACAAGAGGCGCAGGGCAGCAACGGGTCGCTTAGTCCTCAGCGCTGCCTCCGGGAGGGAGGCCGAAAGAACGAACGTTCCGCATCAAGAGTTACCTTGGTTACCCGGGCCAGAACGCCTCCTACTGTCGCAGCTTCTGGGGAGATCGAGGGTCCGCTGCTGCATTTTTGCTTCCTCCTTTCAGCCCGCCCCTTCGGGAGTAAGCGCAAAAAACCGCTCGCTCGTCCGGCTTTGCTCTTTGTCAGCATTTGCTATTGTCGGTTCCGCCTCTGTAACAAAGACAGAAAATTGCATTTCGCTTCCAACAAAACACTTCGATTTACACGCGTTCTTTTTCTCTTTCCCGTGGTTTTTTTTTTTTTTTTTCTTTCCCCCCTTTCTTTCTTTTTCCTTCTTTTCCTCAAAGGAAAGGTCTTAATACACCGCTTTGCATCGTACGTTACGGGGTAAGCCGTTTGGAAACACTACAGGGCCGACGCCGCGCCGCAACCCTGCTCCGGGGCCCGCCTGCCCCCCCGCTCCGCTCCGCCGCGCCGCCTCCGCAGGGGCGAGCGCGTGCCCCGGCCCGCGCTGCCAACGAACTGGCGCCCTAAACGCCGCGCACGCAAAACGCAAAGTCACACCCGCGCTCCCGGCGCGGCGCCGGGTCCCAGCCCGCCCCCACCCCCACTCGCCCCGCACCGCCGCCTCCACGCAGCGACGGCCGCAGCGGGCAGGATGCAGCCCGACGCCCCCCGAACCTATGCGTTCGCCTCACCCGGGGGCCCCACATCCTTCACTCCACGCCACCTCCGCACTCACCCGCCGCCGCCGCCGAGCGAAAACGCCCTCCCTGCTCGCCGCCATCTTGCTTCCTCACCGCCGCGCATGCGCCGCTCGCCAACGGACTGCGGCGGCAGTGACGCTTGAGCACCGCGCACGTGCCGGCTCGGACAGCGCGGGGGGGGGGGAGCGAGGGGAGCGGGAGGGGCGGGGGGGAGCGAGGGGAGCGGGAGGGGAGCAGAGGGAGCCCGAGGGGCGGGGGGGAGCGAGGGGAGCGCGAGAGGCGGGGGGGGAGCGTGAGGGGAGCAGGGGGGCCCGAGGAGCGGGGGGGAGCACGAGGGGAGCCCGAGAAGCGGGGGGGGAGCGCGGGGGCGGGGGGGAGCGCGAGGGGACCAGGGGGAGCGCGAGGGGCGGGGCGGAGCGCGAGGGGAGCAAGGGGAGCCCGAGAGGAGCCTGAGAAGCAGGGGGGAGCCCAAGAAGCGGGGGGGAGCGCGAGGGGAGCAGGGGGAGTGCGAGGGGCGGGGCAGAGCGCGAGGGGAGCAAGGGGAGCCCGAGGAGCGGGGGGGAGCGTGAGAAGAGCCTGAGAAGCAGGGGGGAGCCCGAGAAGCGGGGGGGAGCGCGAGGGGAGCCCGAGAAGCGGGGGGGAGCGCGGGGGTGGGGGGGAGCGCGAGGGGAGCCCGAGAAGCGGGGGGGAGCGCGAGGGGCGGGTGGAGCGGGGAATCCCGAGGGGCGGGGGGGAGCACGAAGGGAGGCGAGACCCGCAATGGCATGCTCGCGCCGCGGCGCTGCAGCCGGGCGGCTCACGCGTGCGAACCGCAGCCCGCCGCGGCAGCCCGGGACTCCCAGCGAGCGCCCCGAGGCTGCCCGAGCCCGTGGCCGCTCCAAGAGCACCGGGAAGGGGCGACGAGCACGCTCCATTCGCTTACCCGTTACCGAAACGGCGGAGAGCAGCAGCAAACATGGCGACCGGCACTGAGCATGTGCGCGCCGGCTGTCTGCGCATGCGCGCCCCCCCCACCGGGTGCAGTACCGCTTTTTGGACACAGGGTGGCAGCAGTGAGCGCGGCGGAACGCTGTGCGCGTGCGCGCCCCCCCCACAGGGTGCAGTACCGATTTTTGGACACAGGGTGGCAGCAGTGAGCATGGCGGAACCCAGTGCGCACGCGAGCCCCCCCACAGGGTGCAGTACCGATTTTTGGACACAGGGTGGCAGCAGTGAGCACGGAGGAACCCAGTGCGCACGCGCGCCCCCCCCACAGGGTGCAGTACCGATTTTTGGACACAGGGTGGCAGCAGTGAGCACGGCGGAACCCAGTGCGCATGCGCGCCCCCCTTTATCGTGCCGTACCGCTTTTTGGACGCCCCGAGGGCAGCAGGGCGCGCGGCCGCCCCCGGCACGCGCACACCGCTGCAGAGCCCCCCCGCCCGCCCTTTGCAGACATTTCACCACCCTCGCCTCGGCTCATCTGCCCTTATTTACAGCGCCTGCTGCGAGGCGCAGCGTCGCCGCGTGTCGTGCTCGAGCCGCTGCTCCTAGAGGCTTCAGTAACAGCGCTTTCCTTTGAACATCGTTGCAAAATACTCCACAGACAAAAAAGAGTCAGAGGCTGCACTTAAAAAAACAAAACGAAAACAAAAAAACCACCCACCTACTTAACGGGACAATTTGCAAGCGTTCCAAGAAGCAGCCGTTCTTCTTTAGAACTTTCGACCTCTCGCCTTTACTGATCGTTAAACAAAATAAACAGCCCAAAGCAAGCCGCGCTATTTGCTTGACAGACTGCTCGGTTTTTATTATTAAACGGTACGAGATGCTGGCACGCGGCATGTCTTCTTCGGATTCTTGGGCTGACGTTCCTTCGGCCGCACGCACGCGGTCAAAGGCATCTTTTTCACGTCCCGCCGTCAGGGCCTCCCCAGCAATTCCCGCAGCGACTCCCCCCTCGGGACAAACAGCTCGAGGACACGCACGGTCTTGCTAAAAGAACGGGGGGGGGGGGGGGGAACAAACGCGTGCGCTGAGCGCGGCACTCGCAGACCCGATCTTCGGGTCCAAAAGAAAACTCTCTAAAGCGGACCAGGCGGGCCAAAGAGGTCCCTTCTTTGCGCCACGCTTCTTTCCTCGCACAGACGTCGGCCGCCTCTGCCCGCTCTCACGGTATCCCCTACCGGCAAGGACACGGCGAAACGTTTCGGAAACGACGGCGTTTCCCAGAAGCGTTTCCGCCGCCTTGGGAAAACGGCCGAAGGAGAGGCTCACGCGGGGCGCGTAGCTAGAAAGAACGCTCCGCACAAAGGCCTAAAATGACCAGCCCGGAGCAGGGATCCCGGGCTCTCCGGGAGCGCAGGAGTTCTCACGTCCTTACTGAGCAGAGACCGCTGCCCGTGAAACACGAGACGCCGCAGCGACGCCGATCGTTGGAGGGAAGCCTGCAATAAGAGCGAAAGAAAAGCAGACGTTGAGGACAAAGACCAAGTTACGAGCCCCTCGCGATTCAGACACGCTTCTAGATTTACCGCCTATTTCAAGGCGCGCCTTCGGCAATTCCGTCCAATTGATTTTCCCCGAAGCCCGAGACGCGGACGAAACGCCTCTCAAAGGAAGGTACGGCATAACCGCTCTGGCCTATAAACTACCGGTTTCGACGCAGGAAAAGCACAGGGAAAGCACTAGCGTTCCCCCCAAGAAACCACGTCCAAGCGGACCGATGAAGTAGGCCCCAAGTCTGAAAGCGGACCTAAAGGAGCCCGTTTGGCGGTCGCGAGCTGGAATACACCGTTCTCCTTCTCACTAACAACCTCCCGTAGAGACCGGCAGCTGTACAGCGCCTTCTACGCTACACGGAGGAGTCGGATAGCGGGCAGATGCCGCGTCCCGAATGCGCAACTAGAGATTGGAACGCACGGACGTAAACAAACGCCCGTGACGTAGCGGAGGTCTAGCGTATTCACGTTTACCGTGCGTCAGTTCTCCTCTGCGGACAGGCCGTTCCATCTTCTTTACTCGTTAGCTGACAGACGCCCTAGGAGAAAGCAAAGAAAGGAAGAAATTCAAAAGGAAATGAAACAGATCGGAGGGAGCCTCAAAGGCTTTGATCCATCCCCCCAGGCAGCCGAACCACCTTCGCAAAGGCACACCTCAAAAGACACGTCCTTCCGGGATCGCTGCACAGCCCAGCCAGAAAAGAGGAACAGAAACAAACAGAACGAGAAGGCTGCAGAGGGGGACGGAGGGCCGGAAAGGAGCCTGCTGTCCAGCGATGGTATTTTACCGCTCCTTGCGCGTTAGCAGCCCCTTTCAGATGCTTAAGCCCAAATTCTCTCAGCCCTTAACAGCTTCAGTACCCGCGGCACCTAGTTTTTCCACGCTCTCCAGTCTTCCTCGCTCTTTCCCGTCTCGGGCGAAAAGCCTCCCAGACCCCGTCTGCACTTACGCGCTTCCTTAAAACAGGATCGCCGAAATCAACCGAACGGGCTGAGCTGCTCCTCTTCCGCTCGCCGGCCCTCGGAACGTCAGCCTGCAAACGAATCGGACCACCGAGGTCACCGGCAGAGTCTCCTTTCGGAGCTCGGCCCCCCCCCCCAAGCTTTAACGACGGTTTCCCAAGCGGGGCAAACGCAGGGCCTCCCTTCGGCCCCGGAACGGTTTTTATCGCGGGCTCCCAAGTCGCCGTTACGACACTAAGCGGCAAAGCAAGGCAAAGACAGCTGGGGTCGCAGCTTACCCACCTAGGCACGAAAATTCTTCTTTGAGGCCTCCCTCGCTGCTTTTGCCAGGTAAACACACCAAAACAAAGCTCCCGACAGGCAGCTGAGGCTTCACATGGACCTCGGGGCCCCGCTAGCAACGGCGACGCCGGAGCCGCCGGGCTACCAGGCGCTATTCCCCCCCCCCCCTCCCCTCCCCTCCCCTGCCCTGCCGGCCCGCGAACCGCGGCTTATTACTCACGAGTCCGGGAAGGACGCCGCCGACCTTCCCGCGGCCGAAGGCTCCTCGTCAGGAGCGGGCAGAGAACCTTTCCGCCGGCATTCGGAGTCTCCCGGCCGCTCTCGACACCCGATAACTTGCCGAGAAAGGGCTGAGGGCGGGAGCCTGCAGTTCTTCACGGCAGCACACAGTCGTTCCCCGATGTGCCGAACGCCTAGCATTAACACAATTTAGAAATACAAAAATACCACCGCTACAGGGCGCAAAGCCAAGCTGAAATTTCGGCAGCCAAAGCAAACCTCTTCGCGCCCGACAGAACGAGCCACGTGCATCGGCGCCTACAGCTCCTCAAGGCTAGCGAGGCCTCGTGGGCGACGTTCCTCTGGCAGGCTGCGCAGCTGAACTCCCCCGTGTCGCCTAAGAGTCCGTGACGTGACGTATTCAAAGCTCAGCAGAAATTAACAATCCAAAGTTGTTTCTAAGCACAAAAGCGGATCTACTACACGAGAAGGAAGGAGTCCTAATTCCGCAAGGCTTTACCTTTTCTTCGAGCTGCCGTCTTCCTGCTGCCCCACATACCATTGCCAGGCAATTAACCTGGGGTCGCGCTAAATGAGCCTTCCTCTTCGTTTTACAATTCGCACGCTTGCCTCTCCCTCTCTCTCTGGCCACCTGACCGCCGTTCCCCGAAGACGGGAATTTGCCGTCTTGGAGCTCTTAAAGCACGACGCTTCACAGATGCAGAGAGTCACGCGCACGGAAACGGATGGACGCAGCGTCCTTTCCGTAACGCGTACGCACCTTCCGTTAGATGTCGCTCATCTGTTATTCCGATCGCTATTACCGGCGAACCTTCCTCACCGGGAGGAACGGGCTTTCCCTTTCGGGGCGACGGAGACGGCTCTCGCTCGGTTCCC
Organism: Apteryx mantelli; assembly: GCF_036417845.1. Classification (NCBI taxonomy): domain Eukaryota; kingdom Metazoa; phylum Chordata; class Aves; order Apterygiformes; family Apterygidae; genus Apteryx; species Apteryx mantelli. The sequence continues at coordinate 424,435 of NW_027118808.1, forward strand.
TTTAATTTTATTACTTCGGCTCGCTTACGTTTTTCTGTCTCTTCAGCTTCAGCCGTGGCAACGAATCTAAAAATTAAATATCCTATCTTTCCTTTTCTACGTACGCGTGTACGATAACAAAACAAAATACAAACGACCGAAGCAAAACTAAGGCAGCTACGGTTAACAAGAGGCGCAGGGCAGCAACGGGTCGCTTAGTCCTCAGCGCTGCCTCCGGGAGGGAGGCCGAAAGAACGAACGTTCCGCATCAAGAGTTACCTTGGTTACCCGGGCCAGAACGCCTCCTACTGTCGCAGCTTCTGGGGAGATCGAGGGTCCGCTGCTGCATTTTTGCTTCCTCCTTTCAGCCCGCCCCTTCGGGAGTAAGCGCAAAAAACCGCTCGCTCGTCCGGCTTTGCTCTTTGTCAGCATTTGCTATTGTCGGTTCCGCCTCTGTAACAAAGACAGAAAATTGCATTTCGCTTCCAACAAAACACTTCGATTTACACGCGTTCTTTTTCTCTTTCCCGTGGTTTTTTTTTTTTTTTTCTTTCCCCCCTTTCTTTCTTTTTCCTTCTTTTCCTCAAAGGAAAGGTCTTAATACACCGCTTTGCATCGTACGTTACGGGGTAAGCCGTTTGGAAACACTACAGGGCCGACGCCGCGCCGCAACCCTGCTCCGGGGCCCGCCTGCCCCCCCGCTCCGCTCCGCCGCGCCGCCTCCGCAGGGGCGAGCGCGTGCCCCGGCCCGCGCTGCCAACGAACTGGCGCCCTAAACGCCGCGCACGCAAAACGCAAAGTCACACCCGCGCTCCCGGCGCGGCGCCGGGTCCCAGCCCGCCCCCACCCCCACTCGCCCCGCACCACCGCCTCCACGCAGCGACGGCCGCAGCGGGCAGGATGCAGCCCGACGCCCCCCGAACCTATGCGTTCGCCTCACCCGGGGGCCCCACATCCTTCACTCCACGCCACCTCCGCACTCACCCGCCGCCGCCGCCGAGCGAAAACGCCCTCCCTGCTCGCCGCCATCTTGCTTCCTCACCGCCGCGCATGCGCCGCTCGCCAACGGACTGCGGCGGCAGTGACGCTTGAGCACCGCGCACGTGCCGGCTCGGACAGCGCGGGGGGGGGGGAGCGAGGGGAGCGGGAGGGGCGGGGGGGAGCGAGGGGAGCGGGAGGGGAGCAGAGGGAGCCCGAGGGGCGGGGGGGAGCGAGGGGAGCGCGAGAGGCGGGGGGGGAGCGTGAGGGGAGCAGGGGGGCCCGAGGAGCGGGGGGGAGCACGAGGGGAGCCCGAGAAGCGGGGGGGGAGCGCGGGGGCGGGGGGGAGCGCGAGGGGACCAGGGGGAGCGCGAGGGGCGGGGCGGAGCGCGAGGGGAGCAAGGGGAGCCCGAGAGGAGCCTGAGAAGCAGGGGGGAGCCCAAGAAGCGGGGGGGAGCGCGAGGGGAGCAGGGGGAGTGCGAGGGGCGGGGCAGAGCGCGAGGGGAGCAAGGGGAGCCCGAGGAGCGGGGGGGAGCGTGAGAAGAGCCTGAGAAGCAGGGGGGAGCCCGAGAAGCGGGGGGGAGCGCGAGGGGAGCCCGAGAAGCGGGGGGGAGCGCGGGGGTGGGGGGGAGCGCGAGGGGAGCCCGAGAAGCGGGGGGGAGCGCGAGGGGCGGGTGGAGCGGGGAATCCCGAGGGGCGGGGGGGAGCACGAAGGGAGGCGAGACCCGCAATGGCATGCTCGCGCCGCGGCGCTGCAGCCGGGCGGCTCACGCGTGCGAACCGCAGCCCGCCGCGGCAGCCCGGGACTCCCAGCGAGCGCCCCGAGGCTGCCCGAGCCCGTGGCCGCTCCAAGAGCACCGGGAAGGGGCGACGAGCACGCTCCATTCGCTTACCCGTTACCGAAACGGCGGAGAGCAGCAGCAAACATGGCGACCGGCACTGAGCATGTGCGCGCCGGCTGTCTGCGCATGCGCGCCCCCCCCACCGGGTGCAGTACCGCTTTTTGGACACAGGGTGGCAGCAGTGAGCGCGGCGGAACGCTGTGCGCGTGCGCGCCCCCCCCACAGGGTGCAGTACCGATTTTTGGACACAGGGTGGCAGCAGTGAGCATGGCGGAACCCAGTGCGCACGCGAGCCCCCCCACAGGGTGCAGTACCGATTTTTGGACACAGGGTGGCAGCAGTGAGCACGGAGGAACCCAGTGCGCACGCGCGCCCCCCCCACAGGGTGCAGTACCGATTTTTGGACACAGGGTGGCAGCAGTGAGCACGGCGGAACCCAGTGCGCATGCGCGCCCCCCTTTATCGTGCCGTACCGCTTTTTGGACGCCCCGAGGGCAGCAGGGCGCACGGCCGCCCCCGGCACGCGCACACCGCTGCAGAGCCCCCCCGCCCGCCCTTTGCAGACATTTCACCACCCTCGCCTCGGCTCATCTGCCCTTATTTACAGCGCCTGCTGCGAGGCGCAGCGTCGCCGCGTGTCGTGCTCGAGCCGCTGCTCCTAGAGGCTTCAGTAACAGCGCTTTCCTTTGAACATTGTTGCAAAATACTCCACAGACAAAAAAGAGTCAGAGGCTGCACTTAAAAAAACAAAACGAAAACAAAAAAACCACCCACCTACTTAACGGGACAATTTGCAAGCGTTCCAAGAAGCAGCCGTTCTTCTTTAGAACTTTCGACCTCTCGCCTTTACTGATCGTTAAACAAAATAAACAGCCCAAAGCAAGCCGCGCTATTTGCTTGACAGACTGCTCGGTTTTTATTATTAAACGGTACGAGATGCTGGCACGCGGCATGTCTTCTTCGGATTCTTGGGCTGACGTTCCTTCGGCCGCACGCACGCGGTCAAAGGCGTCTTTTTCACGTCCCGCCGTCAGGGCCTCCCCAGCAATTCCCGCAGCGACTCCCCCCTCGGGACAAACAGCTCGAGGACACGCACGGTCTTGCTAAAAGAACGGGGGGGGGGGGGGGGAACAAACGCGTGCGCTGAGCGCGGCACTCGCAGACCCGATCTTCGGGTCCAAAAGAAAACTCTCTAAAGCGGACCAGGCGGGCCAAAGAGGTCCCTTCTTTGCGCCACGCTTCTTTCCTCGCACAGACGTCGGCCGCCTCTGCCCGCTCTCACGGTATCCCCTACCGGCAAGGACACGGCGAAACGTTTCGGAAACGACGGCGTTTCCCAGAAGCGTTTCCGCCGCCTTGGGAAAACGGCCGAAGGAGAGGCTCACGCGGGGCGCGTAGCTAGAAAGAACGCTCCGCACAAAGGCCTAAAATGACCAGCCCGGAGCAGGGATCCCGGGCTCTCCGGGAGCGCAGGAGTTCTCACGTCCTTACTGAGCAGAGACCGCTGCCCGTGAAACACGAGACGCCGCAGCGACGCCGATCGTTGGAGGGAAGCCTGCAATAAGAGCGAAAGAAAAGCAGACGTTGAGGACAAAGACCAAGTTACGAGCCCCTCGCGATTCAGACACGCTTCTAGATTTACCGCCTATTTCAAGGCGCGCCTTCGGCAATTCCGTCCAATTGATTTTCCCCGAAGCCCGAGACGCGGACGAAACGCCTCTCAAAGGAAGGTACGGCATAACCGCTCTGGCCTATAAACTACCGGTTTCGACGCAGGAAAAGCACAGGGAAAGCACTAGCGTTCCCCCCAAGAAACCACGTCCAAGCGGACCGATGAAGTAGGCCCCAAGTCTGAAAGCGGACCTAAAGGAGCCCGTTTGGCGGTCGCGAGCTGGAATACACCGTTCTCCTTCTCACTAACAACCTCCCGTAGAGACCGGCAGCTGTACAGCGCCTTCTACGCTACACGGAGGAGTCGGATAGCGGGCAGATGCCGCGTCCCGAATGCGCAACTAGAGATTGGAACGCACGGACGTAAACAAACGCCCGTGACGTAGCGGAGGTCTAGCGTATTCACGTTTACCGTGCGTCAGTTCTCCTCTGCGGACAGGCCGTTCCATCTTCTTTACTCGTTAGCTGACAGACGCCCTAGGAGAAAGCAAAGAAAGGAAGAAATTCAAAAGGAAATGAAACAGATCGGAGGGAGCCTCAAAGGCTTTGATCCATCCCCCCAGGCAGCCGAACCACCTTCGCAAAGGCACACCTCAAAAGACACGTCCTTCCGGGATCGCTGCACAGCCCAGCCAGAAAAGAGGAACAGAAACAAACAGAACGAGAAGGCTGCAGAGGGGGACGGAGGGCCGGAAAGGAGCCTGCTGTCCAGCGATGGTATTTTACCGCTCCTTGCGCGTTAGCAGCCCCTTTCAGATGCTTAAGCCCAAATTCTCTCAGCCCTTAACAGCTTCAGTACCCGCGGCACCTAGTTTTTCCACGCTCTCCAGTCTTCCTCGCTCTTTCCCGTCTCGGGCGAAAAGCCTCCCAGACCCCGTCTGCACTTACGCGCTTCCTTAAAACAGGATCGCCGAAATCAACCGAACGGGCTGAGCTGCTCCTCTTCCGCTCGCCGGCCCTCGGAACGTCAGCCTGCAAACGAATCGGACCACCGAGGTCACCGGCAGAGTCTCCTTTCGGAGCTCGGCCCCCCCCCCCAAGCTTTAACGACGGTTTCCCAAGCGGGGCAAACGCAGGGCCTCCCTTCGGCCCCGGAACGGTTTTTATCGCGGGCTCCCAAGTCGCCGTTACGACACTAAGCGGCAAAGCAAGGCAAAGACAGCTGGGGTCGCAGCTTACCCACCTAGGCACGAAAATTCTTCTTTGAGGCCTCCCTCGCTGCTTTTGCCAGGTAAACACACCAAAACAAAGCTCCCGACAGGCAGCTGAGGCTTCACATGGACCTCGGGGCCCCGCTAGCAACGGCGACGCCGGAGCCGCCGGGCTACCAGGCGCTATTCCCCCCCCCCCTCCCCTCCCCTCCCCTGCCCTGCCGGCCCGCGAACCGCGGCTTATTACTCACGAGTCCGGGAAGGACGCCGCCGACCTTCCCGCGGCCGAAGGCTCCTCGTCAGGAGCGGGCAGAGAACCTTTCCGCCGGCATTCGGAGTCTCCCGGCCGCTCTCGACACCCGATAACTTGCCGAGAAAGGGCTGAGGGCGGGAGCCTGCAGTTCTTCACGGCAGCACACAGTCGTTCCCCGATGTGCCGAACGCCTAGCATTAACACAATTTAGAAATACAAAAATACCACCGCTACAGGGCGCAAAGCCAAGCTGAAATTTCGGCAGCCAAAGCAAACCTCTTCGCGCCCGACAGAACGAGCCACGTGCATCGGCGCCTACAGCTCCTCAAGGCTAGCGAGGCCTCGTGGGCGACGTTCCTCTGGCAGGCTGCGCAGCTGAACTCCCCCGTGTCGCCTAAGAGTCCGTGACGTGACGTATTCAAAGCTCAGCAGAAATTAACAATCCAAAGTTGTTTCTAAGCACAAAAGCGGATCTACTACACGAGAAGGAAGGAGTCCTAATTCCGCAAGGCTTTACCTTTTCTTCGAGCTGCCGTCTTCCTGCTGCCCCAAAGACCATTGCCAGGCAATTAACCTGGGGTCGCGCTAAATGAGCCTTCCTCTTCGTTTTACAATTCGCACGCTTGCCTCTCCCTCTCTCTCTGGCCACCTGACCGCCGTTCCCCGAAGACGGGAATTTGCCGTCTTGGAGCTCTTAAAGCACGACGCTTCACAGATGCAGAGAGTCACGCGCACGGAAACGGATGGACGCAGCGTCCTTTCCGTAACGCGTACGCACCTTCCGTTAGATGTCGCTCATCTGTTATTCCGATCGCTATTACCGGCGAACCTTCCTCACCGGGAGGAACGGGCTTTCCCTTTCGGGGCGACGGAGACGGCTCTCGCTCGGTTCCCTTTAATTTTATTACTTCGGCTCGCTTACGTTTTTCTGTCTCTTCAGCTTCAGCCGTGGCAACGAATCTAAAAATTAAATATCCTATCTTTCCTTTTCTACGTACGCGTGTACGATAACAAAACAAAATACAAACGACCGAAGCAAAACTAAGGCAGCTACGGTTAACAAGAGGCGCAGGGCAGCAACGGGTCGCTTAGTCCTCAGCGCTGCCTCCGGGAGGGAGGCCGAAAGAACGAACGTTCCGCATCAAGAGTTACCTTGGTTACCCGGGCCAGAACGCCTCCTACTGTCGCAGCTTCTGGGGAGATCGAGGGTCCGCTGCTGCATTTTTGCTTCCTCCTTTCAGCCCGCCCCTTCGGGAGTAAGCGCAAAAAACCGCTCGCTCGTCCGGCTTTGCTCTTTGTCAGCATTTGCTATTGTCGGTTCCGCCTCTGTAACAAAGACAGAAAATTGCATTTCGCTTCCAACAAAACACTTCGATTTACACGCGTTCTTTTTCTCTTTCCCGTGGTTTTTTTTTTTTTTTTTCTTTCCCCCCTTTCTTTCTTTTTCCTTCTTTTCCTCAAAGGAAAGGTCTTAATACACCGCTTTGCATCGTACGTTACGGGGTAAGCCGTTTGGAAACACTACAGGGCCGACGCCGCGCCGCAACCCTGCTCCGGGGCCCGCCTGCCCCCCCGCTCCGCTCCGCCGCGCCGCCTCCGCAGGGGCGAGCGCGTGCCCCGGCCCGCGCTGCCAACGAACTGGCGCCCTAAACGCCGCGCACGCAAAACGCAAAGTCACACCCGCGCTCCCGGCGCGGCGCCGGGTCCCAGCCCGCCCCCACCCCCACTCGCCCCGCACCGCCGCCTCCACGCAGCGACGGCCGCAGCGGGCAGGATGCAGCCCGACGCCCCCCGAACCTATGCGTTCGCCTCACCCGGGGGCCCCACATCCTTCACTCCACGCCACCTCCGCACTCACCCGCCGCCGCCGCCGAGCGAAAACGCCCTCCCTGCTCGCCGCCATCTTGCTTCCTCACCGCCGCGCATGCGCCGCTCGCCAACGGACTGCGGCGGCAGTGACGCTTGAGCACCGCGCACGTGCCGGCTCGGACAGCGCGGGGGGGGGGGAGCGAGGGGAGCGGGAGGGGCGGGGGGGAGCGAGGGGAGCGGGAGGGGAGCAGAGGGAGCCCGAGGGGCGGGGGGGAGCGAGGGGAGCGCGAGAGGCGGGGGGGGAGCGTGAGGGGAGCAGGGGGGCCCGAGGAGCGGGGGGGAGCACGAGGGGAGCCCGAGAAGCGGGGGGGGAGCGCGGGGGCGGGGGGGAGCGCGAGGGGACCAGGGGGAGCGCGAGGGGCGGGGCGGAGCGCGAGGGGAGCAAGGGGAGCCCGAGAGGAGCCTGAGAAGCAGGGGGGAGCCCAAGAAGCGGGGGGGAGCGCGAGGGGAGCAGGGGGAGTGCGAGGGGCGGGGCAGAGCGCGAGGGGAGCAAGGGGAGCCCGAGGAGCGGGGGGGAGCGTGAGAAGAGCCTGAGAAGCAGGGGGGAGCCCGAGAAGCGGGGGGGAGCGCGAGGGGAGCCCGAGAAGCGGGGGGGAGCGCGGGGGTGGGGGGGAGCGCGAGGGGAGCCCGAGAAGCGGGGGGGAGCGCGAGGGGCGGGTGGAGCGGGGAATCCCGAGGGGCGGGGGGGAGCCGGGGAGCCCGAGGGGCGGGGGGGAGCACGAAGGGAGGCGAGACCCGCAATGGCATGCTCGCGCCGCGGCGCTGCAGCCGGGCGGCTCACGCGTGCGAACCGCAGCCCGCCGCGGCAGCCCGGGACTCCCAGCGAGCGCCCCGAGGCTGCCCGAGCCCGTGGCCGCTCCAAGAGCACCGGGAAGGGGCGACGAGCACGCTCCATTCGCTTACCCGTTACCGAAACGGCGGAGAGCAGCAGCAAACATGGCGACCGGCACTGAGCATGTGCGCGCCGGCTGTCTGCGCATGCGCGCCCCCCCCACCGGGTGCAGTACCGCTTTTTGGACACAGGGTGGCAGCAGTGAGCGCGGCGGAACGCTGTGCGCGTGCGCGCCCCCCCCACAGGGTGCAGTACCGATTTTTGGACACAGGGTGGCAGCAGTGAGCATGGCGGAACCCAGTGCGCACGCGAGCCCCCCCACAGGGTGCAGTACCGATTTTTGGACACAGGGTGGCAGCAGTGAGCACGGAGGAACCCAGTGCGCACGCGCGCCCCCCCCACAGGGTGCAGTACCGATTTTTGGACACAGGGTGGCAGCAGTGAGCACGGCGGAACCCAGTGCGCATGCGCGCCCCCCTTTATCGTGCCGTACCGCTTTTTGGACGCCCCGAGGGCAGCAGGGCGCACGGCCGCCCCCGGCACGCGCACACCGCTGCAGAGCCCCCCCGCCCGCCCTTTGCAGACATTTCACCACCCTCGCCTCGGCTCATCTGCCTTTATTTACAGCGCCTGCTGCGAGGCGCAGCGTCGCCGCGTGTCGTGCTCGAGCCGCTGCTCCTAGAGGCTTCAGTAACAGCGCTTTCCTTTGAACATCGTTGCAAAATACTCCACAGACAAAAAAGAGTCAGAGGCTGCACTTAAAAAAACAAAACGAAAACAAAAAAACCACCCACCTACTTAACGGGACAATTTGCAAGCGTTCCAAGAAGCAGCCGTTCTTCTTTAGAACTTTCGACCTCTCGCCTTTACTGATCGTTAAACAAAATAAACAGCCCAAAGCAAGCCGCGCTATTTGCTTGACAGACTGCTCGGTTTTTATTATTAAACGGTACGAGATGCTGGCACGCGGCATGTCTTCTTCGGATTCTTGGGCTGACGTTCCTTCGGCCGCACGCACGCGGTCAAAGGCGTCTTTTTCACGTCCCGCCGTCAGGGCCTCCCCAGCAATTCCCGCAGCGACTCCCCCCTCGGGACAAACAGCTCGAGGACACGCACGGTCTTGCTAAAAGAACGGGGGGGGGGGGGGGGGAACAAACGCGTGCGCTGAGCGCGGCACTCGCAGACCCGATCTTCGGGTCCAAAAGAAAACTCTCTAAAGCGGACCAGGCGGGCCAAAGAGGTCCCTTCTTTGCGCCACGCTTCTTTCCTCGCACAGACGTCGGCCGCCTCTGCCCGCTCTCACGGTATCCCCTACCGGCAAGGACACGGCGAAACGTTTCGGAAACGACGGCGTTTCCCAGAAGCGTTTCCGCCGCCTTGGGAAAACGGCCGAAGGAGAGGCTCACGCGGGGCGCGTAGCTAGAAAGAACGCTCCGCACAAAGGCCTAAAATGACCAGCCCGGAGCAGGGATCCCGGGCTCTCCGGGAGCGCAGGAGTTCTCACGTCCTTACTGAGCAGAGACCGCTGCCCGTGAAACACGAGACGCCGCAGCGACGCCGATCGTTGGAGGGAAGCCTGCAATAAGAGCGAAAGAAAAGCAGACGTTGAGGACAAAGACCAAGTTACGAGCCCCTCGCGATTCAGACACGCTTCTAGATTTACCGCCTATTTCAAGGCGCGCCTTCGGCAATTCCGTCCAATTGATTTTCCCCGAAGCCCGAGACGCGGACGAAACGCCTCTCAAAGGAAGGTACGGCATAACCGCTCTGGCCTATAAACTACCGGTTTCGACGCAGGAAAAGCACAGGGAAAGCACTAGCGTTCCCCCCAAGAAACCACGTCCAAGCGGACCGATGAAGTAGGCCCCAAGTCTGAAAGCGGACCTAAAGGAGCCCGTTTGGCGGTCGCGAGCTGGAATACACCGTTCTCCTTCTCACTAACAACCTCCCGTAGAGACCGGCAGCTGTACAGCGCCTTCTACGCTACACGGAGGAGTCGGATAGCGGGCAGATGCCGCGTCCCGAATGCGCAACTAGAGATTGGAACGCACGGACGTAAACAAACGCCCGTGACGTAGCGGAGGTCTAGCGTATTCACGTTTACCGTGCGTCAGTTCTCCTCTGCGGACAGGCCGTTCCATCTTCTTTACTCGTTAGCTGACAGACGCCCTAGGAGAAAGCAAAGAAAGGAAGAAATTCAAAAGGAAATGAAACAGATCGGAGGGAGCCTCAAAGGCTTTGATCCATCCCCCCAGGCAGCCGAACCACCTTCGCAAAGGCACACCTCAAAAGACACGTCCTTCCGGGATCGCTGCACAGCCCAGCCAGAAAAGAGGAACAGAAACAAACAGAACGAGAAGGCTGCAGAGGGGGACGGAGGGCCGGAAAGGAGCCTGCTGTCCAGCGATGGTATCTTACCGCTCCTTGCGCGTTAGCAGCCCCTTTCAGATGCTTAAGCCCAAATTCTCTCAGCCCTTAACAGCTTCAGTACCCGCGGCACCTAGTTTTTCCACGCTCTCCAGTCTTCCTCGCTCTTTCCCGTCTCGGGCGAAAAGCCTCCCAGACCCCGTCTGCACTTACGCGCTTCCTTAAAACAGGATCGCCGAAATCAACCGAACGGGCTGAGCTGCTCCTCTTCCGCTCGCCGGCCCTCGGAACGTCAGCCTGCAAACGAATCGGACCACCGAGGTCACCGGCAGAGTCTCCTTTCGGAGCTCGGCCCCCCCCCCCAAGCTTTAACGACGGTTTCCCAAGCGGGGCAAACGCAGGGCCTCCCTTCGGCCCCGGAACGGTTTTTATCGCGGGCTCCCAAGTCGCCGTTACGACACTAAGCGGCAAAGCAAGGCAAAGACAGCTGGGGTCGCAGCTTACCCACCTAGGCACGAAAATTCTTCTTTGAGGCCTCCCTCGCTGCTTTTGCCAGGTAAACACACCAAAACAAAGCTCCCGACAGGCAGCTGAGGCTTCACATGGACCTCGGGGCCCCGCTAGCAACGGCGACGCCGGAGCCGCCGGGCTACCAGGCGCTATTCCCCCCCCCCCCCTCCCCTCCCCTCCCCTGCCCTGCCGGCCCGCGAACCGCGGCTTATTACTCACGAGTCCGGGAAGGACGCCGCCGACCTTCCCGCGGCCGAAGGCTCCTCGTCAGGAGCGGGCAGAGAACCTTTCCGCCGGCATTCGGAGTCTCCCGGCCGCTCTCGACACCCGATAACTTGCCGAGAAAGGGCTGAGGGCGGGAGCCTGCAGTTCTTCACGGCAGCACACAGTCGTTCCCCGATGTGCCGAACGCCTAGCATTAACACAATTTAGAAATACAAAAATACCACCGCTACAGGGCGCAAAGCCAAGCTGAAATTTCGGCAGCCAAAGCAAACCTCTTCGCGCCCGACAGAACGAGCCACGTGCATCGGCGCCTACAGCTCCTCAAGGCTAGCGAGGCCTCGTGGGCGACGTTCCTCTGGCAGGCTGCGCAGCTGAACTCCCCCGTGTCGCCTAAGAGTCCGTGACGTGACGTATTCAAAGCTCAGCAGAAATTAACAATCCAAAGTTGTTTCTAAGCACAAAAGCGGATCTACTACACGAGAAGGAAGGAGTCCTAATTCCGCAAGGCTTTACCTTTTCTTCGAGCTGCCGTCTTCCTGCTGCCCCACATACCATTGCCAGGCAATTAACCTGGGGTCGCGCTAAATGAGCCTTCCTCTTCGTTTTACAATTCGCACGCTTGCCTCTCCCTCTCTCTCTGGCCACCTGACCGCCGTTCCCCGAAGACGGGAATTTGCCGTCTTGGAGCTCTTAAAGCACGACGCTTCACAGATGCAGAGAGTCACGCGCACGGAAACGGATGGACGCAGCGTCCTTTCCGTAACGCGTACGCACCTTCCGTTAGATGTCGCTCATCTGTTATTCCGATCGCTATTACCGGCGAACCTTCCTCACCGGGAGGAACGGGCTTTCCCTTTCGGGGCGACGGAGACGGCTCTCGCTCGGTTCCCTTTAATTTTATTACTTCGGCTCGCTTACGTTTTTCTGTCTCTTCAGCTTCAGCCGTGGCAACGAATCTAAAAATTAAATATCCTATCTTTCCTTTTCTACGTACGCGTGTACGATAACAAAACAAAATACAAACGACCGAAGCAAAACTAAGGCAGCTACGGTTAACAAGAGGCGCAGGGCAGCAACGGGTCGCTTAGTCCTCAGCGCTGCCTCCGGGAGGGAGGCCGAAAGAACGAACGTTCCGCATCAAGAGTTACCTTGGTTACCCGGGCCAGAACGCCTCCTACTGTCGCAGCTTCTGGGGAGATCGAGGGTCCGCTGCTGCATTTTTGCTTCCTCCTTTCAGCCCGCCCCTTCGGGAGTAAACGCAAAAAACCGCTCGCTCGTCCGGCTTTGCTCTTTTCAGCATTTGCTATTGTCGGTTCCGCCTCTGTAACAAAGACAGAAAATTGCATTTCGCTTCCAACAAAACACTTCGATTTACACGCGTTCTTTTTCTCTTTCCCGTGGTTTTTTTTTTTTTCTTTCTCCCCTTTCTTTCTTTTTCCTTTTTTCCCTCAAAGGAAAGGTCTTAATACACCGCTTTGCATCGTACGTTACGGGGTAAGCCGTTTGGAAACACTACAGGGCCGACGCCGCGCCGCAACCCTGCTCCGGGGCCCGCCTGCCCCCCCGCTCCGCTCCGCCGCGCCGCCTCCGCAGGGGCGAGCGCGTGCCCCGGCCCGCGCTGCCAACGAACTGGCGCCCTAAACGCCGCGCACGCAAAACGCAAAGTCACACCCGCGCTCCCGGCGCGGCGCCGGGTCCCAGCCCGCCCCCCCACTCGCCCCGCACCGCCGCCTCCACGCAGCGACGGCCGCAGCGGGCAGGATGCAGCCCGACGCCCCCCGAACCTATGCGTTCGCCTCACCCGGGGGCCCCACATCCTTCACTCCACGCCACCTCCGCACTCACCCGCCGCCGCCGCCGCCGAGCGAAAACGCCCTCCCTGCTCGCCGCCATCTTGCTTCCCCGCCGCCGCGCATGCGCCGCTCGCCAACGGACTGCGGCGGCAGTGACGCTTGAGCACCGCGCACGTGCCGGCTCGGACAGCGCGGGGGGGGGGGAGCGAGGGGAGCGGGAGGGGCGGGGGGGAGCGAGGGGAGCGGGAGGGGAGCAGAGGGAGCCCGAGGGGCGGGGGGGAGCGAGGGGAGCCCGAGGGGCGGGGCGGAGTGCGAGGGGAGCCCGAGAAGCGGGGGGGGAGCGCGGGGGCGGGGGGGAGCGCGAGGGGACCAGGGGGAGCGCGAGGGGCGGGGCGGAGCGCGAGGGGAGCAAGGGGAGCCCGAGAGGAGCCTGAGAAGCAGGGGGGAGCCCGAGAAGCGGGGGGGAGCGCGAGGGGAGCAGGGGGAGTGCGAGGGGCGGGGCAGAGCGCGAGGGGAGCAAGGGGAGCCCGAGGAGCGGGGGGGAGCGTGAGAAGAGCCTGAGAAGCAGGGGGGAGCCCGAGAAGCGGGGGGGAGCGCGAGGGGAGCCCGAGAAGCGGGGGGGAGCGCGAGGGGAGCAGGGGGAGCCCGAGGGGCGGGGCGGAGCGCGAGGGGAGCAGGGGGAGCGCGAGGGGAGCAGGGGGAGCGCGAGGGGAGCCCGAGAAGCGGGGGGGAGCGCGAGGGGCGGGGCGGAGCGCGAGGGGAGCAGGGGGAGCCCGAGGAGCGGGGGGGGAGCGCGAGGGGAGCCCGAGAAGCAGGGGGGAGCGCGGGGGTGGGGGGGAGCGCGAGGGGAGCCCGAGAAGCGGGGGGGAGCGCGAGGGGCGGGTGGAGCGGGGAATCCCGAGGGGCGGGGGGGAGCCGGGGAGCCCGAGGGGCGGGGGGGAGCACGAAGGGAGGCGAGACCCGCAATGGCATGCTCGCGCCGCGGCGCTGCAGCCGGGCGGCTCACGCGTGCGAACCGCAGCCCGCCGCGGCAGCCCGGGACTCCCAGCGAGCGCCCCGAGGCTGCCCGAGCCCGTGGCCGCTCCAAGAGCACCGGGAAGGGGCGACGAGCACGCTCCATTCGCTTACCCGTTACCGAAACGGCGGAGAGCAGCAGCAAACATGGCGACCGGCACTGAGCATGTGCGCGCCGGCTGTCTGCGCATGCGCGCCCCCCCCACCGGGTGCAGTACCGCTTTTTGGACACAGGGTGGCAGCAGTGAGCGCGGCGGAACGCTGTGCGCGTGCGCGCCCCCCCCACAGGGTGCAGTACCGATTTTTGGACACAGGGTGGCAGCAGTGAGCATGGCAGAACCCAGTGCGCACGCGCGCCCCCCCACAGGGTGCAGTACCGATTTTTGGACACAGGGTGGCAGCAGTGAGCGCGGCGGAACCCAGTGCGCATGCGCGCCCCCCTTTATCGTGCCGTACCGCTTTTTGGACGCCCCGAGGGCAGCAGGGCGCGCGGCCGCCCCCGGCACGCGCACACCGCTGCAGAGCCCCCCCGCCCGCCCTTTGCAGACATTTCACCACCCTCGCCTCGGCTCATCTGCCCTTATTTACAGCGCCTGCTGCGAGGCGCAGCGTCGCCGCGTGTCGTGCTCGAGCCGCTGCTCCTAGAGGCTTCAGTAACAGCGCTTTCCTTTGAACATTGTTGCAAAATACTCCACAGACAAAAAAGAGTCAGAGGCTGCACTTAAAAAAACAAAACGAAAACAAAAAAACCACCCACCTACTTAACGGGACAATTTGCAAGCGTTCCAAGAAGCAGCCGTTCTTCTTTAGGACTTTCGACCTCTCGCCTTTACTGATCGTTAAACAAAATAAACAGCCCAAAGCAAGCCGCGCTATTTGCCTGACAGACTGCTCGGTTTTTATTATTAAACGGTACGAGATGCTGGCACGCGGCATGTCTTCTTCGGATTCTTGGGCTGACGTTCCTTCGGCCGCACGCACGCGGTCAAAGGCGTCTTTTTCACGTCCCGCCGTCAGGGCCTCCCCAGCAATTCCCGCAGCGACTCCCCCCTCGGGACAAACAGCTCGAGGACACGCACGGTCTTGCTAAAAGAACGGGGGGGGGGGGGGGGAACAAACGCGTGCGCTGAGCGCGGCACTCGCAGACCCGATCTTCGGGTCCAAAAGAAAACTCTCTAAAGCGGACCAGGCGGGCCAAAGAGGTCCCTTCTTTGCGCCACGCTTCTTTCCTCGCACAGACGTCGGCCGCCTCTGCCCGCTCTCACGGTATCCCCTACCGGCAAGGACACGGCGAAACGTTTCGGAAACGACGGCGTTTCCCAGAAGCGTTTCCGCCGCCTTGGGAAAACGGCCGAAGGAGAGGCTCACGCGGGGCGCGTAGCTAGAAAGAACGCTCCGCACAAAGGCCTAAAATGACCAGCCCGGAGCAGGGATCCCGGGCTCTCCGGGAGCGCAGGAGTTCTCACGTCCTTACTGAGCAGAGACCGCTGCCCGTGAAACACGAGACGCCGCAGCGACGCCGATCGTTGGAGGGAAGCCTGCAATAAGAGCGAAAGAAAAGCAGACGTTGAGGACAAAGACCAAGTTACGAGCCCCTCGCGATTCAGACACGCTTCTAGATTTACCGCCTATTTCAAGGCGCGCCTTCGGCAATTCCGTCCAATTGATTTTCCCCGAAGCCCGAGACGCGGACGAAACGCCTCTCAAAGGAAGGTACGGCATAACCGCTCTGGCCTATAAACTACCGGTTTCGACGCAGGAAAAGCACAGGGAAAGCACTAGCGTTCCCCCCAAGAAACCACGTCCAAGCGGACCGATGAAGTAGGCCCCAAGTCTGAAAGCGGACCTAAAGGAGCCCGTTTGGCGGTCGCGAGCTGGAATACACCGTTCTCCTTCTCACTAACAACCTCCCGTAGAGACCGGCAGCTGTACAGCGCCTTCTACGCTACACGGAGGAGTCGGATAGCGGGCAGATGCCGCGTCCCGAATGCGCAACTAGAGATTGGAACGCACGGACGTAAACAAACGCCCGTGACGTAGCGGAGGTCTAGCGTATTCACGTTTACCGTGCGTCAGTTCTCCTCTGCGGACAGGCCGTTCCATCTTCTTTACTCGTTAGCTGACAGACGCCCTAGGAGAAAGCAAAGAAAGGAAGAAATTCAAAAGGAAATGAAACAGATCGGAGGGAGCCTCAAAGGCTTTGATCCATCCCCCCAGGCAGCCGAACCACCTTCGCAAAGGCACACCTCAAAAGACACGTCCTTCCGGGATCGCTGCACAGCCCAGCCAGAAAAGAGGAACAGAAACAAACAGAACGAGAAGGCTGCAGAGGGGGACGGAGGGCCGGAAAGGAGCCTGCTGTCCAGCGATGGTATTTTACCGCTCCTTGCGCGTTAGCAGCCCCTTTCAGATGCTTAAGCCCAAATTCTCTCAGCCCTTAACAGCTTCAGTACCCGCGGCACCTAGTTTTTCCACGCTCTCCAGTCTTCCTCGCTCTTTCCCGTCTCGGGCGAAAAGCCTCCCAGACCCCGTCTGCACTTACGCGCTTCCTTAAAACAGGATCGCCGAAATCAACCGAACGGGCTGAGCTGCTCCTCTTCCGCTCGCCGGCCCTCGGAACGTCAGCCTGCAAACGAATCGGACCACCGAGGTCACCGGCAGAGTCTCCTTTCGGAGCTCGGCCCCCCCCCCCAAGCTTTAACGACGGTTTCCCAAGCGGGGCAAACGCAGGGCCTCCCTTCGGCCCCGGAACGGTTTTTATCGCGGGCTCCCAAGTCGCCGTTACGACACTAAGCGGCAAAGCAAGGCAAAGACAGCTGGGGTCGCAGCTTACCCACCTAGGCACGAAAATTCTTCTTTGAGGCCTCCCTCGCTGCTTTTGCCAGGTAAACACACCAAAACAAAGCTCCCGACAGGCAGCTGAGGCTTCACATGGACCTCGGGGCCCCGCTAGCAACGGCGACGCCGGAGCCGCCGGGCTACCAGGCGCTATTCCCCCCCCCCCTCCCCTCCCCTCCCCTGCCCTGCCGGCCCGCGAACCGCGGCTTATTACTCACGAGTCCGGGAAGGACGCCGCCGACCTTCCCGCGGCCGAAGGCTCCTCGTCAGGAGCGGGCAGAGAACCTTTCCGCCGGCATTCGGAGTCTCCCGGCCGCTCTCGACACCCGATAACTTGCCGAGAAAGGGCTGAGGGCGGGAGCCTGCAGTTCTTCACGGCAGCACACAGTCGTTCCCCGATGTGCCGAACGCCTAGCATTAACACAATTTAGAAATACAAAAATACCACCGCTACAGGGCGCAAAGCCAAGCTGAAATTTCGGCAGCCAAAGCAAACCTCTTCGCGCCCGACAGAACGAGCCACGTGCATCGGCGCCTACAGCTCCTCAAGGCTAGCGAGGCCTCGTGGGCGACGTTCCTCTGGCAGGCTGCGCAGCTGAACTCCCCCGTGTCGCCTAAGAGTCCGTGACGTGACGTATTCAAAGCTCAGCAGAAATTAACAATCCAAAGTTGTTTCTAAGCACAAAAGCGGATCTACTACACGAGAAGGAAGGAGTCCTAATTCCGCAAGGCTTTACCTTTTCTTCGAGCTGCCGTCTTCCTGCTGCCCCAAAGACCATTGCCAGGCAATTAACCTGGGGTCGCGCTAAATGAGCCTTCCTCTTCGTTTTACAATTCGCACGCTTGCCTCTCCCTCTCTCTCTGGCCACCTGACCGCCGTTCCCCGAAGACGGGAATTTGCCGTCTTGGAGCTCTTAAAGCACGACGCTTCACAGATGCAGAGAGTCACGCGCACGGAAACGGATGGACGCAGCGTCCTTTCCGTAACGCGTACGCACCTTCCGTTAGATGTCGCTCATCTGTTATTCCGATCGCTATTACCGGCGAACCTTCCTCACCGGGAGGAACGGGCTTTCCCTTTCGGGGCGACGGAGACGGCTCTCGCTCGGTTCCCTTTAATTTTATTACTTCGGCTCGCTTACGTTTTTCTGTCTCTTCAGCTTCAGCCGTGGCAACGAATCTAAAAATTAAATATCCTATCTTTCCTTTTCTACGTACGCGTGTACGATAACAAAACAAAATACAAACGACCGAAGCAAAACTAAGGCAGCTACGGTTAACAAGAGGCGCAGGGCAGCAACGGGTCGCTTAGTCCTCAGCGCTGCCTCCGGGAGGGAGGCCGAAAGAACGAACGTTCCGCATCAAGAGTTACCTTGGTTACCCGGGCCAGAACGCCTCCTACTGTCGCAGCTTCTGGGGAGATCGAGGGTCCGCTGCTGCATTTTTGCTTCCTCCTTTCAGCCCGCCCCTTCGGGAGTAAGCGCAAAAAACCGCTCGCTCGTCCGGCTTTGCTCTTTGTCAGCATTTGCTATTGTCGGTTCCGCCTCTGTAACAAAGACAGAAAATTGCATTTCGCTTCCAACAAAACACTTCGATTTACACGCGTTCTTTTTCTCTTTCCCGTGGTTTTTTTTTTTTTTTTTTCTTTCCCCCCTTTCTTTCTTTTTCCTTCTTTTCCTCAAAGGAAAGGTCTTAATACACCGCTTTGCATCGTACGTTACGGGGTAAGCCGTTTGGAAACACTACAGGGCCGACGCCGCGCCGCAACCCTGCTCCGGGGCCCGCCTGCCCCCCCGCTCCGCTCCGCCGCGCCGCCTCCGCAGGGGCGAGCGCGTGCCCCGGCCCGCGCTGCCAACGAACTGGCGCCCTAAACGCCGCGCACGCAAAACGCAAAGTCACACCCGCGCTCCCGGCGCGGCGCCGGGTCCCAGCCCGCCCCCACCCCCACTCGCCCCGCACCGCCGCCTCCACGCAGCGACGGCCGCAGCGGGCAGGATGCAGCCCGACGCCCCCCGAACCTATGCGTTCGCCTCACCCGGGGGCCCCACATCCTTCACTCCACGCCACCTCCGCACTCACCCGCCGCCGCCGCCGAGCGAAAACGCCCTCCCTGCTCGCCGCCATCTTGCTTCCCCACCGCCGCGCATGCGCCGCTCGCCAACGGACTGCGGCGGCAGTGACGCTTGAGCACCGCGCACGTGCCGGCTCGGACAGCGCGGGGGGGGGGGAGCGAGGGGAGCGGGAGGGGCGGGGGGGAGCGAGGGGAGCGGGAGGGGAGCAGAGGGAGCCCGAGGGGCGGGGGGGAGCGAGGGGAGCGCGAGAGGCGGGGGGGGAGCGTGAGGGGAGCAGGGGGGCCCGAGGAGCGGGGGGGAGCACGAGGGGAGCCCGAGAAGCGGGGGGGGAGCGCGGGGGCGGGGGGGAGCGCGAGGGGACCAGGGGGAGCGCGAGGGGCGGGGCGGAGCGCGAGGGGAGCAAGGGGAGCCCGAGAGGAGCCTGAGAAGCAGGGGGGAGCCCAAGAAGCGGGGGGGAGCGCGAGGGGAGCAGGGGGAGTGCGAGGGGCGGGGCAGAGCGCGAGGGGAGCAAGGGGAGCCCGAGGAGCGGGGGGGAGCGTGAGAAGAGCCTGAGAAGCAGGGGGGAGCCCGAGAAGCGGGGGGGAGCGCGAGGGGAGCCCGAGAAGCGGGGGGGAGCGCGGGGGTGGGGGGGAGCGCGAGGGGAGCCCGAGAAGCGGGGGGGAGCGCGAGGGGCGGGTGGAGCGGGGAATCCCGAGGGGCGGGGGGGAGCCGGGGAGCCCGAGGGGCGGGGGGGAGCACGAAGGGAGGCGAGACCCGCAATGGCATGCTCGCGCCGCGGCGCTGCAGCCGGGCGGCTCACGCGTGCGAACCGCAGCCCGCCGCGGCAGCCCGGGACTCCCAGCGAGCGCCCCGAGGCTGCCCGAGCCCGTGGCCGCTCCAAGAGCACCGGGAAGGGGCGACGAGCACGCTCCATTCGCTTACCCGTTACCGAAACGGCGGAGAGCAGCAGCAAACATGGCGACCGGCACTGAGCATGTGCGCGCCGGCTGTCTGCGCATGCGCGCCCCCCCCACCGGGTGCAGTACCGCTTTTTGGACACAGGGTGGCAGCAGTGAGCGCGGCGGAACGCTGTGCGCGTGCGCGCCCCCCCCACAGGGTGCAGTACCGATTTTTGGACACAGGGTGGCAGCAGTGAGCATGGCGGAACCCAGTGCGCACGCGAGCCCCCCCACAGGGTGCAGTACCGATTTTTGGACACAGGGTGGCAGCAGTGAGCACGGAGGAACCCAGTGCGCACGCGCGCCCCCCCCACAGGGTGCAGTACCGATTTTTGGACACAGGGTGGCAGCAGTGAGCACGGCGGAACCCAGTGCGCATGCGCGCCCCCCTTTATCGTGCCGTACCGCTTTTTGGACGCCCCGAGGGCAGCAGGGCGCACGGCCGCCCCCGGCACGCGCACACCGCTGCAGAGCCCCCCCGCCCGCCCTTTGCAGACATTTCACCACCCTCGCCTCGGCTCATCTGCCTTTATTTACAGCGCCTGCTGCGAGGCGCAGCGTCGCCGCGTGTCGTGCTCGAGCCGCTGCTCCTAGAGGCTTCAGTAACAGCGCTTTCCTTTGAACATCGTTGCAAAATACTCCACAGACAAAAAAGAGTCAGAGGCTGCACTTAAAAAAACAAAACGAAAACAAAAAAACCACCCACCTACTTAACGGGACAATTTGCAAGCGTTCCAAGAAGCAGCCGTTCTTCTTTAGAACTTTCGACCTCTCGCCTTTACTGATCGTTAAACAAAATAAACAGCCCAAAGCAAGCCGCGCTATTTGCTTGACAGACTGCTCGGTTTTTATTATTAAACGGTACGAGATGCTGGCACGCGGCATGTCTTCTTCGGATTCTTGGGCTGACGTTCCTTCGGCCGCACACACGCGGTCAAAGGCGTCTTTTTCACGTCCCGCCGTCAGGGCCTCCCCAGCAATTCCCGCAGCGACTCCCCCCTCGGGACAAACAGCTCGAGGACACGCACGGTCTTGCTAAAAGAACGGGGGGGGGGGGGGGGGGGAACAAACGCGTGCGCTGAGCGCGGCACTCGCAGACCCGATCTTCGGGTCCAAAAGAAAACTCTCTAAAGCGGACCAGGCGGGCCAAAGAGGTCCCTTCTTTGCGCCACGCTTCTTTCCTCGCACAGACGTCGGCCGCCTCTGCCCGCTCTCACGGTATCCCCTACCGGCAAGGACACGGCGAAACGTTTCGGAAACGACGGCGTTTCCCAGAAGCGTTTCCGCCGCCTTGGGAAAACGGCCGAAGGAGAGGCTCACGCGGGGCGCGTAGCTAGAAAGAACGCTCCGCACAAAGGCCTAAAATGACCAGCCCGGAGCAGGGATCCCGGGCTCTCCGGGAGCGCAGGAGTTCTCACGTCCTTACTGAGCAGAGACCGCTGCCCGTGAAACACGAGACGCCGCAGCGACGCCGATCGTTGGAGGGAAGCCTGCAATAAGAGCGAAAGAAAAGCAGACGTTGAGGACAAAGACCAAGTTACGAGCCCCTCGCGATTCAGACACGCTTCTAGATTTACCGCCTATTTCAAGGCGCGCCTTCGGCAATTCCGTCCAATTGATTTTCCCCGAAGCCCGAGACGCGGACGAAACGCCTCTCAAAGGAAGGTACGGCATAACCGCTCTGGCCTATAAACTACCGGTTTCGACGCAGGAAAAGCACAGGGAAAGCACTAGCGTTCCCCCCAAGAAACCACGTCCAAGCGGACCGATGAAGTAGGCCCCAAGTCTGAAAGCGGACCTAAAGGAGCCCGTTTGGCGGTCGCGAGCTGGAATACACCGTTCTCCTTCTCACTAACAACCTCCCGTAGAGACCGGCAGCTGTACAGCGCCTTCTACGCTACACGGAGGAGTCGGATAGCGGGCAGATGCCGCGTCCCGAATGCGCAACTAGAGATTGGAACGCACGGACGTAAACAAACGCCCGTGACGTAGCGGAGGTCTAGCGTATTCACGTTTACCGTGCGTCAGTTCTCCTCTGCGGACAGGCCGTTCCATCTTCTTTACTCGTTAGCTGACAGACGCCCTAGGAGAAAGCAAAGAAAGGAAGAAATTCAAAAGGAAATGAAACAGATCGGAGGGAGCCTCAAAGGCTTTGATCCATCCCCCCAGGCAGCCGAACCACCTTCGCAAAGGCACACCTCAAAAGACACGTCCTTCCGGGATCGCTGCACAGCCCAGCCAGAAAAGAGGAACAGAAACAAACAGAACGAGAAGGCTGCAGAGGGGGACGGAGGGCCGGAAAGGAGCCTGCTGTCCAGCGATGGTATTTTACCGCTCCTTGCGCGTTAGCAGCCCCTTTCAGATGCTTAAGCCCAAATTCTCTCAGCCCTTAACAGCTTCAGTACCCGCGGCACCTAGTTTTTCCACGCTCTCCAGTCTTCCTCGCTCTTTCCCGTCTCGGGCGAAAAGCCTCCCAGACCCCGTCTGCACTTACGCGCTTCCTTAAAACAGGATCGCCGAAATCAACCGAACGGGCTGAGCTGCTCCTCTTCCGCTCGCCGGCCCTCGGAACGTCAGCCTGCAAACGAATCGGACCACCGAGGTCACCGGCAGAGTCTCCTTTCGGAGCTCGGCCCCCCCCCCCAAGCTTTAACGACGGTTTCCCAAGCGGGGCAAACGCAGGGCCTCCCTTCGGCCCCGGAACGGTTTTTATCGCGGGCTCCCAAGTCGCCGTTACGACACTAAGCGGCAAAGCAAGGCAAAGACAGCTGGGGTCGCAGCTTACCCACCTAGGCACGAAAATTCTTCTTTGAGGCCTCCCTCGCTGCTTTTGCCAGGTAAACACACCAAAACAAAGCTCCCGACAGGCAGCTGAGGCTTCACATGGACCTCGGGGCCCCGCTAGCAACGGCGACGCCGGAGCCGCCGGGCTACCAGGCGCTATTCCCCCCCCCCCCTCCCCTCCCCTCCCCTGCCCTGCCGGCCCGCGAACCGCGGCTTATTACTCACGAGTCCGGGAAGGACGCCGCCGACCTTCCCGCGGCCGAAGGCTCCTCGTCAGGAGCGGGCAGAGAACCTTTCCGCCGGCATTCGGAGTCTCCCGGCCGCTCTCGACACCCGATAACTTGCCGAGAAAGGGCTGAGGGCGGGAGCCTGCAGTTCTTCACGGCAGCACACAGTCGTTCCCCGATGTGCCGAACGCCTAGCATTAACACAATTTAGAAATACAAAAATACCACCGCTACAGGGCGCAAAGCCAAGCTGAAATTTCGGCAGCCAAAGCAAACCTCTTCGCGCCCGACAGAACGAGCCACGTGCATCGGCGCCTACAGCTCCTCAAGGCTAGCGAGGCCTCGTGGGCGACGTTCCTCTGGCAGGCTGCGCAGCTGAACTCCCCCGTGTCGCCTAAGAGTCCGTGACGTGACGTATTCAAAGCTCAGCAGAAATTAACAATCCAAAGTTGTTTCTAAGCACAAAAGCGGATCTACTACACGAGAAGGAAGGAGTCCTAATTCCGCAAGGCTTTACCTTTTCTTCGAGCTGCCGTCTTCCTGCTGCCCCACATACCATTGCCAGGCAATTAACCTGGGGTCGCGCTAAATGAGCCTTCCTCTTCGTTTTACAATTCGCACGCTTGCCTCTCCCTCTCTCTCTGGCCACCTGACCGCCGTTCCCCGAAGACGGGAATTTGCCGTCTTGGAGCTCTTAAAGCACGACGCTTCACAGATGCAGAGAGTCACGCGCACGGAAACGGATGGACGCAGCGTCCTTTCCGTAACGCGTACGCACCTTCCGTTAGATGTCGCTCATCTGTTATTCCGATCGCTATTACCGGCGAACCTTCCTCACCGGGAGGAACGGGCTTTCCCTTTCGGGGCGACGGAGACGGCTCTCGCTCGGTTCCCTTTAATTTTATTACTTCGGCTCGCTTACGTTTTTCTGTCTCTTCAGCTTCAGCCGTGGCAACGAATCTAAAAATTAAATATCCTATCTTTCCTTTTCTACGTACGCGTGTACGATAACAAAACAAAATACAAACGACCGAAGCAAAACTAAGGCAGCTACGGTTAACAAGAGGCGCAGGGCAGCAACGGGTCGCTTAGTCCTCAGCGCTGCCTCCGGGAGGGAGGCCGAAAGAACGAACGTTCCGCATCAAGAGTTACCTTGGTTACCCGGGCCAGAACGCCTCCTACTGTCGCAGCTTCTGGGGAGATCGAGGGTCCGCTGCTGCATTTTTGCTTCCTCCTTTCAGCCCGCCCCTTCGGGAGTAAACGCAAAAAACCGCTCGCTCGTCCGGCTTTGCTCTTTGTCAGCATTTGCTATTGTCGGTTCCGCCTCTGTAACAAAGACAGAAAATTGCATTTCGCTTCCAACAAAACACTTCGATTTACACGCGTTCTTTTTCTCTTTCCCGTGGTTTTTTTTTTTTTTTTTCTTTCCCCCCTTTCTTTCTTTTTCCTTCTTTTCCTCAAAGGAAAGGTCTTAATACACCGCTTTGCATCATACGTTACGGGGTAAGCCGTTTGGAAACACTACAGGGCCGACGCCGCGCCGCAACCCTGCTCCGGGGCCCGCCTGCCCCCCCGCTCCGCTCCGCCGCGCCGCCTCCGCAGGGGCGAGCGCGTGCCCCGGCCCGCGCTGCCAACGAACTGGCGCCCTAAACGCCGCGCACGCAAAACGCAAAGTCACACCCGCGCTCCCGGCGCGGCGCCGGGTCCCAGCCCGCCCCCACCCCCACTCGCCCCGCACCGCCGCCTCCACGCAGCGACGGCCGCAGCGGGCAGGATGCAGCCCGACGCCCCCCGAACCTATGCGTTCGCCTCACCCGGGGGCCCCACATCCTTCACTCCACGCCACCTCCGCACTCACCCGCCGCCGCCGCCGCCGAGCGAAAACGCCCTCCCTGCTCGCCGCCATCTTGCTTCCCCGCCGCCGCGCATGCGCCGCTCGCCAACGGACTGCGGCGGCAGTGACGCTTGAGCACCGCGCACGTGCCGGCTCGGACAGCGCGGGGGGGGGGGAGCGAGGGGAGCGGGAGGGGCGGGGGGGAGCGAGGGGAGCGGGAGGGGAGCAGAGGGAGCCCGAGGGGCGGGGGGGAGCGAGGGGAGCCCGAGGGGCGGGGCGGAGTGCGAGGGGAGCCCGAGAAGCGGGGGGGGAGCGCGGGGGCGGGGGGGAGCGCGAGGGGACCAGGGGGAGCGCGAGGGGCGGGGCGGAGCGCGAGGGGAGCAAGGGGAGCCCGAGAGGAGCCTGAGAAGCAGGGGGGAGCCCGAGAAGCGGGGGGGAGCGCGAGGGGAGCAGGGGGAGTGCGAGGGGCGGGGCAGAGCGCGAGGGGAGCAAGGGGAGCCCGAGGAGCGGGGGGGAGCGTGAGAAGAGCCTGAGAAGCAGGGGGGAGCCCGAGAAGCGGGGGGGAGCGCGAGGGGAGCCCGAGAAGCGGGGGGGAGCGCGAGGGGAGCAGGGGGAGCCCGAGGGGCGGGGCGGAGCGCGAGGGGAGCAGGGGGAGCGCGAGGGGAGCAGGGGGAGCGCGAGGGGAGCAGGGGGAGCGCGAGGGGAGCCCGAGAAGCGGGGGGGAGCGCGAGGGGCGGGGCGGAGCGCGAGGGGAGCAGGGGGAGCCCGAGGAGCGGGGGGGGAGCGCGAGGGGAGCCCGAGAAGCAGGGGGGAGCGCGGGGGTGGGGGGGAGCGCGAGGGGAGCCCGAGAAGCGGGGGGGAGCGCGAGGGGCGGGTGGAGCGGGGAATCCCGAGGGGCGGGGGGGAGCCGGGGAGCCCGAGGGGCGGGGGGGAGCACGAAGGGAGGCGAGACCCGCAATGGCATGCTCGCGCCGCGGCGCTGCAGCCGGGCGGCTCACGCGTGCGAACCGCAGCCCGCCGCGGCAGCCCGGGACTCCCAGCGAGCGCCCCGAGGCTGCCCGAGCCCGTGGCCGCTCCAAGAGCACCGGGAAGGGGCGACGAGCACGCTCCATTCGCTTACCCGTTACCGAAACGGCGGAGAGCAGCAGCAAACATGGCGACCGGCACTGAGCATGTGCGCGCCGGCTGTCTGCGCATGCGCGCCCCCCCCACCGGGTGCAGTACCGCTTTTTGGACACAGGGTGGCAGCAGTGAGCGCGGCGGAACGCTGTGCGCGTGCGCGCCCCCCCCACAGGGTGCAGTACCGATTTTTGGACACAGGGTGGCAGCAGTGAGCATGGCAGAACCCAGTGCGCACGCGCGCCCCCCCACAGGGTGCAGTACCGATTTTTGGACACAGGGTGGCAGCAGTGAGCGCGGCGGAACCCAGTGCGCATGCGCGCCCCCCTTTATCGTGCCGTACCGCTTTTTGGACGCCCCGAGGGCAGCAGGGCGCGCGGCCGCCCCCGGCACGCGCACACCGCTGCAGAGCCCCCCCGCCCGCCCTTTGCAGACATTTCACCACCCTCGCCTCGGCTCATCTGCCCTTATTTACAGCGCCTGCTGCGAGGCGCAGCGTCGCCGCGTGTCGTGCTCGAGCCGCTGCTCCTAGAGGCTTCAGTAACAGCGCTTTCCTTTGAACATTGTTGCAAAATACTCCACAGACAAAAAAGAGTCAGAGGCTGCACTTAAAAAAACAAAACGAAAACAAAAAAACCACCCACCTACTTAACGGGACAATTTGCAAGCGTTCCAAGAAGCAGCCGTTCTTCTTTAGGACTTTCGACCTCTCGCCTTTACTGATCGTTAAACAAAATAAACAGCCCAAAGCAAGCCGCGCTATTTGCCTGACAGACTGCTCGGTTTTTATTATTAAACGGTACGAGATGCTGGCACGCGGCATGTCTTCTTCGGATTCTTGGGCTGACGTTCCTTCGGCCGCACGCACGCGGTCAAAGGCGTCTTTTTCACGTCCCGCCGTCAGGGCCTCCCCAGCAATTCCCGCAGCGACTCCCCCCTCGGGACAAACAGCTCGAGGACACGCACGGTCTTGCTAAAAGAACGGGGGGGGGGGGGGGGAACAAACGCGTGCGCTGAGCGCGGCACTCGCAGACCCGATCTTCGGGTCCAAAAGAAAACTCTCTAAAGCGGACCAGGCGGGCCAAAGAGGTCCCTTCTTTGCGCCACGCTTCTTTCCTCGCACAGACGTCGGCCGCCTCTGCCCGCTCTCACGGTATCCCCTACCGGCAAGGACACGGCGAAACGTTTCGGAAACGACGGCGTTTCCCAGAAGCGTTTCCGCCGCCTTGGGAAAACGGCCGAAGGAGAGGCTCACGCGGGGCGCGTAGCTAGAAAGAACGCTCCGCACAAAGGCCTAAAATGACCAGCCCGGAGCAGGGATCCCGGGCTCTCCGGGAGCGCAGGAGTTCTCACGTCCTTACTGAGCAGAGACCGCTGCCCGTGAAACACGAGACGCCGCAGCGACGCCGATCGTTGGAGGGAAGCCTGCAATAAGAGCGAAAGAAAAGCAGACGTTGAGGACAAAGACCAAGTTACGAGCCCCTCGCGATTCAGACACGCTTCTAGATTTACCGCCTATTTCAAGGCGCGCCTTCGGCAATTCCGTCCAATTGATTTTCCCCGAAGCCCGAGACGCGGACGAAACGCCTCTCAAAGGAAGGTACGGCATAACCGCTCTGGCCTATAAACTACCGGTTTCGACGCAGGAAAAGCACAGGGAAAGCACTAGCGTTCCCCCCAAGAAACCACGTCCAAGCGGACCGATGAAGTAGGCCCCAAGTCTGAAAGCGGACCTAAAGGAGCCCGTTTGGCGGTCGCGAGCTGGAATACACCGTTCTCCTTCTCACTAACAACCTCCCGTAGAGACCGGCAGCTGTACAGCGCCTTCTACGCTACACGGAGGAGTCGGATAGCGGGCAGATGCCGCGTCCCGAATGCGCAACTAGAGATTGGAACGCACGGACGTAAACAAACGCCCGTGACGTAGCGGAGGTCTAGCGTATTCACGTTTACCGTGCGTCAGTTCTCCTCTGCGGACAGGCCGTTCCATCTTCTTTACTCGTTAGCTGACAGACGCCCTAGGAGAAAGCAAAGAAAGGAAGAAATTCAAAAGGAAATGAAACAGATCGGAGGGAGCCTCAAAGGCTTTGATCCATCCCCCCAGGCAGCCGAACCACCTTCGCAAAGGCACACCTCAAAAGACACGTCCTTCCGGGATCGCTGCACAGCCCAGCCAGAAAAGAGGAACAGAAACAAACAGAACGAGAAGGCTGCAGAGGGGGACGGAGGGCCGGAAAGGAGCCTGCTGTCCAGCGATGGTATTTTACCGCTCCTTGCGCGTTAGCAGCCCCTTTCAGATGCTTAAGCCCAAATTCTCTCAGCCCTTAACAGCTTCAGTACCCGCGGCACCTAGTTTTTCCACGCTCTCCAGTCTTCCTCGCTCTTTCCCGTCTCGGGCGAAAAGCCTCCCAGACCCCGTCTGCACTTACGCGCTTCCTTAAAACAGGATCGCCGAAATCAACCGAACGGGCTGAGCTGCTCCTCTTCCGCTCGCCGGCCCTCGGAACGTCAGCCTGCAAACGAATCGGACCACCGAGGTCACCGGCAGAGTCTCCTTTCGGAGCTCGGCCCCCCCCCCCAAGCTTTAACGACGGTTTCCCAAGCGGGGCAAACGCAGGGCCTCCCTTCGGCCCCGGAACGGTTTTTATCGCGGGCTCCCAAGTCGCCGTTACGACACTAAGCGGCAAAGCAAGGCAAAGACAGCTGGGGTCGCAGCTTACCCACCTAGGCACGAAAATTCTTCTTTGAGGCCTCCCTCGCTGCTTTTGCCAGGTAAACACACCAAAACAAAGCTCCCGACAGGCAGCTGAGGCTTCACATGGACCTCGGGGCCCCGCTAGCAACGGCGACGCCGGAGCCGCCGGGCTACCAGGCGCTATTCCCACCCCCCCCTCCCCTCCCCTCCCCTGCCCTGCCGGCCCGCGAACCGCGGCTTATTACTCACGAGTCCGGGAAGGACGCCGCCGACCTTCCCGCGGCCGAAGGCTCCTCGTCAGGAGCGGGCAGAGAACCTTTCCGCCGGCATTCGGAGTCTCCCGGCCGCTCTCGACACCCGATAACTTGCCGAGAAAGGGCTGAGGGCGGGAGCCTGCAGTTCTTCACGGCAGCACACAGTCGTTCCCCGATGTGCCGAACGCCTAGCATTAACACAATTTAGAAATACAAAAATACCACCGCTACAGGGCGCAAAGCCAAGCTGAAATTTCGGCAGCCAAAGCAAACCTCTTCGCGCCCGACAGAACGAGCCACGTGCATCGGCGCCTACAGCTCCTCAAGGCTAGCGAGGCCTCGTGGGCGACGTTCCTCTGGCAGGCTGCGCAGCTGAACTCCCCCGTGTCGCCTAAGAGTCCGTGACGTGACGTATTCAAAGCTCAGCAGAAATTAACAATCCAAAGTTGTTTCTAAGCACAAAAGCGGATCTACTACACGAGAAGGAAGGAGTCCTAATTCCGCAAGGCTTTACCTTTTCTTCGAGCTGCCGTCTTCCTGCTGCCCCAAAGACCATTGCCAGGCAATTAACCTGGGGTCGCGCTAAATGAGCCTTCCTCTTCGTTTTACAATTCGCACGCTTGCCTCTCCCTCTCTCTCTGGCCACCTGACCGCCGTTCCCCGAAGACGGGAATTTGCCGTCTTGGAGCTCTTAAAGCACGACGCTTCACAGATGCAGAGAGTCACGCGCACGGAAACGGATGGACGCAGCGTCCTTTCCGTAACGCGTACGCACCTTCCGTTAGATGTCGCTCATCTGTTATTCCGATCGCTATTACCGGCGAACCTTCCTCACCGGGAGGAACGGGCTTTCCCTTTCGGGGCGACGGAGACGGCTCTCGCTCGGTTCCCTTTAATTTTATTACTTCGGCTCGCTTACGTTTTTCTGTCTCTTCAGCTTCAGCCGTGGCAACGAATCTAAAAATTAAATATCCTATCTTTCCTTTTCTACGTACGCGTGTACGATAACAAAACAAAATACAAACGACCGAAGCAAAACTAAGGCAGCTACGGTTAACAAGAGGCGCAGGGCAGCAACGGGTCGCTTAGTCCTCAGCGCTGCCTCCGGGAGGGAGGCCGAAAGAACGAACGTTCCGCATCAAGAGTTACCTTGGTTACCCGGGCCAGAACGCCTCCTACTGTCGCAGCTTCTGGGGAGATCGAGGGTCCGCTGCTGCATTTTTGCTTCCTCCTTTCAGCCCGCCCCTTCGGGAGTAAGCGCAAAAAACCGCTCGCTCGTCCGGCTTTGCTCTTTGTCAGCATTTGCTATTGTCGGTTCCGCCTCTGTAACAAAGACAGAAAATTGCATTTCGCTTCCAACAAAACACTTCGATTTACACGCGTTCTTTTTCTCTTTCCCGTGGTTTTTTTTTTTTTTTTTTCTTTCCCCCCTTTCTTTCTTTTTCCTTCTTTTCCTCAAAGGAAAGGTCTTAATACACCGCTTTGCATCGTACGTTACGGGGTAAGCCGTTTGGAAACACTACAGGGCCGACGCCGCGCCGCAACCCTGCTCCGGGGCCCGCCTGCCCCCCCGCTCCGCTCCGCCGCGCCGCCTCCGCAGGGGCGAGCGCGTGCCCCGGCCCGCGCTGCCAACGAACTGGCGCCCTAAACGCCGCGCACGCAAAACGCAAAGTCACACCCGCGCTCCCGGCGCGGCGCCGGGTCCCAGCCCGCCCCCACCCCCACTCGCCCCGCACCGCCGCCTCCACGCAGCGACGGCCGCAGCGGGCAGGATGCAGCCCGACGCCCCCCGAACCTATGCGTTCGCCTCACCCGGGGGCCCCACATCCTTCACTCCACGCCACCTCCGCACTCACCCGCCGCCGCCGCCGAGCGAAAACGCCCTCCCTGCTCGCCGCCATCTTGCTTCCCCACCGCCGCGCATGCGCCGCTCGCCAACGGACTGCGGCGGCAGTGACGCTTGAGCACCGCGCACGTGCCGGCTCGGACAGCGCGGGGGGGGGGGAGCGAGGGGAGCGGGAGGGGCGGGGGGGAGCGAGGGGAGCGGGAGGGGAGCAGAGGGAGCCCGAGGGGCGGGGGGGAGCGAGGGGAGCGCGAGAGGCGGGGGGGGAGCGTGAGGGGAGCAGGGGGGCCCGAGGAGCGGGGGGGAGCACGAGGGGAGCCCGAGAAGCGGGGGGGGAGCGCGGGGGCGGGGGGGAGCGCGAGGGGACCAGGGGGAGCGCGAGGGGCGGGGCGGAGCGCGAGGGGAGCAAGGGGAGCCCGAGAGGAGCCTGAGAAGCAGGGGGGAGCCCAAGAAGCGGGGGGGAGCGCGAGGGGAGCAGGGGGAGTGCGAGGGGCGGGGCAGAGCGCGAGGGGAGCAAGGGGAGCCCGAGGAGCGGGGGGGAGCGTGAGAAGAGCCTGAGAAGCAGGGGGGAGCCCGAGAAGCAGGGGGGAGCGCGAGGGGAGCCCGAGAAGCGGGGGGGAGCGCGGGGGTGGGGGGGAGCGCGAGGGGAGCCCGAGAAGCGGGGGGGAGCGCGAGGGGCGGGTGGAGCGGGGAATCCCGAGGGGCGGGGGGGAGCCGGGGAGCCCGAGGGGCGGGGGGGAGCACGAAGGGAGGCGAGACCCGCAATGGCATGCTCGCGCCGCGGCGCTGCAGCCGGGCGGCTCACGCGTGCGAACCGCAGCCCGCCGCGGCAGCCCGGGACTCCCAGCGAGCGCCCCGAGGCTGCCCGAGCCCGTGGCCGCTCCAAGAGCACCGGGAAGGGGCGACGAGCACGCTCCATTCGCTTACCCGTTACCGAAACGGCGGAGAGCAGCAGCAAACATGGCGACCGGCACTGAGCATGTGCGCGCCGGCTGTCTGCGCATGCGCGCCCCCCCCACCGGGTGCAGTACCGCTTTTTGGACACAGGGTGGCAGCAGTGAGCGCGGCGGAACGCTGTGCGCGTGCGCGCCCCCCCCACAGGGTGCAGTACCGATTTTTGGACACAGGGTGGCAGCAGTGAGCATGGCAGAACCCAGTGCGCACGCGCGCCCCCCCACAGGGTGCAGTACCGATTTTTGGACACAGGGTGGCAGCAGTGAGCGCGGCGGAACCCAGTGCGCATGCGCGCCCCCCTTTATCGTGCCGTACCGCTTTTTGGACGCCCCGAGGGCAGCAGGGCGCGCGGCCGCCCCCGGCACGCGCACACCGCTGCAGAGCCCCCCCGCCCGCCCTTTGCAGACATTTCACCACCCTCGCCTCGGCTCATCTGCCCTTATTTACAGCGCCTGCTGCGAGGCGCAGCGTCGCCGCGTGTCGTGCTCGAGCCGCTGCTCCTAGAGGCTTCAGTAACAGCGCTTTCCTTTGAACATTGTTGCAAAATACTCCACAGACAAAAAAGAGTCAGAGGCTGCACTTAAAAAAACAAAACGAAAACAAAAAAACCACCCACCTACTTAACGGGACAATTTGCAAGCGTTCCAAGAAGCAGCCGTTCTTCTTTAGAACTTTCGACCTCTCGCCTTTACTGATCGTTAAACAAAATAAACAGCCCAAAGCAAGCCGCGCTATTTGCTTGACAGACTGCTCGGTTTTTATTATTAAACGGTACGAGATGCTGGCACGCGGCATGTCTTCTTCGGATTCTTGGGCTGACGTTCCTTCGGCCGCACGCACGCGGTCAAAGGCGTCTTTTTCACGTCCCGCCGTCAGGGCCTCCCCAGCAATTCCCGCAGCGACTCCCCCCTCGGGACAAACAGCTCGAGGACACGCACGGTCTTGCTAAAAGAACGGGGGGGGGGGGGGGGGAACAAACGCGTGCGCTGAGCGCGGCACTCGCAGACCCGATCTTCGGGTCCAAAAGAAAACTCTCTAAAGCGGACCAGGCGGGCCAAAGAGGTCCCTTCTTTGCGCCACGCTTCTTTCCTCGCACAGACGTCGGCCGCCTCTGCCCGCTCTCACGGTATCCCCTACCGGCAAGGACACGGCGAAACGTTTCGGAAACGACGGCGTTTCCCAGAAGCGTTTCCGCCGCCTTGGGAAAACGGCCGAAGGAGAGGCTCACGCGGGGCGCGTAGCTAGAAAGAACGCTCCGCACAAAGGCCTAAAATGACCAGCCCGGAGCAGGGATCCCGGGCTCTCCGGGAGCGCAGGAGTTCTCACGTCCTTACTGAGCAGAGACCGCTGCCCGTGAAACACGAGACGCCGCAGCGACGCCGATCGTTGGAGGGAAGCCTGCAATAAGAGCGAAAGAAAAGCAGACGTTGAGGACAAAGACCAAGTTACGAGCCCCTCGCGATTCAGACACGCTTCTAGATTTACCGCCTATTTCAAGGCGCGCCTTCGGCAATTCCGTCCAATTGATTTTCCCCGAAGCCCGAGACGCGGACGAAACGCCTCTCAAAGGAAGGTACGGCATAACCGCTCTGGCCTATAAACTACCGGTTTCGACGCAGGAAAAGCACAGGGAAAGCACTAGCGTTCCCCCCAAGAAACCACGTCCAAGCGGACCGATGAAGTAGGCCC
The DNA here is from genome assembly GCF_036417845.1 of Apteryx mantelli. Classification (NCBI taxonomy): domain Eukaryota; kingdom Metazoa; phylum Chordata; class Aves; order Apterygiformes; family Apterygidae; genus Apteryx; species Apteryx mantelli. Next base: position 457,166 of record NW_027118808.1, read on the forward strand.
CAAGTCTGAAAGCGGACCTAAAGGAGCCCGTTTGGCGGTCGCGAGCTGGAATACACCGTTCTCCTTCTCACTAACAACCTCCCGTAGAGACCGGCAGCTGTACAGCGCCTTCTACGCTACACGGAGGAGTCGGATAGCGGGCAGATGCCGCGTCCCGAATGCGCAACTAGAGATTGGAACGCACGGACGTAAACAAACGCCCGTGACGTAGCGGAGGTCTAGCGTATTCACGTTTACCGTGCGTCAGTTCTCCTCTGCGGACAGGCCGTTCCATCTTCTTTACTCGTTAGCTGACAGACGCCCTAGGAGAAAGCAAAGAAAGGAAGAAATTCAAAAGGAAATGAAACAGATCGGAGGGAGCCTCAAAGGCTTTGATCCATCCCCCCAGGCAGCCGAACCACCTTCGCAAAGGCACACCTCAAAAGACACGTCCTTCCGGGATCGCTGCACAGCCCAGCCAGAAAAGAGGAACAGAAACAAACAGAACGAGAAGGCTGCAGAGGGGGACGGAGGGCCGGAAAGGAGCCTGCTGTCCAGCGATGGTATTTTACCGCTCCTTGCGCGTTAGCAGCCCCTTTCAGATGCTTAAGCCCAAATTCTCTCAGCCCTTAACAGCTTCAGTACCCGCGGCACCTAGTTTTTCCACGCTCTCCAGTCTTCCTCGCTCTTTCCCGTCTCGGGCGAAAAGCCTCCCAGACCCCGTCTGCACTTACGCGCTTCCTTAAAACAGGATCGCCGAAATCAACCGAACGGGCTGAGCTGCTCCTCTTCCGCTCGCCGGCCCTCGGAACGTCAGCCTGCAAACGAATCGGACCACCGAGGTCACCGGCAGAGTCTCCTTTCGGAGCTCGGCCCCCCCCCCCAAGCTTTAACGACGGTTTCCCAAGCGGGGCAAACGCAGGGCCTCCCTTCGGCCCCGGAACGGTTTTTATCGCGGGCTCCCAAGTCGCCGTTACGACACTAAGCGGCAAAGCAAGGCAAAGACAGCTGGGGTCGCAGCTTACCCACCTAGGCACGAAAATTCTTCTTTGAGGCCTCCCTCGCTGCTTTTGCCAGGTAAACACACCAAAACAAAGCTCCCGACAGGCAGCTGAGGCTTCACATGGACCTCGGGGCCCCGCTAGCAACGGCGACGCCGGAGCCGCCGGGCTACCAGGCGCTATTCCCACCCCCCCCTCCCCTCCCCTCCCCTGCCCTGCCGGCCCGCGAACCGCGGCTTATTACTCACGAGTCCGGGAAGGACGCCGCCGACCTTCCCGCGGCCGAAGGCTCCTCGTCAGGAGCGGGCAGAGAACCTTTCCGCCGGCATTCGGAGTCTCCCGGCCGCTCTCGACACCCGATAACTTGCCGAGAAAGGGCTGAGGGCGGGAGCCTGCAGTTCTTCACGGCAGCACACAGTCGTTCCCCGATGTGCCGAACGCCTAGCATTAACACAATTTAGAAATACAAAAATACCACCGCTACAGGGCGCAAAGCCAAGCTGAAATTTCGGCAGCCAAAGCAAACCTCTTCGCGCCCGACAGAACGAGCCACGTGCATCGGCGCCTACAGCTCCTCAAGGCTAGCGAGGCCTCGTGGGCGACGTTCCTCTGGCAGGCTGCGCAGCTGAACTCCCCCGTGTCGCCTAAGAGTCCGTGACGTGACGTATTCAAAGCTCAGCAGAAATTAACAATCCAAAGTTGTTTCTAAGCACAAAAGCGGATCTACTACACGAGAAGGAAGGAGTCCTAATTCCGCAAGGCTTTACCTTTTCTTCGAGCTGCCGTCTTCCTGCTGCCCCAAAGACCATTGCCAGGCAATTAACCTGGGGTCGCGCTAAATGAGCCTTCCTCTTCGTTTTACAATTCGCACGCTTGCCTCTCCCTCTCTCTCTGGCCACCTGACCGCCGTTCCCCGAAGACGGGAATTTGCCGTCTTGGAGCTCTTAAAGCACGACGCTTCACAGATGCAGAGAGTCACGCGCACGGAAACGGATGGACGCAGCGTCCTTTCCGTAACGCGTACGCACCTTCCGTTAGATGTCGCTCATCTGTTATTCCGATCGCTATTACCGGCGAACCTTCCTCACCGGGAGGAACGGGCTTTCCCTTTCGGGGCGACGGAGACGGCTCTCGCTCGGTTCCCTTTAATTTTATTACTTCGGCTCGCTTACGTTTTTCTGTCTCTTCAGCTTCAGCCGTGGCAACGAATCTAAAAATTAAATATCCTATCTTTCCTTTTCTACGTACGCGTGTACGATAACAAAACAAAATACAAACGACCGAAGCAAAACTAAGGCAGCTACGGTTAACAAGAGGCGCAGGGCAGCAACGGGTCGCTTAGTCCTCAGCGCTGCCTCCGGGAGGGAGGCCGAAAGAACGAACGTTCCGCATCAAGAGTTACCTTGGTTACCCGGGCCAGAACGCCTCCTACTGTCGCAGCTTCTGGGGAGATCGAGGGTCCGCTGCTGCATTTTTGCTTCCTCCTTTCAGCCCGCCCCTTCGGGAGTAAGCGCAAAAAACCGCTCGCTCGTCCGGCTTTGCTCTTTGTCAGCATTTGCTATTGTCGGTTCCGCCTCTGTAACAAAGACAGAAAATTGCATTTCGCTTCCAACAAAACACTTCGATTTACACGCGTTCTTTTTCTCTTTCCCGTGGTTTTTTTTTTTTTTTTTTCTTTCCCCCCTTTCTTTCTTTTTCCTTCTTTTCCTCAAAGGAAAGGTCTTAATACACCGCTTTGCATCGTACGTTACGGGGTAAGCCGTTTGGAAACACTACAGGGCCGACGCCGCGCCGCAACCCTGCTCCGGGGCCCGCCTGCCCCCCCGCTCCGCTCCGCCGCGCCGCCTCCGCAGGGGCGAGCGCGTGCCCCGGCCCGCGCTGCCAACGAACTGGCGCCCTAAACGCCGCGCACGCAAAACGCAAAGTCACACCCGCGCTCCCGGCGCGGCGCCGGGTCCCAGCCCGCCCCCACCCCCACTCGCCCCGCACCGCCGCCTCCACGCAGCGACGGCCGCAGCGGGCAGGATGCAGCCCGACGCCCCCCGAACCTATGCGTTCGCCTCACCCGGGGGCCCCACATCCTTCACTCCACGCCACCTCCGCACTCACCCGCCGCCGCCGCCGAGCGAAAACGCCCTCCCTGCTCGCCGCCATCTTGCTTCCCCACCGCCGCGCATGCGCCGCTCGCCAACGGACTGCGGCGGCAGTGACGCTTGAGCACCGCGCACGTGCCGGCTCGGACAGCGCGGGGGGGGGGGAGCGAGGGGAGCGGGAGGGGCGGGGGGGAGCGAGGGGAGCGGGAGGGGAGCAGAGGGAGCCCGAGGGGCGGGGGGGAGCGAGGGGAGCGCGAGAGGCGGGGGGGGAGCGTGAGGGGAGCAGGGGGGCCCGAGGAGCGGGGGGGAGCACGAGGGGAGCCCGAGAAGCGGGGGGGGAGCGCGGGGGCGGGGGGGAGCGCGAGGGGACCAGGGGGAGCGCGAGGGGCGGGGCGGAGCGCGAGGGGAGCAAGGGGAGCCCGAGAGGAGCCTGAGAAGCAGGGGGGAGCCCAAGAAGCGGGGGGGAGCGCGAGGGGAGCAGGGGGAGTGCGAGGGGCGGGGCAGAGCGCGAGGGGAGCAAGGGGAGCCCGAGGAGCGGGGGGGAGCGTGAGAAGAGCCTGAGAAGCAGGGGGGAGCCCGAGAAGCGGGGGGGAGCGCGAGGGGAGCCCGAGAAGCGGGGGGGAGCGCGGGGGTGGGGGGGAGCGCGAGGGGAGCCCGAGAAGCGGGGGGGAGCGCGAGGGGCGGGTGGAGCGGGGAATCCCGAGGGGCGGGGGGGAGCCGGGGAGCCCGAGGGGCGGGGGGGAGCACGAAGGGAGGCGAGACCCGCAATGGCATGCTCGCGCCGCGGCGCTGCAGCCGGGCGGCTCACGCGTGCGAACCGCAGCCCGCCGCGGCAGCCCGGGACTCCCAGCGAGCGCCCCGAGGCTGCCCGAGCCCGTGGCCGCTCCAAGAGCACCGGGAAGGGGCGACGAGCACGCTCCATTCGCTTACCCGTTACCGAAACGGCGGAGAGCAGCAGCAAACATGGCGACCGGCACTGAGCATGTGCGCGCCGGCTGTCTGCGCATGCGCGCCCCCCCCACCGGGTGCAGTACCGCTTTTTGGACACAGGGTGGCAGCAGTGAGCGCGGCGGAACGCTGTGCGCGTGCGCGCCCCCCCCACAGGGTGCAGTACCGATTTTTGGACACAGGGTGGCAGCAGTGAGCATGGCAGAACCCAGTGCGCACGCGCGCCCCCCCACAGGGTGCAGTACCGATTTTTGGACACAGGGTGGCAGCAGTGAGCGCGGCGGAACCCAGTGCGCATGCGCGCCCCCCTTTATCGTGCCGTACCGCTTTTTGGACGCCCCGAGGGCAGCAGGGCGCGCGGCCGCCCCCGGCACGCGCACACCGCTGCAGAGCCCCCCCGCCCGCCCTTTGCAGACATTTCACCACCCTCGCCTCGGCTCATCTGCCCTTATTTACAGCGCCTGCTGCGAGGCGCAGCGTCGCCGCGTGTCGTGCTCGAGCCGCTGCTCCTAGAGGCTTCAGTAACAGCGCTTTCCTTTGAACATTGTTGCAAAATACTCCACAGACAAAAAAGAGTCAGAGGCTGCACTTAAAAAAACAAAACGAAAACAAAAAAACCACCCACCTACTTAACGGGACAATTTGCAAGCGTTCCAAGAAGCAGCCGTTCTTCTTTAGAACTTTCGACCTCTCGCCTTTACTGATCGTTAAACAAAATAAACAGCCCAAAGCAAGCCGCGCTATTTGCTTGACAGACTGCTCGGTTTTTATTATTAAACGGTACGAGATGCTGGCACGCGGCATGTCTTCTTCGGATTCTTGGGCTGACGTTCCTTCGGCCGCACGCACGCGGTCAAAGGCGTCTTTTTCACGTCCCGCCGTCAGGGCCTCCCCAGCAATTCCCGCAGCGACTCCCCCCTCGGGACAAACAGCTCGAGGACACGCACGGTCTTGCTAAAAGAACGGGGGGGGGGGGGGGGGGAACAAACGCGTGCGCTGAGCGCGGCACTCGCAGACCCGATCTTCGGGTCCAAAAGAAAACTCTCTAAAGCGGACCAGGCGGGCCAAAGAGGTCCCTTCTTTGCGCCACGCTTCTTTCCTCGCACAGACGTCGGCCGCCTCTGCCCGCTCTCACGGTATCCCCTACCGGCAAGGACACGGCGAAACGTTTCGGAAACGACGGCGTTTCCCAGAAGCGTTTCCGCCGCCTTGGGAAAACGGCCGAAGGAGAGGCTCACGCGGGGCGCGTAGCTAGAAAGAACGCTCCGCACAAAGGCCTAAAATGACCAGCCCGGAGCAGGGATCCCGGGCTCTCCGGGAGCGCAGGAGTTCTCACGTCCTTACTGAGCAGAGACCGCTGCCCGTGAAACACGAGACGCCGCAGCGACGCCGATCGTTGGAGGGAAGCCTGCAATAAGAGCGAAAGAAAAGCAGACGTTGAGGACAAAGACCAAGTTACGAGCCCCTCGCGATTCAGACACGCTTCTAGATTTACCGCCTATTTCAAGGCGCGCCTTCGGCAATTCCGTCCAATTGATTTTCCCCGAAGCCCGAGACGCGGACGAAACGCCTCTCAAAGGAAGGTACGGCATAACCGCTCTGGCCTATAAACTACCGGTTTCGACGCAGGAAAAGCACAGGGAAAGCACTAGCGTTCCCCCCAAGAAACCACGTCCAAGCGGACCGATGAAGTAGGCCCCAAGTCTGAAAGCGGACCTAAAGGAGCCCGTTTGGCGGTCGCGAGCTGGAATACACCGTTCTCCTTCTCACTAACAACCTCCCGTAGAGACCGGCAGCTGTACAGCGCCTTCTACGCTACACGGAGGAGTCGGATAGCGGGCAGATGCCGCGTCCCGAATGCGCAACTAGAGATTGGAACGCACGGACGTAAACAAACGCCCGTGACGTAGCGGAGGTCTAGCGTATTCACGTTTACCGTGCGTCAGTTCTCCTCTGCGGACAGGCCGTTCCATCTTCTTTACTCGTTAGCTGACAGACGCCCTAGGAGAAAGCAAAGAAAGGAAGAAATTCAAAAGGAAATGAAACAGATCGGAGGGAGCCTCAAAGGCTTTGATCCATCCCCCCAGGCAGCCGAACCACCTTCGCAAAGGCACACCTCAAAAGACACGTCCTTCCGGGATCGCTGCACAGCCCAGCCAGAAAAGAGGAACAGAAACAAACAGAACGAGAAGGCTGCAGAGGGGGACGGAGGGCCGGAAAGGAGCCTGCTGTCCAGCGATGGTATCTTACCGCTCCTTGCGCGTTAGCAGCCCCTTTCAGATGCTTAAGCCCAAATTCTCTCAGCCCTTAACAGCTTCAGTACCCGCGGCACCTAGTTTTTCCACGCTCTCCAGTCTTCCTCGCTCTTTCCCGTCTCGGGCGAAAAGCCTCCCAGACCCCGTCTGCACTTACGCGCTTCCTTAAAACAGGATCGCCGAAATCAACCGAACGGGCTGAGCTGCTCCTCTTCCGCTCGCCGGCCCTCGGAACGTCAGCCTGCAAACGAATCGGACCACCGAGGTCACCGGCAGAGTCTCCTTTCGGAGCTCGGCCCCCCCCCCCAAGCTTTAACGACGGTTTCCCAAGCGGGGCAAACGCAGGGCCTCCCTTCGGCCCCGGAACGGTTTTTATCGCGGGCTCCCAAGTCGCCGTTACGACACTAAGCGGCAAAGCAAGGCAAAGACAGCTGGGGTCGCAGCTTACCCACCTAGGCACGAAAATTCTTCTTTGAGGCCTCCCTCGCTGCTTTTGCCAGGTAAACACACCAAAACAAAGCTCCCGACAGGCAGCTGAGGCTTCACATGGACCTCGGGGCCCCGCTAGCAACGGCGACGCCGGAGCCGCCGGGCTACCAGGCGCTATTCCCCCCCCCCCCTCCCCTCCCCTCCCCTGCCCTGCCGGCCCGCGAACCGCGGCTTATTACTCACGAGTCCGGGAAGGACGCCGCCGACCTTCCCGCGGCCGAAGGCTCCTCGTCAGGAGCGGGCAGAGAACCTTTCCGCCGGCATTCGGAGTCTCCCGGCCGCTCTCGACACCCGATAACTTGCCGAGAAAGGGCTGAGGGCGGGAGCCTGCAGTTCTTCACGGCAGCACACAGTCGTTCCCCGATGTGCCGAACGCCTAGCATTAACACAATTTAGAAATACAAAAATACCACCGCTACAGGGCGCAAAGCCAAGCTGAAATTTCGGCAGCCAAAGCAAACCTCTGCGCGCCCGACAGAACGAGCCACGTGCATCGGCGCCTACAGCTCCTCAAGGCTAGCGAGGCCTCGTGGGCGACGTTCCTCTGGCAGGCTGCGCAGCTGAACTCCCCCGTGTCGCCTAAGAGTCCGTGACGTGACGTATTCAAAGCTCAGCAGAAATTAACAATCCAAAGTTGTTTCTAAGCACAAAAGCGGATCTACTACACGAGAAGGAAGGAGTCCTAATTCCGCAAGGCTTTACCTTTTCTTCGAGCTGCCGTCTTCCTGCTGCCCCACATACCATTGCCAGGCAATTAACCTGGGGTCGCGCTAAATGAGCCTTCCTCTTCGTTTTACAATTCGCACGCTTGCCTCTCCCTCTCTCTCTGGCCACCTGACCGCCGTTCCCCGAAGACGGGAATTTGCCGTCTTGGAGCTCTTAAAGCACGACGCTTCACAGATGCAGAGAGTCACGCGCACGGAAACGGATGGACGCAGCGTCCTTTCCGTAACGCGTACGCACCTTCCGTTAGATGTCGCTCATCTGTTATTCCGATCGCTATTACCGGCGAACCTTCCTCACCGGGAGGAACGGGCTTTCCCTTTCGGGGCGACGGAGACGGCTCTCGCTCGGTTCCCTTTAATTTTATTACTTCGGCTCGCTTACGTTTTTCTGTCTCTTCAGCTTCAGCCGTGGCAACGAATCTAAAAATTAAATATCCTATCTTTCCTTTTCTACGTACGCGTGTACGATAACAAAACAAAATACAAACGACCGAAGCAAAACTAAGGCAGCTACGGTTAACAAGAGGCGCAGGGCAGCAACGGGTCGCTTAGTCCTCAGCGCTGCCTCCGGGAGGGAGGCCGAAAGAACGAACGTTCCGCATCAAGAGTTACCTTGGTTACCCGGGCCAGAACGCCTCCTACTGTCGCAGCTTCTGGGGAGATCGAGGGTCCGCTGCTGCATTTTTGCTTCCTCCTTTCAGCCCGCCCCTTCGGGAGTAAACGCAAAAAACCGCTCGCTCGTCCGGCTTTGCTCTTTGTCAGCATTTGCTATTGTCGGTTCCGCCTCTGTAACAAAGACAGAAAATTGCATTTCGCTTCCAACAAAACACTTCGATTTACACGCGTTCTTTTTCTCTTTCCCGTGGTTTTTTTTTTTTTCTTTCCCCCCTTTCTTTCTTTTTCCTTCTTTCCCTCAAAGGAAAGGTCTTAATACACCGCTTTGCATCGTACGTTACGGGGTAAGCCGTTTGGAAACACTACAGGGCCGACGCCGCGCCGCAACCCTGCTCCGGGGCCCGCCTGCCCCCCCGCTCCGCTCCGCCGCGCCGCCTCCGCAGGGGCGAGCGCGTGCCCCGGCCCGCGCTGCCAACGAACTGGCGCCCTAAACGCCGCGCACGCAAAACGCAAAGTCACACCCGCGCTCCCGGCGCGGCGCCGGGTCCCAGCCCGCCCCCACCCCCACTCGCCCCGCACCGCCGCCTCCACGCAGCGACGGCCGCAGCGGGCAGGATGCAGCCCGACGCCCCCCGAACCTATGCGTTCGCCTCACCCGGGGGCCCCACATCCTTCACTCCACGCCACCTCCGCACTCACCCGCCGCCGCCGCCGAGCGAAAACGCCCTCCCTGCTCGCCGCCATCTTGCTTCCCCACCGCCGCGCATGCGCCGCTCGCCAACGGACTGCGGCGGCAGTGACGCTTGAGCACCGCGCACGTGCCGGCTCGGACAGCGCGGGGGGGGGGGAGCGAGGGGAGCGGGAGGGGCGGGGGGGAGCGAGGGGAGCGGGAGGGGAGCAGAGGGAGCCCGAGGGGCGGGGGGGAGCGAGGGGAGCCCGAGGGGCGGGGCGGAGTGCGAGGGGAGCGCGAGAGGCGGGGGGGGAGCGTGAGGGGAGCAGGGGGGCCCGAGGAGCGGGGGGGAGCACGAGGGGAGCCCGAGAAGCGGGGGGGGAGCGCGGGGGCGGGGGGGAGCGCGAGGGGAGCCCGAGAAGCGGGGGGGAGCGCGAGGGGCGGGTGGAGCGGGGAATCCCGAGGGGCGGGGGGGAGCCGGGGAGCCCGAGGGGCGGGGGGGAGCACGAAGGGAGGCGAGACCCGCAATGGCATGCTCGCGCCGCGGCGCTGCAGCCGGGCGGCTCACGCGTGCGAACCGCAGCCCGCCGCGGCAACCCGGGACTCCCAGCGAGCGCCCCGAGGCTGCCCGAGCCCGTGGCCGCTCCAAGAGCACCGGGAAGGGGCGACGAGCACGCTCCATTCGCTTACCCGTTACCGAAACGGCGGAGAGCAGCAGCAAACATGGCGACCGGCACTGAGCATGTGCGCGCCGGCTGTCTGCGCATGCGCGCCCCCCCCACCTGGTGCAGTACCGCTTTTTGGACACAGGGTGGCAGCAGTGAGCGCGGCGGAACGCTGTGCGCGTGCGCGCCCCCCCCACAGGGTGCAGTACCGATTTTTGGACACAGGGTGGCAGCAGTGAGCGCGGCGGAACGCTGTGCGCACGCGAGCCACCCCACAGGGTGCAGTACCGATTTTTGGACACAGGGTGGCAGCAGTGAGCACGGAGGAACCCAGTGCGCACGCGAGCCCCCCCCACAGGGTGCAGTACCGCTTTTTGGACACAGGGTGGCAGCAGTGAGCGCGGCGGAACGCTGTGCGCACGCGCGCCCCCCCCACAGGGTGCAGTACCGATTTTTGGACACAGGGTGGCAGCAGTGAGCACGGCGGAACCCAGTGCGCATGCGCGCCCCCCTTTATCGTGCCGTACCGCTTTTTTGACGCCCCGAGGGCAGCAGGGCGCGCGGCCGGCCGCCGTGCGCCTGCGCGCCCCCCTTTCCGTGCCGTACTGCTTTTTTGACGCCCCGAGGGCAGCAGGGCGCGCGGCCGCCCCCGGCACGCGCACACCGCTGCAGAGCCCCCCCGCCCGCCCTTTGCAGACATTTCACCACCCTCGCCTCGGCTCATCTGCCTTTATTTACAGCGCCTGCTGCGAGGCGCAGCGTCGCCGCGTGTCGTGCTCGAGCCGCTGCTCCTAGAGGCTTCAGTAACAGCGCTTTCCTTTGAACATCGTTGCAAAATACTCCACAGACAAAAAAGAGTCAGAGGCTGCACTTAAAAAAACAAAACGAAAACAAAAAAACCACCCACCTACTTAACGGGACAATTTGCAAGCGTTCCAAGAAGCAGCCGTTCTTCTTTAGAACTTTCGACCTCTCGCCTTTACTGATCGTTAAACAAAATAAACAGCCCAAAGCAAGCCGCGCTATTTGCTTGACAGACTGCTCGGTTTTTATTATTAAACGGTACGAGATGCTGGCACGCGGCATGTCTTCTTCGGATTCTTGGGCTGACGTTCCTTCGGCCGCACGCACGCGGTCAAAGGCGTCTTTTTCACGTCCCGCCGTCAGGGCCTCCCCAGCAATTCCCGCAGCGACTCCCCCCTCGGGACAAACAGCTCGAGGACACGCACGGTCTTGCTAAAAGAACGGGGGGGGGGGGGGGAACAAACGCGTGCGCTGAGCGCGGCACTCGCAGACCCGATCTTCGGGTCCAAAAGAAAACTCTCTAAAGCGGACCAGGCGGGCCAAAGAGGTCCCTTCTTTGCGCCACGCTTCTTTCCTCGCACAGACGTCGGCCGCCTCTGCCCGCTCTCACGGTATCCCCTACCGGCAAGGACACGGCGAAACGTTTCGGAAACGACGGCGTTTCCCAGAAGCGTTTCCGCCGCCTTGGGAAAACGGCCGAAGGAGAGGCTCACGCGGGGCGCGTAGCTAGAAAGAACGCTCCGCACAAAGGCCTAAAATGACCAGCCCGGAGCAGGGATCCCGGGCTCTCCGGGAGCGCAGGAGTTCTCACGTCCTTACTGAGCAGAGACCGCTGCCCGTGAAACACGAGACGCCGCAGCGACGCCGATCGTTGGAGGGAAGCCTGCAATAAGAGCGAAAGAAAAGCAGACGTTGAGGACAAAGACCAAGTTACGAGCCCCTCGCGATTCAGACACGCTTCTAGATTTACCGCCTATTTCAAGGCGCGCCTTCGGCAATTCCGTCCAATTGATTTTCCCCGAAGCCCGAGACGCGGACGAAACGCCTCTCAAAGGAAGGTACGGCATAACCGCTCTGGCCTATAAACTACCGGTTTCGACGCAGGAAAAGCACAGGGAAAGCACTAGCGTTCCCCCCAAGAAACCACGTCCAAGCGGACCGATGAAGTAGGCCCCAAGTCTGAAAGCGGACCTAAAGGAGCCCGTTTGGCGGTCGCGAGCTGGAATACACCGTTCTCCTTCTCACTAACAACCTCCCGTAGAGACCGGCAGCTGTACAGCGCCTTCTACGCTACACGGAGGAGTCGGATAGCGGGCAGATGCCGCGTCCCGAATGCGCAACTAGAGATTGGAACGCACGGACGTAAACAAACGCCCGTGACGTAGCGGAGGTCTAGCGTATTCACGTTTACCGTGCGTCAGTTCTCCTCTGCGGACAGGCCGTTCCATCTTCTTTACTCGTTAGCTGACAGACGCCCTAGGAGAAAGCAAAGAAAGGAAGAAATTCAAAAGGAAATGAAACAGATCGGAGGGAGCCTCAAAGGCTTTGATCCATCCCCCCAGGCAGCCGAACCACCTTCGCAAAGGCACACCTCAAAAGACACGTCCTTCCGGGATCGCTGCACAGCCCAGCCAGAAAAGAGGAACAGAAACAAACAGAACGAGAAGGCTGCAGAGGGGGACGGAGGGCCGGAAAGGAGCCTGCTGTCCAGCGATGGTATCTTACCGCTCCTTGCGCGTTAGCAGCCCCTTTCAGATGCTTAAGCCCAAATTCTCTCAGCCCTTAACAGCTTCAGTACCCGCGGCACCTAGTTTTTCCACGCTCTCCAGTCTTCCTCGCTCTTTCCCGTCTCGGGCGAAAAGCCTCCCAGACCCCGTCTGCACTTACGCGCTTCCTTAAAACAGGATCGCCGAAATCAACCGAACGGGCTGAGCTGCTCCTCTTCCGCTCGCCGGCCCTCGGAACGTCAGCCTGCAAACGAATCGGACCACCGAGGTCACCGGCAGAGTCTCCTTTCGGAGCTCGGCCCCCCCCCCCAAGCTTTAACGACGGTTTCCCAAGCGGGGCAAACGCAGGGCCTCCCTTCGGCCCCGGAACGGTTTTTATCGCGGGCTCCCAAGTCGCCGTTACGACACTAAGCGGCAAAGCAAGGCAAAGACAGCTGGGGTCGCAGCTTACCCACCTAGGCACGAAAATTCTTCTTTGAGGCCTCCCTCGCTGCTTTTGCCAGGTAAACACACCAAAACAAAGCTCCCGACAGGCAGCTGAGGCTTCACATGGACCTCGGGGCCCCGCTAGCAACGGCGACGCCGGAGCCGCCGGGCTACCAGGCGCTATTCCCCCCCCCCCCTCCCCTCCCCTCCCCTGCCCTGCCGGCCCGCGAACCGCGGCTTATTACTCACGAGTCCGGGAAGGACGCCGCCGACCTTCCCGCGGCCGAAGGCTCCTCGTCAGGAGCGGGCAGAGAACCTTTCCGCCGGCATTCGGAGTCTCCCGGCCGCTCTCGACACCCGATAACTTGCCGAGAAAGGGCTGAGGGCGGGAGCCTGCAGTTCTTCACGGCAGCACACAGTCGTTCCCCGATGTGCCGAACGCCTAGCATTAACACAATTTAGAAATACAAAAATACCACCGCTACAGGGCGCAAAGCCAAGCTGAAATTTCGGCAGCCAAAGCAAACCTCTTCGCGCCCGACAGAACGAGCCACGTGCATCGGCGCCTACAGCTCCTCAAGGCTAGCGAGGCCTCGTGGGCGACGTTCCTCTGGCAGGCTGCGCAGCTGAACTCCCCCGTGTCGCCTAAGAGTCCGTGACGTGACGTATTCAAAGCTCAGCAGAAATTAACAATCCAAAGTTGTTTCTAAGCACAAAAGCGGATCTACTACACGAGAAGGAAGGAGTCCTAATTCCGCAAGGCTTTACCTTTTCTTCGAGCTGCCGTCTTCCTGCTGCCCCACATACCATTGCCAGGCAATTAACCTGGGGTCGCGCTAAATGAGCCTTCCTCTTCGTTTTACAATTCGCACGCTTGCCTCTCCCTCTCTCTCTGGCCACCTGACCGCCGTTCCCCGAAGACGGGAATTTGCCGTCTTGGAGCTCTTAAAGCACGACGCTTCACAGATGCAGAGAGTCACGCGCACGGAAACGGATGGACGCAGCGTCCTTTCCGTAACGCGTACGCACCTTCCGTTAGATGTCGCTCATCTGTTATTCCGATCGCTATTACCGGCGAACCTTCCTCACCGGGAGGAACGGGCTTTCCCTTTCGGGGCGACGGAGACGGCTCTCGCTCGGTTCCCTTTAATTTTATTACTTCGGCTCGCTTACGTTTTTCTGTCTCTTCAGCTTCAGCCGTGGCAACGAATCTAAAAATTAAATATCCTATCTTTCCTTTTCTACGTACGCGTGTACGATAACAAAACAAAATACAAACGACCGAAGCAAAACTAAGGCAGCTACGGTTAACAAGAGGCGCAGGGCAGCAACGGGTCGCTTAGTCCTCAGCGCTGCCTCCGGGAGGGAGGCCGAAAGAACGAACGTTCCGCATCAAGAGTTACCTTGGTTACCCGGGCCAGAACGCCTCCTACTGTCGCAGCTTCTGGGGAGATCGAGGGTCCGCTGCTGCATTTTTGCTTCCTCCTTTCAGCCCGCCCCTTCGGGAGTAAGCGCAAAAAACCGCTCGCTCGTCCGGCTTTGCTCTTTGTCAGCATTTGCTATTGTCGGTTCCGCCTCTGTAACAAAGACAGAAAATTGCATTTCGCTTCCAACAAAACACTTCGATTTACACGCGTTCTTTTTCTCTTTCCCGTGTTTTTTTTTTTTTTCTTTCCCCCCTTTCTTTCTTTTTCCTTCTTTCCCTCAAAGGAAAGGTCTTAATACACCGCTTTGCATCGTACGTTACGGGGTAAGCCGTTTGGAAACACTACAGGGCCGACGCCGCGCCGCAACCCTGCTCCGGGGCCCGCCTGCCCCCCCGCTCCGCTCCGCCGCGCCGCCTCCGCAGGGGCGAGCGCGTGCCCCGGCCCGCGCTGCCAACGAACTGGCGCCCTAAACGCCGCGCACGCAAAACGCAAAGTCACACCCGCGCTCCCGGCGCGGCGCCGGGTCCCAGCCCGCCCCCCCACTCGCCCCGCACCGCCGCCTCCACGCAGCGACGGCCGCAGCGGGCAGGATGCAGCCCGACGCCCCCCGAACCTATGCGTTCGCCTCACCCGGGGGCCCCACATCCTTCACTCCACGCCACCTCCGCACTCACCCGCCGCCGCCGCCGCCGAGCGAAAACGCCCTCCCTGCTCGCCGCCATCTTGCTTCCCCGCCGCCGCGCATGCGCCGCTCGCCAACGGACTGCGGCGGCAGTGACGCTTGAGCACCGCGCACGTGCCGGCTCGGACAGCGCGGGGGGGGGGGAGCGAGGGGAGCGGGAGGGGCGGGGGGGAGCGAGGGGAGCGGGAGGGGAGCAGAGGGAGCCCGAGGGGCGGGGGGGAGCGAGGGGAGCCCGAGGGGCGGGGCGGAGTGCGAGGGGAGCCCGAGAAGCGGGGGGGGAGCGCGGGGGCGGGGGGGAGCGCGAGGGGACCAGGGGGAGCGCGAGGGGCGGGGCGGAGCGCGAGGGGAGCAAGGGGAGCCCGAGAGGAGCCTGAGAAGCAGGGGGGAGCCCGAGAAGCGGGGGGGAGCGCGAGGGGAGCAGGGGGAGTGCGAGGGGCGGGGCAGAGCGCGAGGGGAGCAAGGGGAGCCCGAGGAGCGGGGGGGAGCGTGAGAAGAGCCTGAGAAGCAGGGGGGAGCCCGAGAAGCGGGGGGGAGCGCGAGGGGAGCCCGAGAAGCGGGGGGGAGCGCGAGGGGAGCAGGGGGAGCCCGAGGGGCGGGGCGGAGCGCGAGGGGAGCAGGGGGAGCGCGAGGGGAGCAGGGGGAGCGCGAGGGGAGCCCGAGAAGCGGGGGGGAGCGCGAGGGGCGGGGCGGAGCGCGAGGGGAGCAGGGGGAGCCCGAGGAGCGGGGGGGGAGCGCGAGGGGAGCCCGAGAAGCAGGGGGGAGCGCGGGGGTGGGGGGGAGCGCGAGGGGAGCCCGAGAAGCGGGGGGGAGCGCGAGGGGCGGGTGGAGCGGGGAATCCCGAGGGGCGGGGGGGAGCCGGGGAGCCCGAGGGGCGGGGGGGAGCACGAAGGGAGGCGAGACCCGCAATGGCATGCTCGCGCCGCGGCGCTGCAGCCGGGCGGCTCACGCGTGCGAACCGCAGCCCGCCGCGGCAGCCCGGGACTCCCAGCGAGCGCCCCGAGGCTGCCCGAGCCCGTGGCCGCTCCAAGAGCACCGGGAAGGGGCGACGAGCACGCTCCATTCGCTTACCCGTTACCGAAACGGCGGAGAGCAGCAGCAAACATGGCGACCGGCACTGAGCATGTGCGCGCCGGCTGTCTGCGCATGCGCGCCCCCCCCACCGGGTGCAGTACCGCTTTTTGGACACAGGGTGGCAGCAGTGAGCGCGGCGGAACGCTGTGCGCGTGCGCGCCCCCCCCACAGGGTGCAGTACCGATTTTTGGACACAGGGTGGCAGCAGTGAGCATGGCAGAACCCAGTGCGCACGCGCGCCCCCCCACAGGGTGCAGTACCGATTTTTGGACACAGGGTGGCAGCAGTGAGCGCGGCGGAACCCAGTGCGCATGCGCGCCCCCCTTTATCGTGCCGTACCGCTTTTTTGACGCCCCGAGGGCAGCAGGGCGCGCGGCCGCCCCCGGCACGCGCACACCGCTGCAGAGCCCCCCCGCCCGCCCTTTGCAGACATTTCACCACCCTCGCCTCGGCTCATCTGCCCTTATTTACAGCGCCTGCTGCGAGGCGCAGCGTCGCCGCGTGTCGTGCTCGAGCCGCTGCTCCTAGAGGCTTCAGTAACAGCGCTTTCCTTTGAACATCGTTGCAAAATACTCCACAGACAAAAAAGAGTCAGAGGCTGCACTTAAAAAAACAAAACGAAAACAAAAAAACCACCCACCTACTTAACGGGACAATTTGCAAGCGTTCCAAGAAGCAGCCGTTCTTCTTTAGAACTTTCGACCTCTCGCCTTTACTGATCGTTAAACAAAATAAACAGCCCAAAGCAAGCCGCGCTATTTGCTTGACAGACTGCTCGGTTTTTATTATTAAACGGTACGAGATGCTGGCACGCGGCATGTCTTCTTCGGATTCTTGGGCTGACGTTCCTTCGGCCGCACGCACGCGGTCAAAGGCGTCTTTTTCACGTCCCGCCGTCAGGGCCTCCCCAGCAATTCCCGCAGCGACTCCCCCCTCGGGACAAACAGCTCGAGGACACGCACGGTCTTGCTAAAAGAAGGGGGGGGGGGGGGGGGGAACAAACGCGTGCGCTGAGCGCGGCACTCGCAGACCCGATCTTCGGGTCCAAAAGAAAACTCTCTAAAGCGGACCAGGCGGGCCAAAGAGGTCCCTTCTTTGCGCCACGCTTCTTTCCTCGCACAGACGTCGGCCGCCTCTGCCCGCTCTCACGGTATCCCCTACCGGCAAGGACACGGCGAAACGTTTCGGAAACGACGGCGTTTCCCAGAAGCGTTTCCGCCGCCTTGGGAAAACGGCCGAAGGAGAGGCTCACGCGGGGCGCGTAGCTAGAAAGAACGCTCCGCACAAAGGCCTAAAATGACCAGCCCGGAGCAGGGATCCCGGGCTCTCCGGGAGCGCAGGAGTTCTCACGTCCTTACTGAGCAGAGACCGCTGCCCGTGAAACACGAGACGCCGCAGCGACGCCGATCGTTGGAGGGAAGCCTGCAATAAGAGCGAAAGAAAAGCAGACGTTGAGGACAAAGACCAAGTTACGAGCCCCTCGCGATTCAGACACGCTTCTAGATTTACCGCCTATTTCAAGGCGCGCCTTCGGCAATTCCGTCCAATTGATTTTCCCCGAAGCCCGAGACGCGGACGAAACGCCTCTCAAAGGAAGGTACGGCATAACCGCTCTGGCCTATAAACTACCGGTTTCGACGCAGGAAAAGCACAGGGAAAGCACTAGCGTTCCCCCCAAGAAACCACGTCCAAGCGGACCGATGAAGTAGGCCCCAAGTCTGAAAGCGGACCTAAAGGAGCCCGTTTGGCGGTCGCGAGCTGGAATACACCGTTCTCCTTCTCACTAACAACCTCCCGTAGAGACCGGCAGCTGTACAGCGCCTTCTACGCTACACGGAGGAGTCGGATAGCGGGCAGATGCCGCGTCCCGAATGCGCAACTAGAGATTGGAACGCACGGACGTAAACAAACGCCCGTGACGTAGCGGAGGTCTAGCGTATTCACGTTTACCGTGCGTCAGTTCTCCTCTGCGGACAGGCCGTTCCATCTTCTTTACTCGTTAGCTGACAGACGCCCTAGGAGAAAGCAAAGAAAGGAAGAAATTCAAAAGGAAATGAAACAGATCGGAGGGAGCCTCAAAGGCTTTGATCCATCCCCCCAGGCAGCCGAACCACCTTCGCAAAGGCACACCTCAAAAGACACGTCCTTCCGGGATCGCTGCACAGCCCAGCCAGAAAAGAGGAACAGAAACAAACAGAACGAGAAGGCTGCAGAGGGGGACGGAGGGCCGGAAAGGAGCCTGCTGTCCAGCGATGGTATTTTACCGCTCCTTGCGCGTTAGCAGCCCCTTTCAGATGCTTAAGCCCAAATTCTCTCAGCCCTTAACAGCTTCAGTACCCGCGGCACCTAGTTTTTCCACGCTCTCCAGTCTTCCTCGCTCTTTCCCGTCTCGGGCGAAAAGCCTCCCAGACCCCGTCTGCACTTACGCGCTTCCTTAAAACAGGATCGCCGAAATCAACCGAACGGGCTGAGCTGCTCCTCTTCCGCTCGCCGGCCCTCGGAACGTCAGCCTGCAAACGAATCGGACCACCGAGGTCACCGGCAGAGTCTCCTTTCGGAGCTCGGCCCCCCCCCCCAAGCTTTAACGACGGTTTCCCAAGCGGGGCAAACGCAGGGCCTCCCTTCGGCCCCGGAACGGTTTTTATCGCGGGCTCCCAAGTCGCCGTTACGACACTAAGCGGCAAAGCAAGGCAAAGACAGCTGGGGTCGCAGCTTACCCACCTAGGCACGAAAATTCTTCTTTGAGGCCTCCCTCGCTGCTTTTGCCAGGTAAACACACCAAAACAAAGCTCCCGACAGGCAGCTGAGGCTTCGCATGGACCTCGGGGCCCCGCTAGCAACGGCGACGCCGGAGCCGCCGGGCTACCAGGCGCTATTCCCCCCCTCCTCCCCTCCCCTCCCCTGCCCTGCCGGCCCGCGAACCGCGGCTTATTACTCACGAGTCCGGGAAGGACGCCGCCGACCTTCCCGCGGCCGAAGGCTCCTCGTCAGGAGCGGGCAGAGAACCTTTCCGCCGGCATTCGGAGTCTCCCGGCCGCTCTCGACACCCGATAACTTGCCGAGAAAGGGCTGAGGGCGGGAGCCTGCAGTTCTTCACGGCAGCACACAGTCGTTCCCCGATGTGCCGAACGCCTAGCATTAACACAATTTAGAAATACAAAAATACCACCGCTACAGGGCGCAAAGCCAAGCTGAAATTTCGGCAGCCAAAGCAAACCTCTGCGCGCCCGACAGAACGAGCCACGTGCATCGGCGCCTACAGCTCCTCAAGGCTAGCGAGGCCTCGTGGGCGACGTTCCTCTGGCAGGCTGCGCAGCTGAACTCCCCCGTGTCGCCTAAGAGTCCGTGACGTGACGTATTCAAAGCTCAGCAGAAATTAACAATCCAAAGTTGTTTCTAAGCACAAAAGCGGATCTACTACACGAGAAGGAAGGAGTCCTAATTCCGCAAGGCTTTACCTTTTCTTCGAGCTGCCGTCTTCCTGCTGCCCCAAAGACCATTGCCAGGCAATTAACCTGGGGTCGCGCTAAATGAGCCTTCCTCTTCGTTTTACAATTCGCACGCTTGCCTCTCCCTCTCTCTCTGGCCACCTGACCGCCGTTCCCCGAAGACGGGAATTTGCCGTCTTGGAGCTCTTAAAGCACGACGCTTCACAGATGCAGAGAGTCACGCGCACGGAAACGGATGGACGCAGCGTCCTTTCCGTAACGCGTACGCACCTTCCGTTAGATGTCGCTCATCTGTTATTCCGATCGCTATTACCGGCGAACCTTCCTCACCGGGAGGAACGGGCTTTCCCTTTCGGGGCGACGGAGACGGCTCTCGCTCGGTTCCCTTTAATTTTATTACTTCGGCTCGCTTACGTTTCTCTGTCTCTTCAGCTTCAGCCGTGGCAACGAATCTAAAAATTAAATATCCTATCTTTCCTTTTCTACGTACGCGTGTACGATAACAAAAC
Organism: Apteryx mantelli; assembly: GCF_036417845.1. Taxonomy (NCBI): domain Eukaryota; kingdom Metazoa; phylum Chordata; class Aves; order Apterygiformes; family Apterygidae; genus Apteryx; species Apteryx mantelli. Next base: position 476,701 of record NW_027118808.1, read on the forward strand.
AAAATACAAACGACCGAAGCAAAACTAAGGCAGCTACGGTTAACAAGAGGCGCAGGGCAGCAACGGGTCGCTTAGTCCTCAGCGCTGCCTCCGGGAGGGAGGCCGAAAGAACGAACGTTCCGCATCAAGAGTTACCTTGGTTACCCGGGCCAGAACGCCTCCTACTGTCGCAGCTTCTGGGGAGATCGAGGGTCCGCTGCTGCATTTTTGCTTCCTCCTTTCAGCCCGCCCCTTCGGGAGTAAGCGCAAAAAACCGCTCGCTCGTCCGGCTTTGCTCTTTGTCAGCATTTGCTATTGTCGGTTCCGCCTCTGTAACAAAGACAGAAAATTGCATTTCGCTTCCAACAAAACACTTCGATTTACACGCGTTCTTTTTCTCTTTCCCGTGTGTTGCCCGTAAAGAAACACATAACTACGAAAGCAGTTATATGCGGTGCTTTATTCAGGGCCCGGGGTCTCAGGGACTCATGTCCAAAGCTGAGAATCCCAAATCCCCGTTTAACTTGGTTAATATTTATAGTGTTCGGTTACGTAACATAATCAACAGAATTGCTAAGCTACATGATTGTTTCCCATTTATAGTTTCTTCAGTTACTGTTGCCAAGATTTGCTTATCATTTACCTAGTTCATCAGATTGTGCTGTACCCAGTTCATCAGATTGTACTGTACCCACTTCATCAGATTGTACTGTACCCAACACCTGCAATTATACCTTCATCTTGTCTACCAAGTATAACCTATTCTAATCAATATAATGTAACAATTCCCCCCTTTGAAAATACTTCAAGTCTTCCAGACTGCAAGGATTTTCATCATCAGTTCCGCAGATTTCCATATTCTTTGGACCGTCTCAAACTGGTGATTGTAGCTGCAATGAATTATTTCCAATGTCTTCATATCTCGGGGGAAGTTCATGATTCTTCCTGGTAACAGCTTTTAAAATTTTCCCCAAGCGTTGCCGTTCCTTATTAACAATATTTTGAATCAAACGCAACACTCCCATAATAGCTAACATAATAATTATAATTATTATACACCATTGAATTAAAGATGCTACCCAACCAGAGATGTTCAATCCAAATGACTTTGCTAAAGCAGCAACCCAATTATGGGTACTTTCTTCTCTTTCTTCCTCAGTTGCATGTTCAATTTGCGTTAGCTGAGACAAATCACGTTCTACCGCGGCTGTAACATTCGGAATATGTACACAACAATGATCAATCTTATCTCGTAAATAACCACATACTCCATGTTCTTTTAGCAACAGCATATCTAATGCCATTCTATTTTGCAGGGTCATTTTTGTGGTTGCCTGTAATTGTAAGTTTATTTCCTTAAATCCTTCTTTAGTCACTCTTGCTAGCCTTTCCGTTTGTCCTAACAACCGGTACAACATTTCTCTATTCCGATAAGCACTAATTGGAGCAAACAATGATTCTAAAGCCCAACCTAACTTCACACCGGATGATGGTTCTTGCCAATCATCATCATCCTTTATTTCTCTCTTCATTATCCATAAATTTTCTAATCTACCCTTAAATGGCGCTTTCTTCCAAATTGGGCAGAGAGTTGGTAACCCTAAAGTTATTTCAGTCACCAACCCATCCAAGGGGAGGTGAGTCGTCCATTGTCCATCACTTGTAACCCAAACTAAATTTCCTGTGCTCCTGATCGTAGTTCTACAATCTATTCCCACTCCGAATTGTATTACAGGTTCACTCATGGAGTATTTAATTCCTCTACAGGCACAACCTGTCCTTAATGCAAGGACCACAGGTGGAAAGGTAGCTTCACTTTCGGGGTGTCACAAGTGTATACTTTTGTACAGTTCTAGACTGGGTGTTTTTCAGCTAACTTTCTTTTGCATTGGATTTTCTTGTGTTTCCTGTTGTGGCGCCTGGATTATTTGTATTGGTTGCATTTCGTCTTTTTCCAAATCTTTTAACTCTCTCCTGGCTCTGTTTCTTTTCTGCATAGGTTCTGATTTTGCAGTAACCTCTAATGCCCTTTTTCCATAATCAAAACTCTCTTTAATCCAAACAATACAGGTGTAGTTTCCTACATCTGTCTTACTTACATTTCGCAATGATAAAATCATAGTACCCCTTCGTGTATCACTATCCCATCGGATTGTAAACCCAGTTGACAATTTGGACTCATTCTTCTGCCAATAGCAACTAATGTCTTGGATTGAACTTCTCATATCTCCAACAAAATCACAAGTCAAATTTACATCCATTCGTTCTTCTATATGTACAGTAGCATATGTATGTATTATTTGAGCGAAACCATTACTTAATCCTACCCAGCATAGTATTACCAAGATGTAAATCTCAGTTTTGTAGGAGTGATCATTTTTACCCCCCATTGTGATGGTACCTTCTTCACTCTGGTATAATGAATCCAATTATCAATTCCTGCTACTTTCACAGCGGTAAATGTTATCAATAGCACCAAATAAAGTCCATGCCACTGTTCCTTTAAAGGCTCCGTTTGCCAATTTCGAACATACGCTTGGTCTCCTGGTTGATTCTCCAACGGCAAAGGGCGATTCCAGATGATCGCGGCACGTAAGGCTGTGAGTAATCTGCTTAAAGAAATTATATAACTATAAACATCTTGATCTCCTTGGAGGTGTAAATCTGCACTTCCCATTCCCTTCGTTGGTGCAGTATATGGCTTACCGTACAGAATTTCATAGGGACTTACAGACAACCCTTCTCTAGGTTTTATACGAATTCTCAATAAAGCAAGGGGCAATGCCTGTGGCCATTGGATTTGAGCTTCCTGGCATATCTTTTTAATTTGTCCTTTTAATGTTTGATTCATCCTTTCTACCTTTCCACTAGATTGTGGCCTCCACGGTGTATGTAAATCCCAGCTAATTCCAAGCATTTCACTAATTTCCTGTACTATTTTAGCTATAAAGTGTGGGCCTCGATCTGAAGAAATTCCTAAAGGTACCCCAAATCTAGGTATGATCTCTTTTAACAAAGTTTTTACTACTTCTCTAGCTTGATTCGTTCTACAGGGAAATGCTTCTAGCCACCCTGAAAAGGTACATACGTATACCAATAAATACTTAAACCCTTTTGATTTAGGTAATTCTGCAAAATCCACTTGCCAATAGTCACCTGGTTCTATTCCCACTTTCAAAGTTCCCATTTGAATTTGTTTTCGTATTACCGGATTATTCTTTAAACATACTGGACACTTCGCATTCACCCCTTTTGCTATTGTTAACATTTGTGCAGATATAATGCTCCGCTTTAAAAACTGCACCAATGCTTCTGCTCCCCAATGGCATTTATTATGTTCAGTTTGTATTATTCGTTTCATAATTGTAGCAGGCACTACTACTTGTCCATTACCTGTTACATACCATCCATGTGAATTCTTCTGTGCCTTTACCAAATCGGCTAATTTTTCATCTTCTTGGGTATAAAAGGGATTTACAGAGAGATGAGCAGTAATCGGGCTTACCTTAGTAGGTATTAGAGCTAATTCAGTCCATACTTGCCGTGCAGCAATTTTGGCTGCCTGGTCTGCCTTCATGTTTCCTTGTGCCACATCGCTGTCATCCCTCTGATGTCCTCGACAATGCATTACAGCCACTTGCTGAGGTAGTACCACAGCCTCTAATAACTGTAAGATCTCGGTTCGATATTTAATAATACTACCTTGAGCCGTCAACAATCCTCTTTCCTTCCATAAAGCTCCATGTATATGTATTATTCCAAAAGCGTATTTAGAATCTGCCCAAATATTCACCCTCTTATCCGTACTCGGTATTAAAGCCCGAATTAGAGCGACCAGTTCTGCCTTTTGCGCTGACGTTCCTGGCATTAATGCCTTTGCTTCAATTACTTCAAGCTTAGTAACCACAGCATATCCAGAATATCGTGTTCCATTCTCAACAAAGCTGCTACCGTCTGTAAATAATGTCCAGTCAGGATTTACAAGGGGAATATCTTTCAGATCTACCCTACTGGCGTAAGTTTGTTCGATCACCTCAATACAATCATGTTCCAGCTCGCCTTCCTCTATTTTGCTACCTAAAAATTCAGCGGGATTCAAACATGTTGTTATCTTTAAAAATATATCATCCTGTTCTCTCAATATTGCCTGATATTTCAACATTCTACTGGATGACAACCAATGACCCCCCTTTTGTTCCAAAACTGCAATCACCATGTGGGGCACAAATACTTCCATTTTTGTTCCCAATGTCAATTTTCTAGCTTCTTGGACTAACGTTACAGTAGCAGCCACTGCTCGGAGGCAAGAAGGCCATCCGGCACTTACCATATCCAACTGCTTGGAAAAATAGCCCACCGGTCTCTTCCATGATCCAATTCGTTGAGTTAAAACTCCAAGCGCTAGTCGTTGCCGCTCATGTACAAAGAGTTGAAATGTTTTTGTCAAATCAGGCAATCCTAATGCTGGGGCTTCTTGCAGAGCCTGTTTTAAGTCTTGAAAAGCCCTTTTACACTCTAAACTCCAAACTAATTGTGGCTCTTTTAAAGCTGCATACAGTGGTTTGGCTAACAGTCCGTAATTCAAAATCCAGAGTCTGCACCACCCTGTCATTCCTAGAAAAGTTCGTAACTCGTGCAAATTTCTAGGTTCAGGGATGGCACAAATCGCTTGTATTCTATTCACCCCCAACCGTCTTTGTCCTTGGGAAATTTCACATCCCAGATATATCACTTTTTCCCGGGCAATTTGGGCTTTTTCCTTAGAAACTCGATAACCGCTCTGTCCCAGTAAATTTAATCACGCAACTGTAACAGTAATGCAGTTTTCATACCTTTCTGTCGCCACGAAAATGTCATCCACATATTGCAACAATAAGTATGCTTTTGATGGTAATTGAAAATATCCTTGCTCCTTCCAATCCTCCAGTTCTCGTGCCAGCTGATTCCCAAATATTGTAGGACTGTTTTTGAAGCCTTGTGGTAACCTGGTCCAGGTCAGCTGTCGTTTTCGTCCTGTATCCGGATTTTCCCATTCAAACGCAAATAATTTCCTACTTTGTAATGCCAATGGGATGCAGAAGAAAGCATCTTTTAAATCAATTACAGAAAAGTATCTAAATTGTTCTGCCACAGATGTTAACAATGTATAAGGATTTGCTACTACTGGATGTATATCTTTAACTATTTCGTTTACAGCTCTTAAATCTTGAACTAACCTATAATCTCCGTTAGGTTTTCTTATAGGAAATATCGGTGTATTATATTCAGATTCACATTCTTCTAACACATTGTGCATCAAAAATTTTGCAATTAATGGTGCTACCCCTTTCCTAGCTTCTAACTGTATAGGATATTGTCTAACTCTTACCGGTTGGACACCTTCTTTCAATTCTACTATGACAGGTTTTGCTGCTTTCGCTAATCCCGGTACTTGTGTCTCCCATACCCATGGTACTACAGCGTTTTCTACCTCTATTGGTATTGTTGTATTAGCTATTTCTTTTACTATAAATATTCTAGCTATTTCTTCCTCAGGTATCTGCAACTTAGCTTTTCCATTTTCAAATATTATTTTAGCATTAAATCTTGACAATAAATCTCGTCCTAACAAAGATGTAGGACAATCCGGTACATAGAGAAATTCATGATCTAATTCTTTACCCCTAAAATTTAGATGCAATGGCCGCAGAAAGGGCCGTTGCTCTGTTTTTCCTGTAGCTCCTACCACAGTTATCATCGTATCTCCTATCTTTCCTAAACAAGTATTTAAAACAGAATAAGTTGCCCCAGTATCTACCAATAATTGTTTCTCTTCCCCATCAATTTCTGTTGTCACTTTTAATCCATCACTTAGTCAGCTACTATGTTGCCCCAAATGTCCTAACATCATTGTTTCTGCCATTGGTGTTCCTCCTACTGAAGTCTGCTGGGCCAAATTCATTTTCACTGGGCACTCATTTTTCCAATGTCCCTGTTGTCTGCAAAACGCACACTGATTTATCCCTAGCTGATTTTGAGGTATTCCCCGCATGCCTCCTACCCTGTATCCTCCTCGACCTCGTCCTCTACTTCTGCCTCTTATTCCTTGATTTACTCGTTGTAACATTGCTAATAATCCTGCCTGATTTCTCTTTGTGTTTTTTTTTTTTTTTCTCCCTATTATTGTACACTTTCCAGCTGATTGCTTCCAAATTACTAAATCTCCTGGGGAAAAAGGAACTTTCCCATATACTTTATCAGTCCCCGAAATTGCCTCTCGTAAAGGGGCTAATAATACTTTACTGTTTTGCTCTTGTTCCTTCCTCCCTTGTCTTGTTCTCTGTGCAATTGGGGTTCGTTGCGCTTGTCTTGGGCATGATGAATGCCCTGGCGAACCCTTCGGTGTTAACTTAATCTGGATCGCTCCAGTATTAATTGATTCTGACGGTTTTACCGCCTTAATACTATCAGTATCACTATCGTCCCCTGCATCTATATCGGACATCACAGGGGCCGTCGGTGATGCTAAAAGTGATACCTCCTCTGGCTCTCTTATTGAATTTTGTATTGCCAAACAAGTCATACACTTCTTATTACCTACACATCCTTCACATTTTGTTTTATCTTTTTTTCGGGATGTACCAACAACATTCCACATTCTCTCTGCATATCTGGATGATTACGTATATCATAAAATAGATCAACATATGGTACTTCATCCCATTTTTCAAGTTCTTAACAATATCTCATTAATGGACCTATAACACCCGGATCTAAACTTCCGTGTTCAGGCCACCGGGGTCCATCATACTCATATTGTGGCCACCAATTCGTACAATAATCTATAAATCGACTTTTACTCATACTCTGAAAATATCCCGCACTTTTCCAATGCTTTAATAAACATCCTAACGGAGAATTATCCGGTATTACCATGGTCTTACACATTCACTCCACACACACACACTAAATCTACAGGGTAGAAAACGGAAAGATAGCCTCTGATGGGAAACAAAAGACCAAACCAAACTCACGAGACAGCCACGTATGTCCGTGAGTGCTGGACCTGCGGGGCTTTCGCTCCGTCTGACGGCCAGCGCCTAGGCTTCCACAGACCAGACCTCGAGCTCGTTAGCCCAACCTTGCGTGAATCGCCGTCACGTCTTATTAGGCAGGCACCCGACCAAATATTACAATAAAGCACCTTCGGGCTTACCACTTTGGGACGTCAGGAGCAGCGCAGAGCGGGCGCAGCCGATGGCTCCCCGAGAATTCCTCGGTGCCGGCACGGAGCAAAATCGGAAAGCGAACCGTCAACACTACTCCCGAAGTCCCATCTGGGTCACCAGAAAACTGTTGCCCGTAAAGAAACACATAACTACGAAAGCAGTTATATGCGGTGCTTTATTCGGGGCCCGGGGTCTCAGGGACTCATGTCCAAAGCTGAGAATCCCAAATCCCCGTTTAACTTGGTTAATATTTATAGTGTTCGGTTACGTAACATAATCAACAGAATTGCTAAGCTACATGATTGTTTCCCATTTATAGTTTCTTCAGTTACTGTTGCCAAGATTTGCTTATCATTTACCTAGTTCATCAGATTGTGCTGTACCTAGTTCATCAGATTGTACTGTACCCAGTTCATCAGATTGTACTGTACCCAACACCTGCAATTATACCTTCATCTTGTCTACCAAGTATAACCTATTCTAATCAATATAATGTAACAATTCCCCCCTTTGAAAATACTTCAAGTCTTCCAGACTGCAAGGATTTTCATCATCAGTTCCGCAGATTTCCATATTCTTTGGACCGTCTCAAACTGGTGATTGTAGCTGCAATGAATTATTTCCAATGTCTTCATATCTCGGGGGAAGTTCATGATTCTTCCTGGTAACAGCTTTTAAAATTTTCCCCAAGCGTTGCCGTTCCTTATTAACAATATTTTGAATCAAACGCAACACTCCCATAATAGCTAACATAATAATTATAATTATTATACACCATTGAATTAAAGATGCTACCCAACCAGAGATGTTCAATCCAAATGACTTTGCTAAAGCAGCAACCCAATTATGGGTACTTTCTTCTCTTTCTTCCTCAGTTGCATGTTCAATTTGCGTTAGCTGAGACAAATCACGTTCTACCGCGGCTGTAACATTCGGAATATGTACACAACAATGATCAATCTTATCTCGTAAATAACCACATACTCCATGTTCTTTTAGCAACAGCATATCTAATGCCATTCTATTTTGCAGGGTCATTTTTGTGGTTGCCTGTAATTGTAAGTTTATTTCCTTAAATCCTTCTTTAGTCACTCTTGCTAGCCTTTCCGTTTGTCCTAACAACCGGTACAACATTTCTCTATTCCGATAAGCACTAATTGGAGCAAACAATGATTCTAAAGCCCAACCTAACTTCACACCGGATGATGGTTCTTGCCAATCATCATCATCCTTTATTTCTCTCTTCATTATCCATAAATTTTCTAATCTACCCTTAAATGGCGCTTTCTTCCAAATTGGGCAGAGAGTTGGTAACCCTAAAGTTATTTCAGTCACCAACCCATCCAAGGGGAGGTGAGTCGTCCATTGTCCATCACTTGTAACCCAAACTAAATTTCCTGTGCTCCTGATCGTAGTTCTACAATCTATTCCCACTCCGAATTGTATTACAGGTTCACTCATGGAGTATTTAATTCCTCTACAGGCACAACCTGTCCTTAATGCAAGGACCACAGGTGGAAAGGTAACTTCACTTTCGGGGTGTCACAAGTGTATACTTTTGTACAGTTCTAGACTGGGTGTTTTTCAGCTAACTTTCTTTTGCATTAGATTTTCTTGTGTTTCCTGTTGTGGCGCCTGGATTATTTGTATTGGTTGCATTTCGTCTTTTTCCAAATCTTTTAACTCTCTCCTGGCTCTGTTTCTTTTCTGCATAGGTTCTGATTTTGCAGTAACCTCTAATGCCCTTTTTCCATAATCAAAACTCTCTTTAATCCAAACAATACAGGTGTAGTTTCCTACATCTGTCTTACTTACATTTCGCAATGATAAAATCATAGTACCCCTTCGTGTATCACTATCCCATCGGATTGTAAACCCAGTTGACAATTTGGACTCATTCTTCTGCCAATAGCAACTAATGTCTTGGATTGAACTTCTCATATCTCCAACAAAATCACAAGTCAAATTTACATCCATTCGTTCTTCTATATGTACAGTAGCATATGTATGTATTATTTGAGCGAAACCATTACTTAATCCTACCCAGCATAGTATTACCAAGATGTAAATCTCAGTTTTGTAGGAGTGATCATTTTTACCCCCCATTGTGATGGTACCTTCTTCACTCTGGTATAATGAATCCAATTATCAATTCCTGCTACTTTCACAGCGGTAAATGTTATCAATAGCACCAAATAAAGTCCATGCCACTGTTCCTTTAAAGGCTCCGTTTGCCAATTTCGAACATACGCTTGGTCTCCTGGTTGATTCTCCAACGGCAAAGGGCGATTCCAGATGATCGCGGCACGTAAGGCTGTGAGTAATCTGCTTAAAGAAATTATATAACTATAAACATCTTGATCTCCTTGGAGGTGTAAATCTGCACTTCCCATTCCCTTCGTTGGTGCAGTATATGGCTTACCGTACAGAATTTCATAGGGACTTACAGACAACCCTTCTCTAGGTTTTATACGAATTCTCAATAAAGCAAGGGGCAATGCCTGTGGCCATTGGATTTGAGCTTCCTGGCATATCTTTTTAATTTGTCCTTTTAATGTTTGATTCATCCTTTCTACCTTTCCACTAGATTGTGGCCTCCACGGTGTATGTAAATCCCAGCTAATTCCAAGCATTTCACTAATTTCCTGTACTATTTTAGCTATAAAGTGTGGGCCTCGATCTGAAGAAATTCCTAAAGGTACCCCAAATCTAGGTATGATCTCTTTTAACAAAGTTTTTACTACTTCTCTAGCTTGATTCGTTCTACAGGGAAATGCTTCTAGCCACCCTGAAAAGGTACATACGTATACCAATAAATACTTAAACCCTTTTGATTTAGGTAATTCTGCAAAATCCACTTGCCAATAGTCACCTGGTTCTATTCCCACTTTCAAAGTTCCCATTTGAATTTGTTTTCGTATTACCGGATTATTCTTTAAACATACTGGACACTTCGCATTCACCCCTTTTGCTATTGTTAACATTTGTGCAGATATAATGCTCCGCTTTAAAAACTGCACCAATGCTTCTGCTCCCCAATGGCATTTATTATGTTCAGTTTGTATTATTCGTTTCATAATTGTAGCAGGCACTACTACTTGTCCATTACCTGTTACATACCATCCATGTGAATTCTTCTGTGCCTTTACCAAATCGGCTAATTTTTCATCTTCTTGGGTATAAAAGGGATTTACAGAGAGATGAGCAGTAATCGGGCTTACCTTAGTAGGTATTAGAGCTAATTCAGTCCATACTTGCCGTGCAGCAATTTTGGCTGCCTGGTCTGCCTTCATGTTTCCTTGTGCCACATCGCTGTCATCCCTCTGATGTCCTCGACAATGCATTACAGCCACTTGCTGAGGTAGTACCACAGCCTCTAATAACTGTAAGATCTCGGTTCGATATTTAATAATACTACCTTGAGCCGTCAACAATCCTCTTTCCTTCCATAAAGCTCCATGTATATGTATTATTCCAAAAGCGTATTTAGAATCTGCCCAAATATTCACCCTCTTATCCGTACTCGGTATTAAAGCCCGAATTAGAGCGACCAGTTCTGCCTTTTGCGCTGACGTTCCTGGCATTAATGCCTTTGCTTCAATTACTTCAAGCTTAGTAACCACAGCATATCCAGAATATCGTGTTCCATTCTCAACAAAGCTGCTACCGTCTGTAAATAATGTCCAGTCAGGATTTACAAGGGGAATATCTTTCAGATCTACCCTACTGGCGTAAGTTTGTTCGATCACCTCAATACAATCATGTTCCAGCTCGCCTTCCTCTATTTTGCTACCTAAAAATTCAGCGGGATTCAAACATGTTGTTATCTTTAAAAATATATCATCCTGTTCTCTCAATATTGCCTGATATTTCAACATTCTACTGGATGACAACCAATGACCCCCCTTTTGTTCCAAAACTGCAATCACCATGTGGGGCACAAATACTTCCATTTTTGTTCCCAATGTCAATTTTCTAGCTTCTTGGACTAACGTTACAGTAGCAGCCACTGCTCGGAGGCAAGAAGGCCATCCGGCACTTACCATATCCAACTGCTTGGAAAAATAGCCCACCGGTCTCTTCCATGATCCAATTCGTTGAGTTAAAACTCCAAGCGCTAGTCGTTGCCGCTCATGTACAAAGAGTTGAAATGTTTTTGTCAAATCAGGCAATCCTAATGCTGGGGCTTCTTGCAGAGCCTGTTTTAAGTCTTGAAAAGCCCTTTTACACTCTAAACTCCAAACTAATTGTGGCTCTTTTAAAGCTGCATACAGTGGTTTGGCTAACAGTCCGTAATTCAAAATCCAGAGTCTGCACCACCCTGTCATTCCTAGAAAAGTTCGTAACTCGTGCAAATTTCTAGGTTCAGGGATGGCACAAATCGCTTGTATTCTATTCACCCCCAACCGTCTTTGTCCTTGGGAAATTTCACATCCCAGATATATCACTTTTTCCCGGGCAATTTGGGCTTTTTCCTTAGAAACTCGATAACCGCTCTGTCCCAGTAAATTTAATCACGCAACTGTAACAGTAATGCAGTTTTCATACCTTTCTGTCGCCACGAAAATGTCATCCACATATTGCAACAATAAGTATGCTTTTGATGGTAATTGAAAATATCCTTGCTCCTTCCAATCCTCCAGTTCTCGTGCCAGCTGATTCCCAAATATTGTAGGACTGTTTTTGAAGCCTTGTGGTAACCTGGTCCAGGTCAGCTGTCGTTTTCGTCCTGTATCCGGATTTTCCCATTCAAACGCAAATAATTTCCTACTTTGTAATGCCAATGGGATGCAGAAGAAAGCATCTTTTAAATCAATTACAGAAAAGTATCTAAATTGTTCTGCCACAGATGTTAACAATGTATAAGGATTTGCTACTACTGGATGTATATCTTTAACTATTTCGTTTACAGCTCTTAAATCTTGAACTAACCTATAATCTCCGTTAGGTTTTCTTATAGGAAATATCGGTGTATTATATTCAGATTCACATTCTTCTAACACATTGTGCATCAAAAATTTTGCAATTAATGGTGCTACCCCTTTCCTAGCTTCTAACTGTATAGGATATTGTCTAACTCTTACCGGTTGGACACCTTCTTTCAATTCTACTATGACAGGTTTTGCTGCTTTCGCTAATCCCGGTACTTGTGTCTCCCATACCCATGGTACTACAGCGTTTTCTACCTCTATTGGTATTGTTGTATTAGCTATTTCTTTTACTATAAATATTCTAGCTATTTCTTCCTCAGGTATCTGCAACTTAGCTTTTCCATTTTCAAATATTATTTTAGCATTAAATCTTGACAATAAATCTCGTCCTAACAAAGATGTAGGACAATCCGGTACATAGAGAAATTCATGATCTAATTCTTTACCCCTAAAATTTAGATGCAATGGCCGCAGAAAGGGCCGTTGCTCTGTTTTTCCTGTAGCTCCTACCACAGTTATCATCGTATCTCCTATCTTTCCTAAACAAGTATTTAAAACAGAATAAGTTGCCCCAGTATCTACCAATAATTGTTTCTCTTCCCCATCAATTTCTGTTGTCACTTTTAATCCATCACTTAGTCAGCTACTATGTTGCCCCAAATGTCCTAACATCATTGTTTCTGCCATTGGTGTTCCTCCTATTGAAGTCTGCTGGGCCAAATTCATTTTCACTGGGCACTCATTTTTCCAATGTCCCTGTTGTCTGCAAAACGCACACTGATTTATCCCTAGCTGATTTTGAGGTATTCCCCGCATGCCTCCTACCCTGTATCCTCCTCGACCTCGTCCTCTACTTCTGCCTCTTATTCCTTGATTTACTCGTTGTAACATTGCTAATAATCCTGCCTGATTTCTCTTTGTGTTTTTTTTTTTTTTTCTCCCTATTATTGTACACTTTCCAGCTGATTGCTTCCAAATTACTAAATCTCCTGGGGAAAAAGGAACTTTCCCATATACTTTATCAGTCCCCGAAATTGCCTCTCGTAAAGGGGCTAATAATACTTTACTGTTTTGCTCTTGTTCCTTCCTCCCTTGTCTTGTTCTCTGTGCAATTGGGGTTCGTTGCGCTTGTCTTGGGCATGATGAATGCCCTGGCGAACCCTTCGGTGTTAACTTAATCTGGATCGCTCCAGTATTAATTGATTCTGACGGTTTTACCGCCTTAATACTATCAGTATCACTATCGTCCCCTGCATCTATATCGGACATCACAGGGGCCGTCGGTGATGCTAAAAGTGATACCTCCTCTGGCTCTCTTATTGAATTTTGTATTGCCAAACAAGTCATACACTTCTTATTACCTACACATCCTTCACATTTTGTTTTATCTTTTTTTCGGGATGTACCAACAACATTCCACATTCTCTCTGCATATCTGGATGATTACGTATATCATAAAATAGATCAACATATGGTACTTCATCCCATTTTTCAAGTTCTTAACAATATCTCATTAATGGACCTATAACACCCGGATCTAAACTTCCGTGTTCAGGCCACCGGGGTCCATCATACTCATATTGTGGCCACCAATTCGTACAATAATCTATAAATCGACTTTTACTCATACTCTGAAAATATCCCGCACTTTTCCAATGCTTTAATAAACATCCTAACGGAGAATTATCCGGTATTACCATGGTCTTACACATTCACTCCACACACACACACTAAATCTACAGGGTAGAAAACGGAAAGATAGCCTCTGATGGGAAACAAAAGACCAAACCAAACTCACGAGACAGCCACGTATGTCCGTGAGTGCTGGACCTGCGGGGCTTTCGCTCCGTCTGACGGCCAGCGCCTAGGCTTCCACAGACCAGACCTCGAGCTCGTTAGCCCAACCTTGCGTGAATCGCCGTCACGTCTTATTAGGCAGGCACCCGACCAAATATTACAATAAAGCACCTTCGGGCTTACCACTTTGGGACGTCAGGAGCAGCGCAGAGCGGGCGCAGCCGATGGCTCCCCGAGAATTCCTCGGTGCCGGCACGGAGCAAAATCGGAAAGCGAACCGTCAACACTACTCCCGAAGTCCCATCTGGGTCACCAGAAAACTGTTGCCCGTAAAGAAACACATAACTACGAAAGCAGTTATATGCGGTGCTTTATTCGGGGCCCGGGGTCTCAGGGACTCATGTCCAAAGCTGAGAATCCCAAATCCCCGTTTAACTTGGTTAATATTTATAGTGTTCGGTTACGTAACATAATCAACAGAATTGCTAAGCTACATGATTGTTTCCCATTTATAGTTTCTTCAGTTACTGTTGCCAAGATTTGCTTATCATTTACCTAGTTCATCAGATTGTGCTGTACCTAGTTCATCAGATTGTACTGTACCCAGTTCATCAGATTGTACTGTACCCAACACCTGCAATTATACCTTCATCTTGTCTACCAAGTATAACCTATTCTAATCAATATAATGTAACAATTCCCCCCTTTGAAAATACTTCAAGTCTTCCAGACTGCAAGGATTTTCATCATCAGTTCCGCAGATTTCCATATTCTTTGGACCGTCTCAAACTGGTGATTGTAGCTGCAATGAATTATTTCCAATGTCTTCATATCTCGGGGGAAGTTCATGATTCTTCCTGGTAACAGCTTTTAAAATTTTCCCCAAGCGTTGCCGTTCCTTATTAACAATATTTTGAATCAAACGCAACACTCCCATAATAGCTAACATAATAATTATAATTATTATACACCATTGAATTAAAGATGCTACCCAACCAGAGATGTTCAATCCAAATGACTTTGCTAAAGCAGCAACCCAATTATGGGTACTTTCTTCTCTTTCTTCCTCAGTTGCATGTTCAATTTGCGTTAGCTGAGACAAATCACGTTCTACCGCGGCTGTAACATTCGGAATATGTACACAACAATGATCAATCTTATCTCGTAAATAACCACATACTCCATGTTCTTTTAGCAACAGCATATCTAATGCCATTCTATTTTGCAGGGTCATTTTTGTGGTTGCCTGTAATTGTAAGTTTATTTCCTTAAATCCTTCTTTAGTCACTCTTGCTAGCCTTTCCGTTTGTCCTAACAACCGGTACAACATTTCTCTATTCCGATAAGCACTAATTGGAGCAAACAATGATTCTAAAGCCCAACCTAACTTCACACCGGATGATGGTTCTTGCCAATCATCATCATCCTTTATTTCTCTCTTCATTATCCATAAATTTTCTAATCTACCCTTAAATGGCGCTTTCTTCCAAATTGGGCAGAGAGTTGGTAACCCTAAAGTTATTTCAGTCACCAACCCATCCAAGGGGAGGTGAGTCGTCCATTGTCCATCACTTGTAACCCAAACTAAATTTCCTGTGCTCCTGATCGTAGTTCTACAATCTATTCCCACTCCGAATTGTATTACAGGTTCACTCATGGAGTATTTAATTCCTCTACAGGCACAACCTGTCCTTAATGCAAGGACCACAGGTGGAAAGGTAACTTCACTTTCGGGGTGTCACAAGTGTATACTTTTGTACAGTTCTAGACTGGGTGTTTTTCAGCTAACTTTCTTTTGCATTAGATTTTCTTGTGTTTCCTGTTGTGGCGCCTGGATTATTTGTATTGGTTGCATTTCGTCTTTTTCCAAATCTTTTAACTCTCTCCTGGCTCTGTTTCTTTTCTGCATAGGTTCTGATTTTGCAGTAACCTCTAATGCCCTTTTTCCATAATCAAAACTCTCTTTAATCCAAACAATACAGGTGTAGTTTCCTACATCTGTCTTACTTACATTTCGCAATGATAAAATCATAGTACCCCTTCGTGTATCACTATCCCATCGGATTGTAAACCCAGTTGACAATTTGGACTCATTCTTCTGCCAATAGCAACTAATGTCTTGGATTGAACTTCTCATATCTCCAACAAAATCACAAGTCAAATTTACATCCATTCGTTCTTCTATATGTACAGTAGCATATGTATGTATTATTTGAGCGAAACCATTACTTAATCCTACCCAGCATAGTATTACCAAGATGTAAATCTCAGTTTTGTAGGAGTGATCATTTTTACCCCCCATTGTGATGGTACCTTCTTCACTCTGGTATAATGAATCCAATTATCAATTCCTGCTACTTTCACAGCGGTAAATGTTATCAATAGCACCAAATAAAGTCCATGCCACTGTTCCTTTAAAGGCTCCGTTTGCCAATTTCGAACATACGCTTGGTCTCCTGGTTGATTCTCCAACGGCAAAGGGCGATTCCAGATGATCGCGGCACGTAAGGCTGTGAGTAATCTGCTTAAAGAAATTATATAACTATAAACATCTTGATCTCCTTGGAGGTGTAAATCTGCACTTCCCATTCCCTTCGTTGGTGCAGTATATGGCTTACCGTACAGAATTTCATAGGGACTTACAGACAACCCTTCTCTAGGTTTTATACGAATTCTCAATAAAGCAAGGGGCAATGCCTGTGGCCATTGGATTTGAGCTTCCTGGCATATCTTTTTAATTTGTCCTTTTAATGTTTGATTCATCCTTTCTACCTTTCCACTAGATTGTGGCCTCCACGGTGTATGTAAATCCCAGCTAATTCCAAGCATTTCACTAATTTCCTGTACTATTTTAGCTATAAAGTGTGGGCCTCGATCTGAAGAAATTCCTAAAGGTACCCCAAATCTAGGTATGATCTCTTTTAACAAAGTTTTTACTACTTCTCTAGCTTGATTCGTTCTACAGGGAAATGCTTCTAGCCACCCTGAAAAGGTACATACGTATACCAATAAATACTTAAACCCTTTTGATTTAGGTAATTCTGCAAAATCCACTTGCCAATAGTCACCTGGTTCTATTCCCACTTTCAAAGTTCCCATTTGAATTTGTTTTCGTATTACCGGATTATTCTTTAAACATACTGGACACTTCGCATTCACCCCTTTTGCTATTGTTAACATTTGTGCAGATATAATGCTCCGCTTTAAAAACTGCACCAATGCTTCTGCTCCCCAATGGCATTTATTATGTTCAGTTTGTATTATTCGTTTCATAATTGTAGCAGGCACTACTACTTGTCCATTACCTGTTACATACCATCCATGTGAATTCTTCTGTGCCTTTACCAAATCGGCTAATTTTTCATCTTCTTGGGTATAAAAGGGATTTACAGAGAGATGAGCAGTAATCGGGCTTACCTTAGTAGGTATTAGAGCTAATTCAGTCCATACTTGCCGTGCAGCAATTTTGGCTGCCTGGTCTGCCTTCATGTTTCCTTGTGCCACATCGCTGTCATCCCTCTGATGTCCTCGACAATGCATTACAGCCACTTGCTGAGGTAGTACCACAGCCTCTAATAACTGTAAGATCTCGGTTCGATATTTAATAATACTACCTTGAGCCGTCAACAATCCTCTTTCCTTCCATAAAGCTCCATGTATATGTATTATTCCAAAAGCGTATTTAGAATCTGCCCAAATATTCACCCTCTTATCCGTACTCGGTATTAAAGCCCGAATTAGAGCGACCAGTTCTGCCTTTTGCGCTGACGTTCCTGGCATTAATGCCTTTGCTTCAATTACTTCAAGCTTAGTAACCACAGCATATCCAGAATATCGTGTTCCATTCTCAACAAAGCTGCTACCGTCTGTAAATAATGTCCAGTCAGGATTTACAAGGGGAATATCTTTCAGATCTACCCTACTGGCGTAAGTTTGTTCGATCACCTCAATACAATCATGTTCCAGCTCGCCTTCCTCTATTTTGCTACCTAAAAATTCAGCGGGATTCAAACATGTTGTTATCTTTAAAAATATATCATCCTGTTCTCTCAATATTGCCTGATATTTCAACATTCTACTGGATGACAACCAATGACCCCCCTTTTGTTCCAAAACTGCAATCACCATGTGGGGCACAAATACTTCCATTTTTGTTCCCAATGTCAATTTTCTAGCTTCTTGGACTAACGTTACAGTAGCAGCCACTGCTCGGAGGCAAGAAGGCCATCCGGCACTTACCATATCCAACTGCTTGGAAAAATAGCCCACCGGTCTCTTCCATGATCCAATTCGTTGAGTTAAAACTCCAAGCGCTAGTCGTTGCCGCTCATGTACAAAGAGTTGAAATGTTTTTGTCAAATCAGGCAATCCTAATGCTGGGGCTTCTTGCAGAGCCTGTTTTAAGTCTTGAAAAGCCCTTTTACACTCTAAACTCCAAACTAATTGTGGCTCTTTTAAAGCTGCATACAGTGGTTTGGCTAACAGTCCGTAATTCAAAATCCAGAGTCTGCACCACCCTGTCATTCCTAGAAAAGTTCGTAACTCGTGCAAATTTCTAGGTTCAGGGATGGCACAAATCGCTTGTATTCTATTCACCCCCAACCGTCTTTGTCCTTGGGAAATTTCACATCCCAGATATATCACTTTTTCCCGGGCAATTTGGGCTTTTTCCTTAGAAACTCGATAACCGCTCTGTCCCAGTAAATTTAATCACGCAACTGTAACAGTAATGCAGTTTTCATACCTTTCTGTCGCCACGAAAATGTCATCCACATATTGCAACAATAAGTATGCTTTTGATGGTAATTGAAAATATCCTTGCTCCTTCCAATCCTCCAGTTCTCGTGCCAGCTGATTCCCAAATATTGTAGGACTGTTTTTGAAGCCTTGTGGTAACCTGGTCCAGGTCAGCTGTCGTTTTCGTCCTGTATCCGGATTTTCCCATTCAAACGCAAATAATTTCCTACTTTGTAATGCCAATGGGATGCAGAAGAAAGCATCTTTTAAATCAATTACAGAAAAGTATCTAAATTGTTCTGCCACAGATGTTAACAATGTATAAGGATTTGCTACTACTGGATGTATATCTTTAACTATTTCGTTTACAGCTCTTAAATCTTGAACTAACCTATAATCTCCGTTAGGTTTTCTTATAGGAAATATCGGTGTATTATATTCAGATTCACATTCTTCTAACACATTGTGCATCAAAAATTTTGCAATTAATGGTGCTACCCCTTTCCTAGCTTCTAACTGTATAGGATATTGTCTAACTCTTACCGGTTGGACACCTTCTTTCAATTCTACTATGACAGGTTTTGCTGCTTTCGCTAATCCCGGTACTTGTGTCTCCCATACCCATGGTACTACAGCGTTTTCTACCTCTATTGGTATTGTTGTATTAGCTATTTCTTTTACTATAAATATTCTAGCTATTTCTTCCTCAGGTATCTGCAACTTAGCTTTTCCATTTTCAAATATTATTTTAGCATTAAATCTTGACAATAAATCTCGTCCTAACAAAGATGTAGGACAATCCGGTACATAGAGAAATTCATGATCTAATTCTTTACCCCTAAAATTTAGATGCAATGGCCGCAGAAAGGGCCGTTGCTCTGTTTTTCCTGTAGCTCCTACCACAGTTATCATCGTATCTCCTATCTTTCCTAAACAAGTATTTAAAACAGAATAAGTTGCCCCAGTATCTACCAATAATTGTTTCTCTTCCCCATCAATTTCTGTTGTCACTTTTAATCCATCACTTAGTCAGCTACTATGTTGCCCCAAATGTCCTAACATCATTGTTTCTGCCATTGGTGTTCCTCCTACTGAAGTCTGCTGGGCCAAATTCATTTTCACTGGGCACTCATTTTTCCAATGTCCCTGTTGTCTGCAAAACGCACACTGATTTATCCCTAGCTGATTTTGAGGTATTCCCCGCATGCCTCCTACCCTGTATCCTCCTCGACCTCGTCCTCTACTTCTGCCTCTTATTCCTTGATTTACTCGTTGTAACATTGCTAATAATCCTGCCTGATTTCTCTTTGTGTTTTTTTTTTTTTTTCTCCCTATTATTGTACACTTTCCAGCTGATTGCTTCCAAATTACTAAATCTCCTGGGGAAAAAGGAACTTTCCCATATACTTTATCAGTCCCCGAAATTGCCTCTCGTAAAGGGGCTAATAATACTTTACTGTTTTGCTCTTGTTCCTTCCTCCCTTGTCTTGTTCTCTGTGCAATTGGGGTTCGTTGCGCTTGTCTTGGGCATGATGAATGCCCTGGCGAACCCTTCGGTGTTAACTTAATCTGGATCGCTCCAGTATTAATTGATTCTGACGGTTTTACCGCCTTAATACTATCAGTATCACTATCGTCCCCTGCATCTATATCGGACATCACAGGGGCCGTCGGTGATGCTAAAAGTGATACCTCCTCTGGCTCTCTTATTGAATTTTGTATTGCCAAACAAGTCATACACTTCTTATTACCTACACATCCTTCACATTTTGTTTTATCTTTTTTTCGGGATGTACCAACAACATTCCACATTCTCTCTGCATATCTGGATGATTACGTATATCATAAAATAGATCAACATATGGTACTTCATCCCATTTTTCAAGTTCTTAACAATATCTCATTAATGGACCTATAACACCCGGATCTAAACTTCCGTGTTCAGGCCACCGGGGTCCATCATACTCATATTGTGGCCACCAATTCGTACAATAATCTATAAATCGACTTTTACTCATACTCTGAAAATATCCCGCACTTTTCCAATGCTTTAATAAACATCCTAACGGAGAATTATCCGGTATTACCATGGTCTTACACATTCACTCCACACACACACACTAAATCTACAGGGTAGAAAACGGAAAGATAGCCTCTGATGGGAAACAAAAGACCAAACCAAACTCACGAGACAGCCACGTATGTCCGTGAGTGCTGGACCTGCGGGGCTTTCGCTCCGTCTGACGGCCAGCGCCTAGGCTTCCACAGACCAGACCTCGAGCTCGTTAGCCCAACCTTGCGTGAATCGCCGTCACGTCTTATTAGGCAGGCACCCGACCAAATATTACAATAAAGCACCTTCGGGCTTACCACTTTGGGACGTCAGGAGCAGCGCAGAGCGGGCGCAGCCGATGGCTCCCCGAGAATTCCTCGGTGCCGGCACGGAGCAAAATCGGAAAGCGAACCGTCAACACTACTCCCGAAGTCCCATCTGGGTCGCCAGAAAACTGTTGCCCGTAAAGAAACACATAACTACGAAAGCAGTTATATGCGGTGCTTTATTCGGGGCCCGGGGTCTCAGGGACTCATGTCCAAAGCTGAGAATCCCAAATCCCCGTTTAACTTGGTTAATATTTATAGTGTTCGGTTACGTAACATAATCAACAGAATTGCTAAGCTACATGATTGTTTCCCATTTATAGTTTCTTCAGTTACTGTTGCCAAGATTTGCTTATCATTTACCTAGTTCATCAGATTGTGCTGTACCTAGTTCATCAGATTGTACTGTACCCAGTTCATCAGATTGTACTGTACCCAACACCTGCAATTATACCTTCATCTTGTCTACCAAGTATAACCTATTCTAATCAATATAATGTAACAATTCCCCCCTTTGAAAATACTTCAAGTCTTCCAGACTGCAAGGATTTTCATCATCAGTTCCGCAGATTTCCATATTCTTTGGACCGTCTCAAACTGGTGATTGTAGCTGCAATGAATTATTTCCAATGTCTTCATATCTCGGGGGAAGTTCATGATTCTTCCTGGTAACAGCTTTTAAAATTTTCCCCAAGCGTTGCCGTTCCTTATTAACAATATTTTGAATCAAACGCAACACTCCCATAATAGCTAACATAATAATTATAATTATTATACACCATTGAATTAAAGATGCTACCCAACCAGAGATGTTCAATCCAAATGACTTTGCTAAAGCAGCAACCCAATTATGGGTACTTTCTTCTCTTTCTTCCTCAGTTGCATGTTCAATTTGCGTTAGCTGAGACAAATCACGTTCTACCGCGGCTGTAACATTCGGAATATGTACACAACAATGATCAATCTTATCTCGTAAATAACCACATACTCCATGTTCTTTTAGCAACAGCATATCTAATGCCATTCTATTTTGCAGGGTCATTTTTGTGGTTGCCTGTAATTGTAAGTTTATTTCCTTAAATCCTTCTTTAGTCACTCTTGCTAGCCTTTCCGTTTGTCCTAACAACCGGTACAACATTTCTCTATTCCGATAAGCACTAATTGGAGCAAACAATGATTCTAAAGCCCAACCTAACTTCACACCGGATGATGGTTCTTGCCAATCATCATCATCCTTTATTTCTCTCTTCATTATCCATAAATTTTCTAATCTACCCTTAAATGGCGCTTTCTTCCAAATTGGGCAGAGAGTTGGTAACCCTAAAGTTATTTCAGTCACCAACCCATCCAAGGGGAGGTGAGTCGTCCATTGTCCATCACTTGTAACCCAAACTAAATTTCCTGTGCTCCTGATCGTAGTTCTACAATCTATTCCCACTCCGAATTGTATTACAGGTTCACTCATGGAGTATTTAATTCCTCTACAGGCACAACCTGTCCTTAATGCAAGGACCACAGGTGGAAAGGTAACTTCACTTTCGGGGTGTCACAAGTGTATACTTTTGTACAGTTCTAGACTGGGTGTTTTTCAGCTAACTTTCTTTTGCATTAGATTTTCTTGTGTTTCCTGTTGTGGCGCCTGGATTATTTGTATTGGTTGCATTTCGTCTTTTTCCAAATCTTTTAACTCTCTCCTGGCTCTGTTTCTTTTCTGCATAGGTTCTGATTTTGCAGTAACCTCTAATGCCCTTTTTCCATAATCAAAACTCTCTTTAATCCAAACAATACAGGTGTAGTTTCCTACATCTGTCTTACTTACATTTCGCAATGATAAAATCATAGTACCCCTTCGTGTATCACTATCCCATCGGATTGTAAACCCAGTTGACAATTTGGACTCATTCTTCTGCCAATAGCAACTAATGTCTTGGATTGAACTTCTCATATCTCCAACAAAATCACAAGTCAAATTTACATCCATTCGTTCTTCTATATGTACAGTAGCATATGTATGTATTATTTGAGCGAAACCATTACTTAATCCTACCCAGCATAGTATTACCAAGATGTAAATCTCAGTTTTGTAGGAGTGATCATTTTTACCCCCCATTGTGATGGTACCTTCTTCACTCTGGTATAATGAATCCAATTATCAATTCCTGCTACTTTCACAGCGGTAAATGTTATCAATAGCACCAAATAAAGTCCATGCCACTGTTCCTTTAAAGGCTCCGTTTGCCAATTTCGAACATACGCTTGGTCTCCTGGTTGATTCTCCAACGGCAAAGGGCGATTCCAGATGATCGCGGCACGTAAGGCTGTGAGTAATCTGCTTAAAGAAATTATATAACTATAAACATCTTGATCTCCTTGGAGGTGTAAATCTGCACTTCCCATTCCCTTCGTTGGTGCAGTATATGGCTTACCGTACAGAATTTCATAGGGACTTACAGACAACCCTTCTCTAGGTTTTATACGAATTCTCAATAAAGCAAGGGGCAATGCCTGTGGCCATTGGATTTGAGCTTCCTGGCATATCTTTTTAATTTGTCCTTTTAATGTTTGATTCATCCTTTCTACCTTTCCACTAGATTGTGGCCTCCACGGTGTATGTAAATCCCAGCTAATTCCAAGCATTTCACTAATTTCCTGTACTATTTTAGCTATAAAGTGTGGGCCTCGATCTGAAGAAATTCCTAAAGGTACCCCAAATCTAGGTATGATCTCTTTTAACAAAGTTTTTACTACTTCTCTAGCTTGATTCGTTCTACAGGGAAATGCTTCTAGCCACCCTGAAAAGGTACATACGTATACCAATAAATACTTAAACCCTTTTGATTTAGGTAATTCTGCAAAATCCACTTGCCAATAGTCACCTGGTTCTATTCCCACTTTCAAAGTTCCCATTTGAATTTGTTTTCGTATTACCGGATTATTCTTTAAACATACTGGACACTTCGCATTCACCCCTTTTGCTATTGTTAACATTTGTGCAGATATAATGCTCCGCTTTAAAAACTGCACCAATGCTTCTGCTCCCCAATGGCATTTATTATGTTCAGTTTGTATTATTCGTTTCATAATTGTAGCAGGCACTACTACTTGTCCATTACCTGTTACATACCATCCATGTGAATTCTTCTGTGCCTTTACCAAATCGGCTAATTTTTCATCTTCTTGGGTATAAAAGGGATTTACAGAGAGATGAGCAGTAATCGGGCTTACCTTAGTAGGTATTAGAGCTAATTCAGTCCATACTTGCCGTGCAGCAATTTTGGCTGCCTGGTCTGCCTTCATGTTTCCTTGTGCCACATCGCTGTCATCCCTCTGATGTCCTCGACAATGCATTACAGCCACTTGCTGAGGTAGTACCACAGCCTCTAATAACTGTAAGATCTCGGTTCGATATTTAATAATACTACCTTGAGCCGTCAACAATCCTCTTTCCTTCCATAAAGCTCCATGTATATGTATTATTCCAAAAGCGTATTTAGAATCTGCCCAAATATTCACCCTCTTATCCGTACTCGGTATTAAAGCCCGAATTAGAGCGACCAGTTCTGCCTTTTGCGCTGACGTTCCTGGCATTAATGCCTTTGCTTCAATTACTTCAAGCTTAGTAACCACAGCATATCCAGAATATCGTGTTCCATTCTCAACAAAGCTGCTACCGTCTGTAAATAATGTCCAGTCAGGATTTACAAGGGGAATATCTTTCAGATCTACCCTACTGGCGTAAGTTTGTTCGATCACCTCAATACAATCATGTTCCAGCTCGCCTTCCTCTATTTTGCTACCTAAAAATTCAGCGGGATTCAAACATGTTGTTATCTTTAAAAATATATCATCCTGTTCTCTCAATATTGCCTGATATTTCAACATTCTACTGGATGACAACCAATGACCCCCCTTTTGTTCCAAAACTGCAATCACCATGTGGGGCACAAATACTTCCATTTTTGTTCCCAATGTCAATTTTCTAGCTTCTTGGACTAACGTTACAGTAGCAGCCACTGCTCGGAGGCAAGAAGGCCATCCGGCACTTACCATATCCAACTGCTTGGAAAAATAGCCCACCGGTCTCTTCCATGATCCAATTCGTTGAGTTAAAACTCCAAGCGCTAGTCGTTGCCGCTCATGTACAAAGAGTTGAAATGTTTTTGTCAAATCAGGCAATCCTAATGCTGGGGCTTCTTGCAGAGCCTGTTTTAAGTCTTGAAAAGCCCTTTTACACTCTAAACTCCAAACTAATTGTGGCTCTTTTAAAGCTGCATACAGTGGTTTGGCTAACAGTCCGTAATTCAAAATCCAGAGTCTGCACCACCCTGTCATTCCTAGAAAAGTTCGTAACTCGTGCAAATTTCTAGGTTCAGGGATGGCACAAATCGCTTGTATTCTATTCACCCCCAACCGTCTTTGTCCTTGGGAAATTTCACATCCCAGATATATCACTTTTTCCCGGGCAATTTGGGCTTTTTCCTTAGAAACTCGATAACCGCTCTGTCCCAGTAAATTTAATCACGCAACTGTAACAGTAATGCAGTTTTCATACCTTTCTGTCGCCACGAAAATGTCATCCACATATTGCAACAATAAGTATGCTTTTGATGGTAATTGAAAATATCCTTGCTCCTTCCAATCCTCCAGTTCTCGTGCCAGCTGATTCCCAAATATTGTAGGACTGTTTTTGAAGCCTTGTGGTAACCTGGTCCAGGTCAGCTGTCGTTTTCGTCCTGTATCCGGATTTTCCCATTCAAACGCAAATAATTTCCTACTTTGTAATGCCAATGGGATGCAGAAGAAAGCATCTTTTAAATCAATTACAGAAAAGTATCTAAATTGTTCTGCCACAGATGTTAACAATGTATAAGGATTTGCTACTACTGGATGTATATCTTTAACTATTTCGTTTACAGCTCTTAAATCTTGAACTAACCTATAATCTCCGTTAGGTTTTCTTATAGGAAATATCGGTGTATTATATTCAGATTCACATTCTTCTAACACATTGTGCATCAAAAATTTTGCAATTAATGGTGCTACCCCTTTCCTAGCTTCTAACTGTATAGGATATTGTCTAACTCTTACCGGTTGGACACCTTCTTTCAATTCTACTATGACAGGTTTTGCTGCTTTCGCTAATCCCGGTACTTGTGTCTCCCATACCCATGGTACTACAGCGTTTTCTACCTCTATTGGTATTGTTGTATTAGCTATTTCTTTTACTATAAATATTCTAGCTATTTCTTCCTCAGGTATCTGCAACTTAGCTTTTCCATTTTCAAATATTATTTTAGCATTAAATCTTGACAATAAATCTCGTCCTAACAAAGATGTAGGACAATCCGGTACATAGAGAAATTCATGATCTAATTCTTTACCCCTAAAATTTAGATGCAATGGCCGCAGAAAGGGCCGTTGCTCTGTTTTTCCTGTAGCTCCTACCACAGTTATCATCGTATCTCCTATCTTTCCTAAACAAGTATTTAAAACAGAATAAGTTGCCCCAGTATCTACCAATAATTGTTTCTCTTCCCCATCAATTTCTGTTGTCACTTTTAATCCATCACTTAGTCAGCTACTATGTTGCCCCAAATGTCCTAACATCATTGTTTCTGCCATTGGTGTTCCTCCTACTGAAGTCTGCTGGGCCAAATTCATTTTCACTGGGCACTCATTTTTCCAATGTCCCTGTTGTCTGCAAAACGCACACTGATTTATCCCTAGCTGATTTTGAGGTATTCCCCGCATGCCTCCTACCCTGTATCCTCCTCGACCTCGTCCTCTACTTCTGCCTCTTATTCCTTGATTTACTCGTTGTAACATTGCTAATAATCCTGCCTGATTTCTCTTTGTGTTTTTTTTTTTTTTTCTCCCTATTATTGTACACTTTCCAGCTGATTGCTTCCAAATTACTAAATCTCCTGGGGAAAAAGGAACTTTCCCATATACTTTATCAGTCCCCGAAATTGCCTCTCGTAAAGGGGCTAATAATACTTTACTGTTTTGCTCTTGTTCCTTCCTCCCTTGTCTTGTTCTCTGTGCAATTGGGGTTCGTTGCGCTTGTCTTGGGCATGATGAATGCCCTGGCGAACCCTTCGGTGTTAACTTAATCTGGATCGCTCCAGTATTAATTGATTCTGACGGTTTTACCGCCTTAATACTATCAGTATCACTATCGTCCCCTGCATCTATATCGGACATCACAGGGGCCGTCGGTGATGCTAAAAGTGATACCTCCTCTGGCTCTCTTATTGAATTTTGTATTGCCAAACAAGTCATACACTTCTTATTACCTACACATCCTTCACATTTTGTTTTATCTTTTTTTCGGGATGTACCAACAACATTCCACATTCTCTCTGCATATCTGGATGATTACGTATATCATAAAATAGATCAACATATGGTACTTCATCCCATTTTTCAAGTTCTTAACAATATCTCATTAATGGACCTATAACACCCGGATCTAAACTTCCGTGTTCAGGCCACCGGGGTCCATCATACTCATATTGTGGCCACCAATTCGTACAATAATCT
Source organism: Apteryx mantelli (assembly GCF_036417845.1). NCBI lineage: Eukaryota > Metazoa > Chordata > Aves > Apterygiformes > Apterygidae > Apteryx > Apteryx mantelli. Next base: position 504,275 of record NW_027118808.1, read on the forward strand.
ATAAATCGACTTTTACTCATACTCTGAAAATATCCCGCACTTTTCCAATGCTTTAATAAACATCCTAACGGAGAATTATCCGGTATTACCATGGTCTTACACATTCACTCCACACACACACACTAAATCTACAGGGTAGAAAACGGAAAGATAGCCTCTGATGGGAAACAAAAGACCAAACCAAACTCACGAGACAGCCACGTATGTCCGTGAGTGCTGGACCTGCGGGGCTTTCGCTCCGTCTGACGGCCAGCGCCTAGGCTTCCACAGACCAGACCTCGAGCTCGTTAGCCCAACCTTGCGTGAATCGCCGTCACGTCTTATTAGGCAGGCACCCGACCAAATATTACAATAAAGCACCTTCGGGCTTACCACTTTGGGACGTCAGGAGCAGCGCAGAGCGGGCGCAGCCGATGGCTCCCCGAGAATTCCTCGGTGCCGGCACGGAGCAAAATCGGAAAGCGAACCGTCAACACTACTCCCGAAGTCCCATCTGGGTCACCAGAAAACTGTTGCCCGTAAAGAAACACATAACTACGAAAGCAGTTATATGCGGTGCTTTATTCGGGGCCCGGGGTCTCAGGGACTCATGTCCAAAGCTGAGAATCCCAAATCCCCGTTTAACTTGGTTAATATTTATAGTGTTCGGTTACGTAACATAATCAACAGAATTGCTAAGCTACATGATTGTTTCCCATTTATAGTTTCTTCAGTTACTGTTGCCAAGATTTGCTTATCATTTACCTAGTTCATCAGATTGTGCTGTACCTAGTTCATCAGATTGTACTGTACCCAGTTCATCAGATTGTACTGTACCCAACACCTGCAATTATACCTTCATCTTGTCTACCAAGTATAACCTATTCTAATCAATATAATGTAACAATTCCCCCCTTTGAAAATACTTCAAGTCTTCCAGACTGCAAGGATTTTCATCATCAGTTCCGCAGATTTCCATATTCTTTGGACCGTCTCAAACTGGTGATTGTAGCTGCAATGAATTATTTCCAATGTCTTCATATCTCGGGGGAAGTTCATGATTCTTCCTGGTAACAGCTTTTAAAATTTTCCCCAAGCGTTGCCGTTCCTTATTAACAATATTTTGAATCAAACGCAACACTCCCATAATAGCTAACATAATAATTATAATTATTATACACCATTGAATTAAAGATGCTACCCAACCAGAGATGTTCAATCCAAATGACTTTGCTAAAGCAGCAACCCAATTATGGGTACTTTCTTCTCTTTCTTCCTCAGTTGCATGTTCAATTTGCGTTAGCTGAGACAAATCACGTTCTACCGCGGCTGTAACATTCGGAATATGTACACAACAATGATCAATCTTATCTCGTAAATAACCACATACTCCATGTTCTTTTAGCAACAGCATATCTAATGCCATTCTATTTTGCAGGGTCATTTTTGTGGTTGCCTGTAATTGTAAGTTTATTTCCTTAAATCCTTCTTTAGTCACTCTTGCTAGCCTTTCCGTTTGTCCTAACAACCGGTACAACATTTCTCTATTCCGATAAGTACTAATTGGAGCAAACAATGATTCTAAAGCCCAACCTAACTTCACACCGGATGATGGTTCTTGCCAATCATCATCATCCTTTATTTCTCTCTTCATTATCCATAAATTTTCTAATCTACCCTTAAATGGCGCTTTCTTCCAAATTGGGCAGAGAGTTGGTAACCCTAAAGTTATTTCAGTCACCAACCCATCCAAGGGGAGGTGAGTCGTCCATTGTCCATCACTTGTAACCCAAACTAAATTTCCTGTGCTCCTGATCGTAGTTCTACAATCTATTCCCACTCCGAATTGTATTACAGGTTCACTCATGGAGTATTTAATTCCTCTACAGGCACAACCTGTCCTTAATGCAAGGACCACAGGTGGAAAGGTAGCTTCACTTTCGGGGTGTCACAAGTGTATACTTTTGTACAGTTCTAGACTGGGTGTTTTTCAGCTAACTTTCTTTTGCATTGGATTTTCTTGTGTTTCCTGTTGTGGCGCCTGGATTATTTGTATTGGTTGCATTTCGTCTTTTTCCAAATCTTTTAACTCTCTCCTGGCTCTGTTTCTTTTCTGCATAGGTTCTGATTTTGCAGTAACCTCTAATGCCCTTTTTCCATAATCAAAACTCTCTTTAATCCAAACAATACAGGTGTAGTTTCCTACATCTGTCTTACTTACATTTCGCAATGATAAAATCATAGTACCCCTTCGTGTATCACTATCCCATCGGATTGTAAACCCAGTTGACAATTTGGACTCATTCTTCTGCCAATAGCAACTAATGTCTTGGATTGAACTTCTCATATCTCCAACAAAATCACAAGTCAAATTTACATCCATTCGTTCTTCTATATGTACAGTAGCATATGTATGTATTATTTGAGCGAAACCATTACTTAATCCTACCCAGCATAGTATTACCAAGATGTAAATCTCAGTTTTGTAGGAGTGATCATTTTTACCCCCCATTGTGATGGTACCTTCTTCACTCTGGTATAATGAATCCAATTATCAATTCCTGCTACTTTCACAGCGGTAAATGTTATCAATAGCACCAAATAAAGTCCATGCCACTGTTCCTTTAAAGGCTCCGTTTGCCAATTTCGAACATACGCTTGGTCTCCTGGTTGATTCTCCAACGGCAAAGGGCGATTCCAGATGATCGCGGCACGTAAGGCTGTGAGTAATCTGCTTAAAGAAATTATATAACTATAAACATCTTGATCTCCTTGGAGGTGTAAATCTGCACTTCCCATTCCCTTCGTTGGTGCAGTATATGGCTTACCGTACAGAATTTCATAGGGACTTACAGACAACCCTTCTCTAGGTTTTATACGAATTCTCAATAAAGCAAGGGGCAATGCCTGTGGCCATTGGATTTGAGCTTCCTGGCATATCTTTTTAATTTGTCCTTTTAATGTTTGATTCATCCTTTCTACCTTTCCACTAGATTGTGGCCTCCATGGTGTATGTAAATCCCAGCTAATTCCAAGCATTTCACTAATTTCCTGTACTATTTTAGCTATAAAGTGTGGGCCTCGATCTGAAGAAATTCCTAAAGGTACCCCAAATCTAGGTATGATCTCTTTTAACAAAGTTTTTACTACTTCTCTAGCTTGATTCGTTCTACAGGGAAATGCTTCTAGCCACCCTGAAAAGGTACATACGTATACCAATAAATACTTAAACCCTTTTGATTTAGGTAATTCTGCAAAATCCACTTGCCAATAGTCACCTGGTTCTATTCCCACTTTCAAAGTTCCCATTGGAATTTGTTTTCGTATTACCGGATTATTCTTTAAACATACTGGACACTTCGCATTCACCCCTTTTGCTATTGTTAACATTTGTGCAGATACAATGCTCCGCTTTAAAAACTGCACCAATGCTTCTGCTCCCCAATGGCATTTATTATGTTCAGTTTGTATTACTCGTTTCATAATTGTAGCAGGCACTACTACTTGTCCATTACCTGTTACATACCATCCATGTGAATTCTTCTGTGCCTTTACCAAATCGGCTAATTTTTCATCTTCTTGGGTATAAAAGGGATTTACAGAGAGATGAGCAGTAATCGGGCTTACCTTAGTAGGTATTAGAGCTAATTCAGTCCATACTTGCCGTGCAGCAATTTTGGCTGCCTGGTCTGCCTTCATGTTTCCTTGTGCCACATCGCTGTCATCCCTCTGATGTCCTCGACAATGCATTACAGCCACTTGCTGAGGTAGTACCACAGCCTCTAATAACTGTAAGATCTCGGTTCGATATTTAATAATACTACCTTGAGCCGTCAACAATCCTCTTTCCTTCCATAAAGCTCCATGTATATGTATTATTCCAAAAGCGTATTTAGAATCTGCCCAAATATTCACCCTCTTATCCGTACTCGGTATTAAAGCCCGAATTAGAGCGACCAGTTCTGCCTTTTGCGCTGACGTTCCTGGCATTAATGCCTTTGCTTCAATTACTTCAAGCTTAGTAACCACAGCATATCCAGAATATCGTGTTCCATTCTCAACAAAGCTGCTACCGTCTGTAAATAATGTCCAGTCAGGATTTACAAGGGGAATATCTTTCAGATCTACCCTACTGGCGTAAGTTTGTTCGATCACCTCAATACAATCATGTTCCAGCTCGCCTTCCTCTATTTTGCTACCTAAAAATTCAGCGGGATTCAAACATGTTGTTATCTTTAAAAATATATCATCCTGTTCTCTCAATATTGCCTGATATTTCAACATTCTACTGGATGACAACCAATGACCCCCCTTTTGTTCCAAAACTGCAATCACCATGTGGGGCACAAATACTTCCATTTTTGTTCCCAATGTCAATTTTCTAGCTTCTTGGACTAACGTTACAGTAGCAGCCACTGCTCGGAGGCAAGAAGGCCATCCGGCACTTACCATATCCAACTGCTTGGAAAAATAGCCCACCGGTCTCTTCCATGATCCAATTCGTTGAGTTAAAACTCCAAGCGCTAGTCGTTGCCGCTCATGTACAAAGAGTTGAAATGTTTTTGTCAAATCAGGCAATCCTAATGCTGGGGCTTCTTGCAGAGCCTGTTTTAAGTCTTGAAAAGCCCTTTTACACTCTAAACTCCAAACTAATTGTGGCTCTTTTAAAGCTGCATACAGTGGTTTGGCTAACAGTCCGTAATTCAAAATCCAGAGTCTGCACCACCCTGTCATTCCTAGAAAAGTTCGTAACTCGTGCAAATTTCTAGGTTCAGGGATGGCACAAATCGCTTGTATTCTATTCACCCCCAACCGTCTTTGTCCTTGGGAAATTTCACATCCCAGATATATCACTTTTTCCCGGGCAATTTGGGCTTTTTCCTTAGAAACTCGATAACCGCTCTGTCCCAGTAAATTTAATCACGCAACTGTAACAGTAATGCAGTTTTCATACCTTTCTGTCGCCACGAAAATGTCATCCACATATTGCAACAATAAGTATGCTTTTGATGGTAATTGAAAATATCCTTGCTCCTTCCAATCCTCCAGTTCTCGTGCCAGCTGATTCCCAAATATTGTAGGACTGTTTTTGAAGCCTTGTGGTAACCTGGTCCAGGTCAGCTGTCGTTTTCGTCCTGTATCCGGATTTTCCCATTCAAACGCAAATAATTTCCTACTTTGTAATGCCAATGGGATGCAGAAGAAAGCATCTTTTAAATCAATTACAGAAAAGTATCTAAATTGTTCTGCCACAGATGTTAACAATGTATAAGGATTTGCTACTACTGGATGTATATCTTTAACTATTTCGTTTACAGCTCTTAAATCTTGAACTAACCTATAATCTCCGTTAGGTTTTCTTATAGGAAATATCGGTGTATTATATTCAGATTCACATTCTTCTAACACATTGTGCATCAAAAATTTTGCAATTAATGGTGCTACCCCTTTCCTAGCTTCTAACTGTATAGGATATTGTCTAACTCTTACCGGTTGGACACCTTCTTTCAATTCTACTATGACAGGTTTTGCTGCTTTCGCTAATCCCGGTACTTGTGTCTCCCATACCCATGGTACTACAGCGTTTTCTACCTCTATTGGTATTGTTGTATTAGCTATTTCTTTTACTATAAATATTCTAGCTATTTCTTCCTCAGGTATCTGCAACTTAGCTTTTCCATTTTCAAATATTATTTTAGCATTAAATCTTGACAATAAATCTCGTCCTAACAAAGATGTAGGACAATCCGGTACATAGAGAAATTCATGATCTAATTCTTTACCCCTAAAATTTAGATGCAATGGCCGCAGAAAGGGCCGTTGCTCTGTTTTTCCTGTAGCTCCTACCACAGTTATCATCGTATCTCCTATCTTTCCTAAACAAGTATTTAAAACAGAATAAGTTGCCCCAGTATCTACCAATAATTGTTTCTCTTCCCCATCAATTTCTGTTGTCACTTTTAATCCATCACTTAGTCAGCTACTATGTTGCCCCAAATGTCCTAACATCATTGTTTCTGCCATTGGTGTTCCTCCTACTGAAGTCTGCTGGGCCAAATTCATTTTCACTGGGCACTCATTTTTCCAATGTCCCTGTTGTCTGCAAAACGCACACTGATTTATCCCTAGCTGATTTTGAGGTATTCCCCGCATGCCTCCTACCCTGTATCCTCCTCGACCTCGTCCTCTACTTCTGCCTCTTATTCCTTGATTTACTCGTTGTAACATTGCTAATAATCCTGCCTGATTTCTCTTTGTGTTTTTTTTTTTTTTTTTTTCTCCCTATTATTGTACACTTTCCAGCTGATTGCTTCCAAATTACTAAATCTCCTGGGGAAAAAGGAACTTTCCCATATACTTTATCAGTCCCCGAAATTGCCTCTCGTAAAGGGGCTAATAATACTTTACTGTTTTGCTCTTGTTCCTTCCTCCCTTGTCTTGTTCTCTGTGCAATTGGGGTTCGTTGCGCTTGTCTTGGGCATGATGAATGCCCTGGCGAACCCTTCGGTGTTAACTTAATCTGGATCGCTCCAGTATTAATTGATTCTGACGGTTTTACCGCCTTAATACTATCAGTATCACTATCGTCCCCTGCATCTATATCGGACATCACAGGGGCCGTCGGTGATGCTAAAAGTGATACCTCCTCTGGCTCTCTTATTGAATTTTGTATTGCCAAACAAGTCATACGCTTCTTATTACCTACACATCCTTCACATTTTGTTTTATCTTTTTTTCGGGATGTACCAACAACATTCCACATTCTCTCTGCATATCTGGATGATTACGTATATCATAAAATAGATCAACATATGGTACTTCATCCCATTTTTCAAGTTCTTAACAATATCTCATTAATGGACCTATAACACCCGGATCTAAACTTCCGTGTTCAGGCCACCGGGGTCCATCATACTCATATTGTGGCCACCAATTCGTACAATAATCTATAAATCGACTTTTACTCATACTCTGAAAATATCCCGCACTTTTCCAATGCTTTAATAAACATCCTAACGGAGAATTATCCGGTATTACCATGGTCTTACACATTCACTCCACACACACACACTAAATCTACAGGGTAGAAAACGGAAAGATAGCCTCTGATGGGAAACAAAAGACCAAACCAAACTCACGAGACAGCCACGTATGTCCGTGAGTGCTGGACCTGCGGGGCTTTCGCTCCGTCTGACGGCCAGCGCCTAGGCTTCCACAGACCAGACCTCGAGCTCGTTAGCCCAACCTTGCGTGAATCGCCGTCACGTCTTATTAGGCAGGCACCCGACCAAATATTACAATAAAGCACCTTCGGGCTTACCACTTTGGGACGTCAGGAGCAGCGCAGAGCGGGCGCAGCCGATGGCTCCCCGAGAATTCCTCGGTGCCGGCACGGAGCAAAATCGGAAAGCGAACCGTCAACACTACTCCCGAAGTCCCATCTGGGTCGCCAGAAAACTGTTGCCCGTAAAGAAACACATAACTACGAAAGCAGTTATATGCGGTGCTTTATTCGGGGCCCGGGGTCTCAGGGACTCATGTCCAAAGCTGAGAATCCCAAATCCCCGTTTAACTTGGTTAATATTTATAGTGTTCGGTTACGTAACATAATCAACAGAATTGCTAAGCTACATGATTGTTTCCCATTTATAGTTTCTTCAGTTACTGTTGCCAAGATTTGCTTATCATTTACCTAGTTCATCAGATTGTGCTGTACCTAGTTCATCAGATTGTACTGTACCCAGTTCATCAGATTGTACTGTACCCAACACCTGCAATTATACCTTCATCTTGTCTACCAAGTATAACCTATTCTAATCAATATAATGTAACAATTCCCCCCTTTGAAAATACTTCAAGTCTTCCAGACTGCAAGGATTTTCATCATCAGTTCCGCAGATTTCCATATTCTTTGGACCGTCTCAAACTGGTGATTGTAGCTGCAATGAATTATTTCCAATGTCTTCATATCTCGGGGGAAGTTCATGATTCTTCCTGGTAACAGCTTTTAAAATTTTCCCCAAGCGTTGCCGTTCCTTATTAACAATATTTTGAATCAAACGCAACACTCCCATAATAGCTAACATAATAATTATAATTATTATACACCATTGAATTAAAGATGCTACCCAACCAGAGATGTTCAATCCAAATGACTTTGCTAAAGCAGCAACCCAATTATGGGTACTTTCTTCTCTTTCTTCCTCAGTTGCATGTTCAATTTGCGTTAGCTGAGACAAATCACGTTCTACCGCGGCTGTAACATTCGGAATATGTACACAACAATGATCAATCTTATCTCGTAAATAACCACATACTCCATGTTCTTTTAGCAACAGCATATCTAATGCCATTCTATTTTGCAGGGTCATTTTTGTGGTTGCCTGTAATTGTAAGTTTATTTCCTTAAATCCTTCTTTAGTCACTCTTGCTAGCCTTTCCGTTTGTCCTAACAACCGGTACAACATTTCTCTATTCCGATAAGTACTAATTGGAGCAAACAATGATTCTAAAGCCCAACCTAACTTCACACCGGATGATGGTTCTTGCCAATCATCATCATCCTTTATTTCTCTCTTCATTATCCATAAATTTTCTAATCTACCCTTAAATGGCGCTTTCTTCCAAATTGGGCAGAGAGTTGGTAACCCTAAAGTTATTTCAGTCACCAACCCATCCAAGGGGAGGTGAGTCGTCCATTGTCCATCACTTGTAACCCAAACTAAATTTCCTGTGCTCCTGATCGTAGTTCTACAATCTATTCCCACTCCGAATTGTATTACAGGTTCACTCATGGAGTATTTAATTCCTCTACAGGCACAACCTGTCCTTAATGCAAGGACCACAGGTGGAAAGGTAGCTTCACTTTCGGGGTGTCACAAGTGTATACTTTTGTACAGTTCTAGACTGGGTGTTTTTCAGCTAACTTTCTTTTGCATTGGATTTTCTTGTGTTTCCTGTTGTGGCGCCTGGATTATTTGTATTGGTTGCATTTCGTCTTTTTCCAAATCTTTTAACTCTCTCCTGGCTCTGTTTCTTTTCTGCATAGGTTCTGATTTTGCAGTAACCTCTAATGCCCTTTTTCCATAATCAAAACTCTCTTTAATCCAAACAATACAGGTGTAGTTTCCTACATCTGTCTTACTTACATTTCGCAATGATAAAATCATAGTACCCCTTCGTGTATCACTATCCCATCGGATTGTGAACCCAGTTGACAATTTGGACTCATTCTTCTGCCAATAGCAACTAATGTCTTGGATTGAACTTCTCATATCTCCAACAAAATCACAAGTCAAATTTACATCCATTCGTTCTTCTATATGTACAGTAGCATATGTATGTATTATTTGAGCGAAACCATTACTTAATCCTACCCAGCATAGTATTACCAAGATGTAAATCTCAGTTTTGTAGGAGTGATCATTTTTACCCCCCATTGTGATGGTACCTTCTTCACTCTGGTACAATGAATCCAATTATCAATTCCTGCTACTTTCACAGCGGTAAATGTTATCAATAGTACCAAATAAAGTCCATGCCACTGTTCCTTTAAAGGCTCCGTTTGCCAATTTCGAACATACGCTTGGTCTCCTGGTTGATTCTCCAACGGCAAAGGGCGATTCCAGATGATCGCGGCACGTAAGGCTGTGAGTAATCTGCTTAAAGAAATTATATAACTATAAACATCTTGATCTCCTTGGAGGTGTAAATCTGCACTTCCCATTCCCTTCGTTGGTGCAGTATATGGCTTACCGTACAGAATTTCATAGGGACTTACAGACAACCCTTCTCTAGGTTTTATACGAATTCTCAATAAAGCAAGGGGCAATGCCTGTGGCCATTGGATTTGAGCTTCCTGGCATATCTTTTTAATTTGTCCTTTTAATGTTTGATTCATCCTTTCTACCTTTCCACTAGATTGTGGCCTCCACGGTGTATGTAAATCCCAGCTAATTCCAAGCATTTCACTAATTTCCTGTACTATTTTAGCTATAAAGTGTGGGCCTCGATCTGAAGAAATTCCTAAAGGTACCCCAAATCTAGGTATGATCTCTTTTAACAAAGTTTTTACTACTTCTCTAGCTTGATTCGTTCTACAGGGAAATGCTTCTAGCCACCCTGAAAAGGTACATACGTATACCAATAAATACTTAAACCCTTTTGATTTAGGTAATTCTGCAAAATCCACTTGCCAATAGTCACCTGGTTCTATTCCCACTTTCAAAGTTCCCATTGGAATTTGTTTTCGTATTACCGGATTATTCTTTAAACATACTGGACACTTCGCATTCACCCCTTTTGCTATTGTTAACATTTGTGCAGATATAATGCTCCGCTTTAAAAACTGCACCAATGCTTCTGCTCCCCAATGGCATTTATTATGTTCAGTTTGTATTATTCGTTTCATAATTGTAGCAGGCACTACTACTTGTCCATTACCTGTTACATACCATCCATGTGAATTCTTCTGTGCCTTTACCAAATCGGCTAATTTTTCATCTTCTTGGGTATAAAAGGGATTTACAGAGAGATGAGCAGTAATCGGGCTTACCTTAGTAGGTATTAGAGCTAATTCAGTCCATACTTGCCGTGCAGCAATTTTGGCTGCCTGGTCTGCCTTCATGTTTCCTTGTGCCACATCGCTGTCATCCCTCTGATGTCCTCGACAATGCATTACAGCCACTTGCTGAGGTAGTACCACAGCCTCTAATAACTGTAAGATCTCGGTTCGATATTTAATAATACTACCTTGAGCCGTCAACAATCCTCTTTCCTTCCATAAAGCTCCATGTATATGTATTATTCCAAAAGCGTATTTAGAATCTGCCCAAATATTCACCCTCTTATCCGTACTCGGTATTAAAGCCCGAATTAGAGCGACCAGTTCTGCCTTTTGCGCTGACGTTCCTGGCATTAATGCCTTTGCTTCAATTACTTCAAGCTTAGTAACCACAGCATATCCAGAATATCGTGTTCCATTCTCAACAAAGCTGCTACCGTCTGTAAATAATGTCCAGTCAGGATTTACAAGGGGAATATCTTTCAGATCTACCCTACTGGCGTAAGTTTGTTCGATCACCTCAATACAATCATGTTCCAGCTCGCCTTCCTCTATTTTGCTACCTAAAAATTCAGCGGGATTCAAACATGTTGTTATCTTTAAAAATATATCATCCTGTTCTCTCAATATTGCCTGATATTTCAACATTCTACTGGATGACAACCAATGACCCCCCTTTTGTTCCAAAACTGCAATCACCATGTGGGGCACAAATACTTCCATTTTTGTTCCCAATGTCAATTTTCTAGCTTCTTGGACTAACGTTACAGTAGCAGCCACTGCTCGGAGGCAAGAAGGCCATCCGGCACTTACCATATCCAACTGCTTGGAAAAATAGCCCACCGGTCTCTTCCATGATCCAATTCGTTGAGTTAAAACTCCAAGCGCTAGTCGTTGCCGCTCATGTACAAAGAGTTGAAATGTTTTTGTCAAATCAGGCAATCCTAATGCTGGGGCTTCTTGCAGAGCCTGTTTTAAGTCTTGAAAAGCCCTTTTACACTCTAAACTCCAAACTAATTGTGGCTCTTTTAAAGCTGCATACAGTGGTTTGGCTAACAGTCCGTAATTCAAAATCCAGAGTCTGCACCACCCTGTCATTCCTAGAAAAGTTCGTAACTCGTGCAAATTTCTAGGTTCAGGGATGGCACAAATCGCTTGTATTCTATTCACCCCCAACCGTCTTTGTCCTTGGGAAATTTCACATCCCAGATATATCACTTTTTCCCGGGCAATTTGGGCTTTTTCCTTAGAAACTCGATAACCGCTCTGTCCCAGTAAATTTAATCACGCAACTGTAACAGTAATGCAGTTTTCATACCTTTCTGTCGCCACGAAAATGTCATCCACATATTGCAACAATAAGTATGCTTTTGATGGTAATTGAAAATATCCTTGCTCCTTCCAATCCTCCAGTTCTCGTGCCAGCTGATTCCCAAATATTGTAGGACTGTTTTTGAAGCCTTGTGGTAACCTGGTCCAGGTCAGCTGTCGTTTTCGTCCTGTATCCGGATTTTCCCATTCAAACGCAAATAATTTCCTACTTTGTAATGCCAATGGGATGCAGAAGAAAGCATCTTTTAAATCAATTACAGAAAAGTATCTAAATTGTTCTGCCACAGATGTTAACAATGTATAAGGATTTGCTACTACTGGATGTATATCTTTAACTATTTCGTTTACAGCTCTTAAATCTTGAACTAACCTATAATCTCCGTTAGGTTTTCTTATAGGAAATATTGGTGTATTATATTCAGATTCACATTCTTCTAACACATTGTGCATCAAAAATTTTGCAATTAATGGTGCTACCCCTTTCCTAGCTTCTAACTGTATAGGATATTGTCTAACTCTTACCGGTTGGACACCTTCTTTCAATTCTACTATGACAGGTTTTGCTGCTTTCGCTAATCCCGGTACTTGTGTCTCCCATACCCATGGTACTACAGCGTTTTCTACCTCTATTGGTATTGTTGTATTAGCTATTTCTTTTACTATAAATATTCTAGCTATTTCTTCCTCAGGTATCTGCAACTTAGCTTTTCCATTTTCAAATATTATTTTAGCATTAAATCTTGACAATAAATCTCGTCCTAACAAAGATGTAGGACAATCCGGTACATAGAGAAATTCATGATCTAATTCTTTACCCCTAAAATTTAGATGCAATGGCCGCAGAAAGGGCCGTTGCTCTGTTTTTCCTGTAGCTCCTACCACAGTTATCATCGTATCTCCTATCTTTCCTAAACAAGTATTTAAAACAGAATAAGTTGCCCCAGTATCTACCAATAATTGTTTCTCTTCCCCATCAATTTCTGTTGTCACTTTTAATCCATCACTTAGTCAGCTACTATGTTGCCCCAAATGTCCTAACATCATTGTTTCTGCCATTGGTGTTCCTCCTACTGAAGTCTGCTGGGCCAAATTCATTTTCACTGGGCACTCATTTTTCCAATGTCCCTGTTGTCTGCAAAACGCACACTGATTTATCCCTAGCTGATTTTGAGGTATTCCCCGCATGCCTCCTACCCTGTATCCTCCTCGACCTCGTCCTCTACTTCTGCCTCTTATTCCTTGATTTACTCGTTGTAACATTGCTAATAATCCTGCCTGATTTCTCTTTGTGGTTTGTTTTTTTTTTTTTTCTCCCTATTATTGTACACTTTCCAGCTGATTGCTTCCAAATTACTAAATCTCCTGGGGAAAAAGGAACTTTCCCATATACTTTATCAGTCCCCGAAATTGCCTCTCGTAAAGGGGCTAATAATACTTTACTGTTTTGCTCTTGTTCCTTCCTCCCTTGTCTTGTTCTCTGTGCAATTGGGGTTCGTTGCGCTTGTCTTGGGCATGATGAATGCCCTGGCGAACCCTTCGGTGTTAACTTAATCTGGATCGCTCCAGTATTAATTGATTCTGACGGTTTTACCGCCTTAATACTATCAGTATCACTATCGTCCCCTGCATCTATATCGGACATCACAGGGGCCGTCGGTGATGCTAAAAGTGATACCTCCTCTGGCTCTCTTATTGAATTTTGTATTGCCAAACAAGTCATACACTTCTTATTACCTACACATCCTTCACATTTTGTTTTATCTTTTTTTCGGGATGTACCAACAACATTCCACATTCTCTCTGCATATCTGGATGATTACGTATATCATAAAATAGATCAACATATGGTACTTCATCCCATTTTTCAAGTTCTTAACAATATCTCATTAATGGACCTATAACACCCGGATCTAAACTTCCGTGTTCAGGCCACCGGGGTCCATCATACTCATATTGTGGCCACCAATTCGTACAATAATCTATAAATCGACTTTTACTCATACTCTGAAAATATCCCGCACTTTTCCAATGCTTTAATAAACATCCTAACGGAGAATTATCCGGTATTACCATGGTCTTACACATTCACTCCACACACACACACTAAATCTACAGGGTAGAAAACGGAAAGATAGCCTCTGATGGGAAACAAAAGACCAAACCAAACTCACGAGACAGCCACGTATGTCCGTGAGTGCTGGACCTGCGGGGCTTTCGCTCCGTCTGACGGCCAGCGCCTAGGCTTCCACAGACCAGACCTCGAGCTCGTTAGCCCAACCTTGCGTGAATCGCCGTCACGTCTTATTAGGCAGGCACCCGACCAAATATTACAATAAAGCACCTTCGGGCTTACCACTTTGGGACGTCAGGAGCAGCGCAGAGCGGGCGCAGCCGATGGCTCCCCGAGAATTCCTCGGTGCCGGCACGGAGCAAAATCGGAAAGCGAACCGTCAACACTACTCCCGAAGTCCCATCTGGGTCGCCAGAAAACTGTTGCCCGTAAAGAAACACATAACTACGAAAGCAGTTATATGCGGTGCTTTATTCGGGGCCCGGGGTCTCAGGGACTCATGTCCAAAGCTGAGAATCCCAAATCCCCGTTTAACTTGGTTAATATTTATAGTGTTCGGTTACGTAACATAATCAACAGAATTGCTAAGCTACATGATTGTTTCCCATTTATAGTTTCTTCAGTTACTGTTGCCAAGATTTGCTTATCATTTACCTAGTTCATCAGATTGTGCTGTACCTAGTTCATCAGATTGTACTGTACCCAGTTCATCAGATTGTACTGTACCCAACACCTGCAATTATACCTTCATCTTGTCTACCAAGTATAACCTATTCTAATCAATATAATGTAACAATTCCCCCCTTTGAAAATACTTCAAGTCTTCCAGACTGCAAGGATTTTCATCATCAGTTCCGCAGATTTCCATATTCTTTGGACCGTCTCAAACTGGTGATTGTAGCTGCAATGAATTATTTCCAATGTCTTCATATCTCGGGGGAAGTTCATGATTCTTCCTGGTAACAGCTTTTAAAATTTTCCCCAAGCGTTGCCGTTCCTTATTAACAATATTTTGAATCAAACGCAACACTCCCATAATAGCTAACATAATAATTATAATTATTATACACCATTGAATTAAAGATGCTACCCAACCAGAGATGTTCAATCCAAATGACTTTGCTAAAGCAGCAACCCAATTATGGGTACTTTCTTCTCTTTCTTCCTCAGTTGCATGTTCAATTTGCGTTAGCTGAGACAAATCACGTTCTGCCGCGGCTGTAACATTCGGAATATGTACACAACAATGATCAATCTTATCTCGTAAATAACCACATACTCCATGTTCTTTTAGCAACAGCATATCTAATGCCATTCTATTTTGCAGGGTCATTTTTGTGGTTGCCTGTAATTGTAAGTTTATTTCCTTAAATCCTTCTTTAGTCACTCTTGCTAGCCTTTCCGTTTGTCCTAACAACCGGTACAACATTTCTCTATTCCGATAAGTACTAATTGGAGCAAACAATGATTCTAAAGCCCAACCTAACTTCACACCGGATGATGGTTCTTGCCAATCATCATCATCCTTTATTTCTCTCTTCATTATCCATAAATTTTCTAATCTACCCTTAAATGGCGCTTTCTTCCAAATTGGGCAGAGAGTTGGTAACCCTAAAGTTATTTCAGTCACCAACCCATCCAAGGGGAGGTGAGTCGTCCATTGTCCATCACTTGTAACCCAAACTAAATTTCCTGTGCTCCTGATCGTAGTTCTACAATCTATTCCCACTCCGAATTGTATTACAGGTTCACTCATGGAGTATTTAATTCCTCTACAGGCACAACCTGTCCTTAATGCAAGGACCACAGGTGGAAAGGTAGCTTCACTTTCGGGGTGTCACAAGTGTATACTTTTGTACAGTTCTAGACTGGGTGTTTTTCAGCTAACTTTCTTTTGCATTGGATTTTCTTGTGTTTCCTGTTGTGGCGCCTGGATTATTTGTATTGGTTGCATTTCGTCTTTTTCCAAATCTTTTAACTCTCTCCTGGCTCTGTTTCTTTTCTGCATAGGTTCTGATTTTGCAGTAACCTCTAATGCCCTTTTTCCATAATCAAAACTCTCTTTAATCCAAACAATACAGGTGTAGTTTCCTACATCTGTCTTACTTACATTTCGCAATGATAAAATCATAGTACCCCTTCGTGTATCACTATCCCATCGGATTGTGAACCCAGTTGACAATTTGGACTCATTCTTCTGCCAATAGCAACTAATGTCTTGGATTGAACTTCTCATATCTCCAACAAAATCACAAGTCAAATTTACATCCATTCGTTCTTCTATATGTACAGTAGCATATGTATGTATTATTTGAGCGAAACCATTACTTAATCCTACCCAGCATAGTATTACCAAGATGTAAATCTCAGTTTTGTAGGAGTGATCATTTTTACCCCCCATTGTGATGGTACCTTCTTCACTCTGGTATAATGAATCCAATTATCAATTCCTGCTACTTTCACAGCGGTAAATGTTATCAATAGCACCAAATAAAGTCCATGCCACTGTTCCTTTAAAGGCTCCGTTTGCCAATTTCGAACATACGCTTGGTCTCCTGGTTGATTCTCCAACGGCAAAGGGCGATTCCAGATGATCGCGGCACGTAAGGCTGTGAGTAATCTGCTTAAAGAAATTATATAACTATAAACATCTTGATCTCCTTGGAGGTGTAAATCTGCACTTCCCATTCCCTTCGTTGGTGCAGTATATGGCTTACCGTACAGAATTTCATAGGGACTTACAGACAACCCTTCTCTAGGTTTTATACGAATTCTCAATAAAGCAAGGGGCAATGCCTGTGGCCATTGGATTTGAGCTTCCTGGCATATCTTTTTAATTTGTCCTTTTAATGTTTGATTCATCCTTTCTACCTTTCCACTAGATTGTGGCCTCCACGGTGTATGTAAATCCCAGCTAATTCCAAGCATTTCACTAATTTCCTGTACTATTTTAGCTATAAAGTGTGGGCCTCGATCTGAAGAAATTCCTAAAGGTACCCCAAATCTAGGTATGATCTCTTTTAACAAAGTTTTTACTACTTCTCTAGCTTGATTCGTTCTACAGGGAAATGCTTCTAGCCACCCTGAAAAGGTACATACGTATACCAATAAATACTTAAACCCTTTTGATTTAGGTAATTCTGCAAAATCCACTTGCCAATAGTCACCTGGTTCTATTCCCACTTTCAAAGTTCCCATTGGAATTTGTTTTCGTATTACCGGATTATTCTTTAAACATACTGGACACTTCGCATTCACCCCTTTTGCTATTGTTAACATTTGTGCAGATATAATGCTCCGCTTTAAAAACTGCACCAATGCTTCTGCTCCCCAATGGCATTTATTATGTTCAGTTTGTATTATTCGTTTCATAATTGTAGCAGGCACTACTACTTGTCCATTACCTGTTACATACCATCCATGTGAATTCTTCTGTGCCTTTACCAAATCGGCTAATTTTTCATCTTCTTGGGTATAAAAGGGATTTACAGAGAGATGAGCAGTAATCGGGCTTACCTTAGTAGGTATTAGAGCTAATTCAGTCCATACTTGCCGTGCAGCAATTTTGGCTGCCTGGTCTGCCTTCATGTTTCCTTGTGCCACATCGCTGTCATCCCTCTGATGTCCTCGACAATGCATTACAGCCACTTGCTGAGGTAGTACCACAGCCTCTAATAACTGTAAGATCTCGGTTCGATATTTAATAATACTACCTTGAGCCGTCAACAATCCTCTTTCCTTCCATAAAGCTCCATGTATATGTATTATTCCAAAAGCGTATTTAGAATCTGCCCAAATATTCACCCTCTTATCCGTACTCGGTATTAAAGCCCGAATTAGAGCGACCAGTTCTGCCTTTTGCGCTGACGTTCCTGGCATTAATGCCTTTGCTTCAATTACTTCAAGCTTAGTAACCACAGCATATCCAGAATATCGTGTTCCATTCTCAACAAAGCTGCTACCGTCTGTAAATAATGTCCAGTCAGGATTTACAAGGGGAATATCTTTCAGATCTACCCTACTGGCGTAAGTTTGTTCGATCACCTCAATACAATCATGTTCCAGCTCGCCTTCCTCTATTTTGCTACCTAAAAATTCAGCGGGATTCAAACATGTTGTTATCTTTAAAAATATATCATCCTGTTCTCTCAATATTGCTTGATATTTCAACATTCTACTGGATGACAACCAATGACCCCCCTTTTGTTCCAAAACTGCAATCACCATGTGGGGCACAAATACTTCCATTTTTGTTCCCAATGTCAATTTTCTAGCTTCTTGGACTAACATTACAGTAGCAGCCACTGCTCGGAGGCAAGAAGGCCATCCGGCACTTACCATATCCAACTGCTTGGAAAAATAGCCCACCGGTCTCTTCCATGATCCAATTCGTTGAGTTAAAACTCCAAGCGCTAGTCGTTGCCGCTCATGTACAAAGAGTTGAAATGTTTTTGTCAAATCAGGCAATCCTAATGCTGGGGCTTCTTGCAGAGCCTGTTTTAAGTCTTGAAAAGCCCTTTTACACTCTAAACTCCAAACTAATTGTGGCTCTTTTAAAGCTGCATACAGTGGTTTGGCTAACAGTCCATAATTCAAAATCCAGAGTCTGCACCACCCTGTCATTCCTAGAAAAGTTCGTAACTCGTGCAAATTTCTAGGTTCAGGGATGGCACAAATCGCTTGTATTCTATTCACCCCCAACCGTCTTTGTCCTTGGGAAATTTCACATCCCAGATATATCACTTTTTCCCGGGCAATTTGGGCTTTTTCCTTAGAAACTCGATAACCGCTCTGTCCCAGTAAATTTAATCACGCAACTGTAACAGTAATGCAGTTTTCATACCTTTCTGTCGCCACGAAAATGTCATCCACATATTGCAACAATAAGTATGCTTTTGATGGTAATTGAAAATATCCTTGCTCCTTCCAATCCTCCAGTTCTCGTGCCAGCTGATTCCCAAATATTGTAGGACTGTTTTTGAAGCCTTGTGGTAACCTGGTCCAGGTCAGCTGTCGTTTTCGTCCTGTATCCGGATTTTCCCATTCAAACGCAAATAATTTCCTACTTTGTAATGCCAATGGGATGCAGAAGAAAGCATCTTTTAAATCAATTACAGAAAAGTATCTAAATTGTTCTGCCACAGATGTTAACAATGTATAAGGATTTGCTACTACTGGATGTATATCTTTAACTATTTCGTTTACAGCTCTTAAATCTTGAACTAACCTATAATCTCCGTTAGGTTTTCTTATAGGAAATATTGGTGTATTATATTCAGATTCACATTCTTCTAACACATTGTGCATCAAAAATTTTGCAATTAATGGTGCTACCCCTTTCCTAGCTTCTAACTGTATAGGATATTGTCTAACTCTTACCGGTTGGACACCTTCTTTCAATTCTACTATGACAGGTTTTGCTGCTTTCGCTAATCCCGGTACTTGTGTCTCCCATACCCATGGTACTACAGCGTTTTCTACCTCTATTGGTATTGTTGTATTAGCTATTTCTTTTACTATAAATATTCTAGCTATTTCTTCCTCAGGTATCTGCAACTTAGCTTTTCCATTTTCAAATATTATTTTAGCATTAAATCTTGACAATAAATCTCGTCCTAACAAAGATGTAGGACAATCCGGTACATAGAGAAATTCATGATCTAATTCTTTACCCCTAAAATTTAGATGCAATGGCCGCAGAAAGGGCCGTTGCTCTGTTTTTCCTGTAGCTCCTACCACAGTTATCATCGTATCTCCTATCTTTCCTAAACAAGTATTTAAAACAGAATAAGTTGCCCCAGTATCTACCAATAATTGTTTCTCTTCCCCATCAATTTCTGTTGTCACTTTTAATCCATCACTTAGTCAGCTACTATGTTGCCCCAAATGTCCTAACATCATTGTTTCTGCCATTGGTGTTCCTCCTACTGAAGTCTGCTGGGCCAAATTCATTTTCACTGGGCACTCATTTTTCCAATGTCCCTGTTGTCTGCAAAACGCACACTGATTTATCCCTAGCTGATTTTGAGGTATTCCCCGCATGCCTCCTACCCTGTATCCTCCTCGACCTCGTCCTCTACTTCTGCCTCTTATTCCTTGATTTACTCGTTGTAACATTGCTAATAATCCTGCCTGATTTCTCTTTGTGGTTTGTTTTTTTTTTTTTTCTCCCTATTATTGTACACTTTCCAGCTGATTGCTTCCAAATTACTAAATCTCCTGGGGAAAAAGGAACTTTCCCATATACTTTATCAGTCCCCGAAATTGCCTCTCGTAAAGGGGCTAATAATACTTTACTGTTTTGCTCTTGTTCCTTCCTCCCTTGTCTTGTTCTCTGTGCAATTGGGGTTCGTTGCGCTTGTCTTGGGCATGATGAATGCCCTGGCGAACCCTTCGGTGTTAACTTAATCTGGATCGCTCCAGTATTAATTGATTCTGACGGTTTTACCGCCTTAATACTATCAGTATCACTATCGTCCCCTGCATCTATATCGGACATCACAGGGGCCGTCGGTGATGCTAAAAGTGATACCTCCTCTGGCTCTCTTATTGAATTTTGTATTGCCAAACAAGTCATACACTTCTTATTACCTACACATCCTTCACATTTTGTTTTATCTTTTTTTCGGGATGTACCAACAACATTCCACATTCTCTCTGCATATCTGGATGATTACGTATATCATAAAATAGATCAACATATGGTACTTCATCCCATTTTTCAAGTTCTTAACAATATCTCATTAATGGACCTATAACACCCGGATCTAAACTTCCGTGTTCAGGCCACCGGGGTCCATCATACTCATATTGTGGCCACCAATTCGTACAATAATCTATAAATCGACTTTTACTCATACTCTGAAAATATCCCGCACTTTTCCAATGCTTTAATAAACATCCTAACGGAGAATTATCCGGTATTACCATGGTCTTACACATTCACTCCACACACACACACTAAATCTACAGGGTAGAAAACGGAAAGATAGCCTCTGATGGGAAACAAAAGACCAAACCAAACTCACGAGACAGCCACGTATGTCCGTGAGTGCTGGACCTGCGGGGCTTTCGCTCCGTCTGACGGCCAGCGCCTAGGCTTCCACAGACCAGACCTCGAGCTCGTTAGCCCAACCTTGCGTGAATCGCCGTCACGTCTTATTAGGCAGGCACCCGACCAAATATTACAATAAAGCACCTTCGGGCTTACCACTTTGGGACGTCAGGAGCAGCGCAGAGCGGGCGCAGCCGATGGCTCCCCGAGAATTCCTCGGTGCCGGCACGGAGCAAAATCGGAAAGCGAACCGTCAACACTACTCCCGAAGTCCCATCTGGGTCGCCAGAAAACTGTTGCCCGTAAAGAAACACATAACTACGAAAGCAGTTATATGCGGTGCTTTATTCGGGGCCCGGGGTCTCAGGGACTCATGTCCAAAGCTGAGAATCCCAAATCCCCGTTTAACTTGGTTAATATTTATAGTGTTCGGTTACGTAACATAATCAACAGAATTGCTAAGCTACATGATTGTTTCCCATTTATAGTTTCTTCAGTTACTGTTGCCAAGATTTGCTTATCATTTACCTAGTTCATCAGATTGTGCTGTACCTAGTTCATCAGATTGTACTGTACCCAGTTCATCAGATTGTACTGTACCCAACACCTGCAATTATACCTTCATCTTGTCTACCAAGTATAACCTATTCTAATCAATATAATGTAACAATTCCCCCCTTTGAAAATACTTCAAGTCTTCCAGACTGCAAGGATTTTCATCATCAGTTCCGCAGATTTCCATATTCTTTGGACCGTCTCAAACTGGTGATTGTAGCTGCAATGAATTATTTCCAATGTCTTCATATCTCGGGGGAAGTTCATGATTCTTCCTGGTAACAGCTTTTAAAATTTTCCCCAAGCGTTGCCGTTCCTTATTAACAATATTTTGAATCAAACGCAACACTCCCATAATAGCTAACATAATAATTATAATTATTATACACCATTGAATTAAAGATGCTACCCAACCAGAGATGTTCAATCCAAATGACTTTGCTAAAGCAGCAACCCAATTATGGGTACTTTCTTCTCTTTCTTCCTCAGTTGCATGTTCAATTTGCGTTAGCTGAGACAAATCACGTTCTACCGCGGCTGTAACATTCGGAATATGTACACAACAATGATCAATCTTATCTCGTAAATAACCACATACTCCATGTTCTTTTAGCAACAGCATATCTAATGCCATTCTATTTTGCAGGGTCATTTTTGTGGTTGCCTGTAATTGTAAGTTTATTTCCTTAAATCCTTCTTTAGTCACTCTTGCTAGCCTTTCCGTTTGTCCTAACAACCGGTACAACATTTCTCTATTCCGATAAGTACTAATTGGAGCAAACAATGATTCTAAAGCCCAACCTAACTTCACACCGGATGATGGTTCTTGCCAATCATCATCATCCTTTATTTCTCTCTTCATTATCCATAAATTTTCTAATCTACCCTTAAATGGCGCTTTCTTCCAAATTGGGCAGAGAGTTGGTAACCCTAAAGTTATTTCAGTCACCAACCCATCCAAGGGGAGGTGAGTCGTCCATTGTCCATCACTTGTAACCCAAACTAAATTTCCTGTGCTCCTGATCGTAGTTCTACAATCTATTCCCACTCCGAATTGTATTACAGGTTCACTCATGGAGTATTTAATTCCTCTACAGGCACAACCTGTCCTTAATGCAAGGACCACAGGTGGAAAGGTAGCTTCACTTTCGGGGTGTCACAAGTGTATACTTTTGTACAGTTCTAGACTGGGTGTTTTTCAGCTAACTTTCTTTTGCATTGGATTTTCTTGTGTTTCCTGTTGTGGCGCCTGGATTATTTGTATTGGTTGCATTTCGTCTTTTTCCAAATCTTTTAACTCTCTCCTGGCTCTGTTTCTTTTCTGCATAGGTTCTGATTTTGCAGTAACCTCTAATGCCCTTTTTCCATAATCAAAACTCTCTTTAATCCAAACAATACAGGTGTAGTTTCCTACATCTGTCTTACTTACATTTCGCAATGATAAAATCATAGTACCCCTTCGTGTATCACTATCCCATCGGATTGTGAACCCAGTTGACAATTTGGACTCATTCTTCTGCCAATAGCAACTAATGTCTTGGATTGAACTTCTCATATCTCCAACAAAATCACAAGTCAAATTTACATCCATTCGTTCTTCTATATGTACAGTAGCATATGTATGTATTATTTGAGCGAAACCATTACTTAATCCTACCCAGCATAGTATTACCAAGATGTAAATCTCAGTTTTGTAGGAGTGATCATTTTTACCCCCCATTGTGATGGTACCTTCTTCACTCTGGTATAATGAATCCAATTATCAATTCCTGCTACTTTCACAGCGGTAAATGTTATCAATAGCACCAAATAAAGTCCATGCCACTGTTCCTTTAAAGGCTCCGTTTGCCAATTTCGAACATACGCTTGGTCTCCTGGTTGATTCTCCAACGGCAAAGGGCGATTCCAGATGATCGCGGCACGTAAGGCTGTGAGTAATCTGCTTAAAGAAATTATATAACTATAAACATCTTGATCTCCTTGGAGGTGTAAATCTGCACTTCCCATTCCCTTCGTTGGTGCAGTATATGGCTTACCGTACAGAATTTCATAGGGACTTACAGACAACCCTTCTCTAGGTTTTATACGAATTCTCAATAAAGCAAGGGGCAATGCCTGTGGCCATTGGATTTGAGCTTCCTGGCATATCTTTTTAATTTGTCCTTTTAATGTTTGATTCATCCTTTCTACCTTTCCACTAGATTGTGGCCTCCACGGTGTATGTAAATCCCAGCTAATTCCAAGCATTTCACTAATTTCCTGTACTATTTTAGCTATAAAGTGTGGGCCTCGATCTGAAGAAATTCCTAAAGGTACCCCAAATCTAGGTATGATCTCTTTTAACAAAGTTTTTACTACTTCTCTAGCTTGATTCGTTCTACAGGGAAATGCTTCTAGCCACCCTGAAAAGGTACATACGTATACCAATAAATACTTAAACCCTTTTGATTTAGGTAATTCTGCAAAATCCACTTGCCAATAGTCACCTGGTTCTATTCCCACTTTCAAAGTTCCCATTGGAATTTGTTTTCGTATTACCGGATTATTCTTTAAACATACTGGACACTTCGCATTCACCCCTTTTGCTATTGTTAACATTTGTGCAGATATAATGCTCCGCTTTAAAAACTGCACCAATGCTTCTGCTCCCCAATGGCATTTATTATGTTCAGTTTGTATTATTCGTTTCATAATTGTAGCAGGCACTACTACTTGTCCATTACCTGTTACATACCATCCATGTGAATTCTTCTGTGCCTTTACCAAATCGGCTAATTTTTCATCTTCTTGGGTATAAAAGGGATTTACAGAGAGATGAGCAGTAATCGGGCTTACCTTAGTAGGTATTAGAGCTAATTCAGTCCATACTTGCCGTGCAGCAATTTTGGCTGCCTGGTCTGCCTTCATGTTTCCTTGTGCCACATCGCTGTCATCCCTCTGATGTCCTCGACAATGCATTACAGCCACTTGCTGAGGTAGTACCACAGCCTCTAATAACTGTAAGATCTCGGTTCGATATTTAATAATACTACCTTGAGCCGTCAACAATCCTCTTTCCTTCCATAAAGCTCCATGTATATGTATTATTCCAAAAGCGTATTTAGAATCTGCCCAAATATTCACCCTCTTATCCGTACTCGGTATTAAAGCCCGAATTAGAGCGACCAGTTCTGCCTTTTGCGCTGACGTTCCTGGCATTAATGCCTTTGCTTCAATTACTTCAAGCTTAGTAACCACAGCATATCCAGAATATCGTGTTCCATTCTCAACAAAGCTGCTACCGTCTGTAAATAATGTCCAGTCAGGATTTACAAGGGGAATATCTTTCAGATCTACCCTACTGGCGTAAGTTTGTTCGATCACCTCAATACAATCATGTTCCAGCTCGCCTTCCTCTATTTTGCTACCTAAAAATTCAGCGGGATTCAAACATGTTGTTATCTTTAAAAATATATCATCCTGTTCTCTCAATATTGCTTGATATTTCAACATTCTACTGGATGACAACCAATGACCCCCCTTTTGTTCCAAAACTGCAATCACCATGTGGGGCACAAATACTTCCATTTTTGTTCCCAATGTCAATTTTCTAGCTTCTTGGACTAACATTACAGTAGCAGCCACTGCTCGGAGGCAAGAAGGCCATCCGGCACTTACCATATCCAACTGCTTGGAAAAATAGCCCACCGGTCTCTTCCATGATCCAATTCGTTGAGTTAAAACTCCAAGCGCTAGTCGTTGCCGCTCATGTACAAAGAGTTGAAATGTTTTTGTCAAATCAGGCAATCCTAATGCTGGGGCTTCTTGCAGAGCCTGTTTTAAGTCTTGAAAAGCCCTTTTACACTCTAAACTCCAAACTAATTGTGGCTCTTTTAAAGCTGCATACAGTGGTTTGGCTAACAGTCCATAATTCAAAA
Organism: Apteryx mantelli; assembly: GCF_036417845.1. Classification (NCBI taxonomy): domain Eukaryota; kingdom Metazoa; phylum Chordata; class Aves; order Apterygiformes; family Apterygidae; genus Apteryx; species Apteryx mantelli. Next base: position 529,747 of record NW_027118808.1, read on the forward strand.
TCCAGAGTCTGCACCACCCTGTCATTCCTAGAAAAGTTCGTAACTCGTGCAAATTTCTAGGTTCAGGGATGGCACAAATCGCTTGTATTCTATTCACCCCCAACCGTCTTTGTCCTTGGGAAATTTCACATCCCAGATATATCACTTTTTCCCGGGCAATTTGGGCTTTTTCCTTAGAAACTCGATAACCGCTCTGTCCCAGTAAATTTAATCACGCAACTGTAACAGTAATGCAGTTTTCATACCTTTCTGTCGCCACGAAAATGTCATCCACATATTGCAACAATAAGTATGCTTTTGATGGTAATTGAAAATATCCTTGCTCCTTCCAATCCTCCAGTTCTCGTGCCAGCTGATTCCCAAATATTGTAGGACTGTTTTTGAAGCCTTGTGGTAACCTGGTCCAGGTCAGCTGTCGTTTTCGTCCTGTATCCGGATTTTCCCATTCAAACGCAAATAATTTCCTACTTTGTAATGCCAATGGGATGCAGAAGAAAGCATCTTTTAAATCAATTACAGAAAAGTATCTAAATTGTTCTGCCACAGATGTTAACAATGTATAAGGATTTGCTACTACTGGATGTATATCTTTAACTATTTCGTTTACAGCTCTTAAATCTTGAACTAACCTATAATCTCCGTTAGGTTTTCTTATAGGAAATATTGGTGTATTATATTCAGATTCACATTCTTCTAACACATTGTGCATCAAAAATTTTGCAATTAATGGTGCTACCCCTTTCCTAGCTTCTAACTGTATAGGATATTGTCTAACTCTTACCGGTTGGACACCTTCTTTCAATTCTACTATGACAGGTTTTGCTGCTTTCGCTAATCCCGGTACTTGTGTCTCCCATACCCATGGTACTACAGCGTTTTCTACCTCTATTGGTATTGTTGTATTAGCTATTTCTTTTACTATAAATATTCTAGCTATTTCTTCCTCAGGTATCTGCAACTTAGCTTTTCCATTTTCAAATATTATTTTAGCATTAAATCTTGACAATAAATCTCGTCCTAACAAAGATGTAGGACAATCCGGTACATAGAGAAATTCATGATCTAATTCTTTACCCCTAAAATTTAGATGCAATGGCCGCAGAAAGGGCCGTTGCTCTGTTTTTCCTGTAGCTCCTACCACAGTTATCATCGTATCTCCTATCTTTCCTAAACAAGTATTTAAAACAGAATAAGTTGCCCCAGTATCTACCAATAATTGTTTCTCTTCCCCATCAATTTCTGTTGTCACTTTTAATCCATCACTTAGTCAGCTACTATGTTGCCCCAAATGTCCTAACATCATTGTTTCTGCCATTGGTGTTCCTCCTACTGAAGTCTGCTGGGCCAAATTCATTTTCACTGGGCACTCATTTTTCCAATGTCCCTGTTGTCTGCAAAACGCACACTGATTTATCCCTAGCTGATTTTGAGGTATTCCCCGCATGCCTCCTACCCTGTATCCTCCTCGACCTCGTCCTCTACTTCTGCCTCTTATTCCTTGATTTACTCGTTGTAACATTGCTAATAATCCTGCCTGATTTCTCTTTGTGGTTTGTTTTTTTTTTTTTTCTCCCTATTATTGTACACTTTCCAGCTGATTGCTTCCAAATTACTAAATCTCCTGGGGAAAAAGGAACTTTCCCATATACTTTATCAGTCCCCGAAATTGCCTCTCGTAAAGGGGCTAATAATACTTTACTGTTTTGCTCTTGTTCCTTCCTCCCTTGTCTTGTTCTCTGTGCAATTGGGGTTCGTTGCGCTTGTCTTGGGCATGATGAATGCCCTGGCGAACCCTTCGGTGTTAACTTAATCTGGATCGCTCCAGTATTAATTGATTCTGACGGTTTTACCGCCTTAATACTATCAGTATCACTATCGTCCCCTGCATCTATATCGGACATCACAGGGGCCGTCGGTGATGCTAAAAGTGATACCTCCTCTGGCTCTCTTATTGAATTTTGTATTGCCAAACAAGTCATACACTTCTTATTACCTACACATCCTTCACATTTTGTTTTATCTTTTTTTCGGGATGTACCAACAACATTCCACATTCTCTCTGCATATCTGGATGATTACGTATATCATAAAATAGATCAACATATGGTACTTCATCCCATTTTTCAAGTTCTTAACAATATCTCATTAATGGACCTATAACACCCGGATCTAAACTTCCGTGTTCAGGCCACCGGGGTCCATCATACTCATATTGTGGCCACCAATTCGTACAATAATCTATAAATCGACTTTTACTCATACTCTGAAAATATCCCGCACTTTTCCAATGCTTTAATAAACATCCTAACGGAGAATTATCCGGTATTACCATGGTCTTACACATTCACTCCACACACACACACTAAATCTACAGGGTAGAAAACGGAAAGATAGCCTCTGATGGGAAACAAAAGACCAAACCAAACTCACGAGACAGCCACGTATGTCCGTGAGTGCTGGACCTGCGGGGCTTTCGCTCCGTCTGACGGCCAGCGCCTAGGCTTCCACAGACCAGACCTCGAGCTCGTTAGCCCAACCTTGCGTGAATCGCCGTCACGTCTTATTAGGCAGGCACCCGACCAAATATTACAATAAAGCACCTTCGGGCTTACCACTTTGGGACGTCAGGAGCAGCGCAGAGCGGGCGCAGCCGATGGCTCCCCGAGAATTCCTCGGTGCCGGCACGGAGCAAAATCGGAAAGCGAACCGTCAACACTACTCCCGAAGTCCCATCTGGGTCGCCAGAAAACTGTTGCCCGTAAAGAAACACATAACTACGAAAGCAGTTATATGCGGTGCTTTATTCGGGGCCCGGGGTCTCAGGGACTCATGTCCAAAGCTGAGAATCCCAAATCCCCGTTTAACTTGGTTAATATTTATAGTGTTCGGTTACGTAACATAATCAACAGAATTGCTAAGCTACATGATTGTTTCCCATTTATAGTTTCTTCAGTTACTGTTGCCAAGATTTGCTTATCATTTACCTAGTTCATCAGATTGTGCTGTACCTAGTTCATCAGATTGTACTGTACCCAGTTCATCAGATTGTACTGTACCCAACACCTGCAATTATACCTTCATCTTGTCTACCAAGTATAACCTATTCTAATCAATATAATGTAACAATTCCCCCCTTTGAAAATACTTCAAGTCTTCCAGACTGCAAGGATTTTCATCATCAGTTCCGCAGATTTCCATATTCTTTGGACCGTCTCAAACTGGTGATTGTAGCTGCAATGAATTATTTCCAATGTCTTCATATCTCGGGGGAAGTTCATGATTCTTCCTGGTAACAGCTTTTAAAATTTTCCCCAAGCGTTGCCGTTCCTTATTAACAATATTTTGAATCAAACGCAACACTCCCATAATAGCTAACATAATAATTATAATTATTATACACCATTGAATTAAAGATGCTACCCAACCAGAGATGTTCAATCCAAATGACTTTGCTAAAGCAGCAACCCAATTATGGGTACTTTCTTCTCTTTCTTCCTCAGTTGCATGTTCAATTTGCGTTAGCTGAGACAAATCACGTTCTACCGCGGCTGTAACATTCGGAATATGTACACAACAATGATCAATCTTATCTCGTAAATAACCACATACTCCATGTTCTTTTAGCAACAGCATATCTAATGCCATTCTATTTTGCAGGGTCATTTTTGTGGTTGCCTGTAATTGTAAGTTTATTTCCTTAAATCCTTCTTTAGTCACTCTTGCTAGCCTTTCCGTTTGTCCTAACAACCGGTACAACATTTCTCTATTCCGATAAGTACTAATTGGAGCAAACAATGATTCTAAAGCCCAACCTAACTTCACACCGGATGATGGTTCTTGCCAATCATCATCATCCTTTATTTCTCTCTTCATTATCCATAAATTTTCTAATCTACCCTTAAATGGCGCTTTCTTCCAAATTGGGCAGAGAGTTGGTAACCCTAAAGTTATTTCAGTCACCAACCCATCCAAGGGGAGGTGAGTCGTCCATTGTCCATCACTTGTAACCCAAACTAAATTTCCTGTGCTCCTGATCGTAGTTCTACAATCTATTCCCACTCCGAATTGTATTACAGGTTCACTCATGGAGTATTTAATTCCTCTACAGGCACAACCTGTCCTTAATGCAAGGACCACAGGTGGAAAGGTAGCTTCACTTTCGGGGTGTCACAAGTGTATACTTTTGTACAGTTCTAGACTGGGTGTTTTTCAGCTAACTTTCTTTTGCATTGGATTTTCTTGTGTTTCCTGTTGTGGCGCCTGGATTATTTGTATTGGTTGCATTTCGTCTTTTTCCAAATCTTTTAACTCTCTCCTGGCTCTGTTTCTTTTCTGCATAGGTTCTGATTTTGCAGTAACCTCTAATGCCCTTTTTCCATAATCAAAACTCTCTTTAATCCAAACAATACAGGTGTAGTTTCCTACATCTGTCTTACTTACATTTCGCAATGATAAAATCATAGTACCCCTTCGTGTATCACTATCCCATCGGATTGTGAACCCAGTTGACAATTTGGACTCATTCTTCTGCCAATAGCAACTAATGTCTTGGATTGAACTTCTCATATCTCCAACAAAATCACAAGTCAAATTTACATCCATTCGTTCTTCTATATGTACAGTAGCATATGTATGTATTATTTGAGCGAAACCATTACTTAATCCTACCCAGCATAGTATTACCAAGATGTAAATCTCAGTTTTGTAGGAGTGATCATTTTTACCCCCCATTGTGATGGTACCTTCTTCACTCTGGTATAATGAATCCAATTATCAATTCCTGCTACTTTCACAGCGGTAAATGTTATCAATAGCACCAAATAAAGTCCATGCCACTGTTCCTTTAAAGGCTCCGTTTGCCAATTTCGAACATACGCTTGGTCTCCTGGTTGATTCTCCAACGGCAAAGGGCGATTCCAGATGATCGCGGCACGTAAGGCTGTGAGTAATCTGCTTAAAGAAATTATATAACTATAAACATCTTGATCTCCTTGGAGGTGTAAATCTGCACTTCCCATTCCCTTCGTTGGTGCAGTATATGGCTTACCGTACAGAATTTCATAGGGACTTACAGACAACCCTTCTCTAGGTTTTATACGAATTCTCAATAAAGCAAGGGGCAATGCCTGTGGCCATTGGATTTGAGCTTCCTGGCATATCTTTTTAATTTGTCCTTTTAATGTTTGATTCATCCTTTCTACCTTTCCACTAGATTGTGGCCTCCACGGTGTATGTAAATCCCAGCTAATTCCAAGCATTTCACTAATTTCCTGTACTATTTTAGCTATAAAGTGTGGGCCTCGATCTGAAGAAATTCCTAAAGGTACCCCAAATCTAGGTATGATCTCTTTTAACAAAGTTTTTACTACTTCTCTAGCTTGATTCGTTCTACAGGGAAATGCTTCTAGCCACCCTGAAAAGGTACATACGTATACCAATAAATACTTAAACCCTTTTGATTTAGGTAATTCTGCAAAATCCACTTGCCAATAGTCACCTGGTTCTATTCCCACTTTCAAAGTTCCCATTGGAATTTGTTTTCGTATTACCGGATTATTCTTTAAACATACTGGACACTTCGCATTCACCCCTTTTGCTATTGTTAACATTTGTGCAGATATAATGCTCCGCTTTAAAAACTGCACCAATGCTTCTGCTCCCCAATGGCATTTATTATGTTCAGTTTGTATTATTCGTTTCATAATTGTAGCAGGCACTACTACTTGTCCATTACCTGTTACATACCATCCATGTGAATTCTTCTGTGCCTTTACCAAATCGGCTAATTTTTCATCTTCTTGGGTATAAAAGGGATTTACAGAGAGATGAGCAGTAATCGGGCTTACCTTAGTAGGTATTAGAGCTAATTCAGTCCATACTTGCCGTGCAGCAATTTTGGCTGCCTGGTCTGCCTTCATGTTTCCTTGTGCCACATCGCTGTCATCCCTCTGATGTCCTCGACAATGCATTACAGCCACTTGCTGAGGTAGTACCACAGCCTCTAATAACTGTAAGATCTCGGTTCGATATTTAATAATACTACCTTGAGCCGTCAACAATCCTCTTTCCTTCCATAAAGCTCCATGTATATGTATTATTCCAAAAGCGTATTTAGAATCTGCCCAAATATTCACCCTCTTATCCGTACTCGGTATTAAAGCCCGAATTAGAGTGACCAGTTCTGCCTTTTGCGCTGACGTTCCTGGCATTAATGCCTTTGCTTCAATTACTTCAAGCTTAGTAACCACAGCATATCCAGAATATCGTGTTCCATTCTCAACAAAGCTGCTACCGTCTGTAAATAATGTCCAGTCAGGATTTACAAGGGGAATATCTTTCAGATCTACCCTACTGGCGTAAGTTTGTTCGATCACCTCAATACAATCATGTTCCAGCTCGCCTTCCTCTATTTTGCTACCTAAAAATTCAGCGGGATTCAAACATGTTGTTATCTTTAAAAATATATCATCCTGTTCTCTCAATATTGCCTGATATTTCAACATTCTACCGGATGACAACCAATGACCCCCCTTTTGTTCCAAAACTGCAATCACCATGTGGGGCACAAATACTTCCATTTTTGTTCCCAATGTCAATTTTCTAGCTTCTTGGACTAACATTACAGTAGCAGCCACTGCTCGGAGGCAAGAAGGCCATCCGGCACTTACCATATCCAACTGCTTGGAAAAATAGCCCACCGGTCTCTTCCATGATCCAATTCGTTGAGTTAAAACTCCAAGCGCTAGTCGTTGCCGCTCATGTACAAAGAGTTGAAATGTTTTTGTCAAATCAGGCAATCCTAATGCTGGGGCTTCTTGCAGAGCCTGTTTTAAGTCTTGAAAAGCCCTTTTACACTCTAAACTCCAAACTAATTGTGGCTCTTTTAAAGCTGCATACAGTGGTTTGGCTAACAGTCCATAATTCAAAATCCAGAGTCTGCACCACCCTGTCATTCCTAGAAAAGTTCGTAACTCGTGCAGATTTCTAGGTTCAGGGATGGCACAAATCGCTTGTATTCTATTCACCCCCAACCGTCTTTGTCCTTGGGAAATTTCACATCCCAGATATATCACTTTTTCCCGGGCAATTTGGGCTTTTTCCTTAGAAACCCGATAACCGCTCTGTCCCAGTAAATTTAATCACGCAACTGTAACAGTAATGCAGTTTTCATACCTTTCTGTCGCCACGAAAATGTCATCCACATATTGCAACAATAAGTATGCTTTTGATGGTAATTGAAAATATCCTTGCTCCTTCCAATCCTCCAGTTCTCGTGCCAGCTGATTCCCAAATATTGTAGGACTGTTTTTGAAGCCTTGTGGTAACCTGGTCCAGGTCAGCTGTCGTTTTCGTCCTGTATCCGGATTTTCCCATTCAAACGCAAATAATTTCCTACTTTGTAATGCCAATGGGATGCAGAAGAAAGCATCTTTTAAATCAATTACAGAAAAGTATCTAAATTGTTCTGCCACAGATGTTAACAATGTATAAGGATTTGCTACTACTGGATGTATATCTTTAACTATTTCGTTTACAGCTCTTAAATCTTGAACTAACCTATAATCTCCGTTAGGTTTTCTTATAGGAAATATTGGTGTATTATATTCAGATTCACATTCTTCTAACACATTGTGCATCAAAAATTTTGCAATTAATGGTGCTACCCCTTTCCTAGCTTCTAACTGTATAGGATATTGTCTAACTCTTACCGGTTGGACACCTTCTTTCAATTCTACTATGACAGGTTTTGCTGCTTTCGCTAATCCCGGTACTTGTGTCTCCCATACCCATGGTACTACAGCGTTTTCTACCTCTATTGGTATTGTTGTATTAGCTATTTCTTTTACTATAAATATTCTAGCTATTTCTTCCTCAGGTATCTGCAACTTAGCTTTTCCATTTTCAAATATTATTTTAGCATTAAATCTTGACAATAAATCTCGTCCTAACAAAGATGTAGGACAATCCGGTACATAGAGAAATTCATGATCTAATTCTTTACCCCTAAAATTTAGATGCAATGGCCGCAGAAAGGGCCGTTGCTCTGTTTTTCCTGTAGCTCCTACCACAGTTATCATCGTATCTCCTATCTTTCCTAAACAAGTATTTAAAACAGAATAAGTTGCCCCAGTATCTACCAATAATTGTTTCTCTTCCCCATCAATTTCTGTTGTCACTTTTAATCCATCACTTAGTCAGCTACTATGTTGCCCCAAATGTCCTAACATCATTGTTTCTGCCATTGGTGTTCCTCCTACTGAAGTCTGCTGGGCCAAATTCATTTTCACTGGGCACTCATTTTTCCAATGTCCCTGTTGTCTGCAAAACGCACACTGATTTATCCCTAGCTGATTTTGAGGTATTCCCCGCATGCCTCCTACCCTGTATCCTCCTCGACCTCGTCCTCTACTTCTGCCTCTTATTCCTTGATTTACTCGTTGTAACATTGCTAATAATCCTGCCTGATTTCTCTTTGTGTTTTTTTTTTTTTTTTTTCTCCCTATCATTGTACACTTTCCAGCTGATTGCTTCCAAATTACTAAATCTCCTGGGGAAAAAGGAACTTTCCCATATACTTTATCAGTCCCCGAAATTGCCTCTCGTAAAGGGGCTAATAATACTTTACTGTTTTGCTCTTGTTCCTTCCTCCCTTGTCTTGTTCTCTGTGCAATTGGGGTTCGTTGCGCTTGTCTTGGGCATGATGAATGCCCTGGCGAACCCTTCGGTGTTAACTTAATCTGGATCGCTCCAGTATTAATTGATTCTGACGGTTTTACCGCCTTAATACTATCAGTATCACTATCGTCCCCTGCATCTATATCGGACATCACAGGGGCCGTCGGTGATGCTAAAAGTGATACCTCCTCTGGCTCTCTTATTGAATTTTGTATTGCCAAACAAGTCATACACTTCTTATTACCTACACATCCTTCACATTTTGTTTTATCTTTTTTTCGGGATGTACCAACAACATTCCACATTCTCTCTGCATATCTGGATGATTACGTATATCATAAAATAGATCAACATATGGTACTTCATCCCATTTTTCAAGTTCTTAACAATATCTCATTAATGGACCTATAACACCCGGATCTAAACTTCCGTGTTCAGGCCACCGGGGTCCATCATACTCATATTGTGGCCACCAATTCGTACAATAATCTATAAATCGACTTTTACTCATACTCTGAAAATATCCCGCACTTTTCCAATGCTTTAATAAACATCCTAACGGAGAATTATCCGGTATTACCATGGTCTTACACATTCACTCCACACACACACACTAAATCTACGGGGTAGAAAACGGAAAGATAGCCTCTGATGGGAAACAAAAGACCAAACCAAACTCACGAGACAGCCACGTATGTCCGTGAGTGCTGGACCTGCGGGGCTTTCGCTCCGTCTGACGGCCAGCGCCTAGGCTTCCACAGACCAGACCTCGAGCTCGTTAGCCCAACCTTGCGTGAATCGCCGTCACGTCTTATTAGGCAGGCACCCGACCAAATATTACAATAAAGCACCTTCGGGCTTACCACTTTGGGACGTCAGGAGCAGCGCAGAGCGGGCGCAGCCGATGGCTCCCCGAGAATTCCTCGGTGCCGGCACGGAGCAAAATCGGAAAGCGAACCGTCAACACTACTCCCGAAGTCCCATCTGGGTCGCCAGAAAACTGTTGCCCGTAAAGAAACACATAACTACGAAAGCAGTTATATGCGGTGCTTTATTCGGGGCCCGGGGTCTCAGGGACTCATGTCCAAAGCTGAGAATCCCAAATCCCCGTTTAACTTGGTTAATATTTATAGTGTTCGGTTACGTAACATAATCAACAGAATTGCTAAGCTACATGATTGTTTCCCATTTATAGTTTCTTCAGTTACTGTTGCCAAGATTTGCTTATCATTTACCTAGTTCATCAGATTGTGCTGTACCTAGTTCATCAGATTGTACTGTACCCAGTTCATCAGATTGTACTGTACCCAACACCTGCAATTATACCTTCATCTTGTCTACCAAGTATAACCTATTCTAATCAATATAATGTAACAATTCCCCCCTTTGAAAATACTTCAAGTCTTCCAGACTGCAAGGATTTTCATCATCAGTTCCGCAGATTTCCATATTCTTTGGACCGTCTCAAACTGGTGATTGTAGCTGCAATGAATTATTTCCAATGTCTTCATATCTCGGGGGAAGTTCATGATTCTTCCTGGTAACAGCTTTTAAAATTTTCCCCAAGCGTTGCCGTTCCTTATTAACAATATTTTGAATCAAACGCAACACTCCCATAATAGCTAACATAATAATTATAATTATTATACACCATTGAATTAAAGATGCTACCCAACCAGAGATGTTCAATCCAAATGACTTTGCTAAAGCAGCAACCCAATTATGGGTACTTTCTTCTCTTTCTTCCTCAGTTGCATGTTCAATTTGCGTTAGCTGAGACAAATCACGTTCTACCGCGGCTGTAACATTCGGAATATGTACACAACAATGATCAATCTTATCTCGTAAATAACCACATACTCCATGTTCTTTTAGCAACAGCATATCTAATGCCATTCTATTTTGCAGGGTCATTTTTGTGGTTGCCTGTAATTGTAAGTTTATTTCCTTAAATCCTTCTTTAGTCACTCTTGCTAGCCTTTCCGTTTGTCCTAACAACCGGTACAACATTTCTCTATTCCGATAAGTACTAATTGGAGCAAACAATGATTCTAAAGCCCAACCTAACTTCACACCGGATGATGGTTCTTGCCAATCATCATCATCCTTTATTTCTCTCTTCATTATCCATAAATTTTCTAATCTACCCTTAAATGGCGCTTTCTTCCAAATTGGGCAGAGAGTTGGTAACCCTAAAGTTATTTCAGTCACCAACCCATCCAAGGGGAGGTGAGTCGTCCATTGTCCATCACTTGTAACCCAAACTAAATTTCCTGTGCTCCTGATCGTAGTTCTACAATCTATTCCCACTCCGAATTGTATTACAGGTTCACTCATGGAGTATTTAATTCCTCTACAGGCACAACCTGTCCTTAATGCAAGGACCACAGGTGGAAAGGTAGCTTCACTTTCGGGGTGTCACAAGTGTATACTTTTGTACAGTTCTAGACTGGGTGTTTTTCAGCTAACTTTCTTTTGCATTGGATTTTCTTGTGTTTCCTGTTGTGGCGCCTGGATTATTTGTATTGGTTGCATTTCGTCTTTTTCCAAATCTTTTAACTCTCTCCTGGCTCTGTTTCTTTTCTGCATAGGTTCTGATTTTGCAGTAACCTCTAATGCCCTTTTTCCATAATCAAAACTCTCTTTAATCCAAACAATACAGGTGTAGTTTCCTACATCTGTCTTACTTACATTTCGCAATGATAAAATCATAGTACCCCTTCGTGTATCACTATCCCATCGGATTGTGAACCCAGTTGACAATTTGGACTCATTCTTCTGCCAATAGCAACTAATGTCTTGGATTGAACTTCTCATATCTCCAACAAAATCACAAGTCAAATTTACATCCATTCGTTCTTCTATATGTACAGTAGCATATGTATGTATTATTTGAGCGAAACCATTACTTAATCCTACCCAGCATAGTATTACCAAGATGTAAATCTCAGTTTTGTAGGAGTGATCATTTTTACCCCCCATTGTGATGGTACCTTCTTCACTCTGGTATAATGAATCCAATTATCAATTCCTGCTACTTTCACAGCGGTAAATGTTATCAATAGCACCAAATAAAGTCCATGCCACTGTTCCTTTAAAGGCTCCGTTTGCCAATTTCGAACATACGCTTGGTCTCCTGGTTGATTCTCCAACGGCAAAGGGCGATTCCAGATGATCGCGGCACGTAAGGCTGTGAGTAATCTGCTTAAAGAAATTATATAACTATAAACATCTTGATCTCCTTGGAGGTGTAAATCTGCACTTCCCATTCCCTTCGTTGGTGCAGTATATGGCTTACCGTACAGAATTTCATAGGGACTTACAGACAACCCTTCTCTAGGTTTTATACGAATTCTCAATAAAGCAAGGGGCAATGCCTGTGGCCATTGGATTTGAGCTTCCTGGCATATCTTTTTAATTTGTCCTTTTAATGTTTGATTCATCCTTTCTACCTTTCCACTAGATTGTGGCCTCCACGGTGTATGTAAATCCCAGCTAATTCCAAGCATTTCACTAATTTCCTGTACTATTTTAGCTATAAAGTGTGGGCCTCGATCTGAAGAAATTCCTAAAGGTACCCCAAATCTAGGTATGATCTCTTTTAACAAAGTTTTTACTACTTCTCTAGCTTGATTCGTTCTACAGGGAAATGCTTCTAGCCACCCTGAAAAGGTACATACGTATACCAATAAATACTTAAACCCTTTTGATTTAGGTAATTCTGCAAAATCCACTTGCCAATAGTCACCTGGTTCTATTCCCACTTTCAAAGTTCCCATTGGAATTTGTTTTCGTATTACCGGATTATTCTTTAAACATACTGGACACTTCGCATTCACCCCTTTTGCTATTGTTAACATTTGTGCAGATATAATGCTCCGCTTTAAAAACTGCACCAATGCTTCTGCTCCCCAATGGCATTTATTATGTTCAGTTTGTATTATTCGTTTCATAATTGTAGCAGGCACTACTACTTGTCCATTACCTGTTACATACCATCCATGTGAATTCTTCTGTGCCTTTACCAAATCGGCTAATTTTTCATCTTCTTGGGTATAAAAGGGATTTACAGAGAGATGAGCAGTAATCGGGCTTACCTTAGTAGGTATTAGAGCTAATTCAGTCCATACTTGCCGTGCAGCAATTTTGGCTGCCTGGTCTGCCTTCATGTTTCCTTGTGCCACATCGCTGTCATCCCTCTGATGTCCTCGACAATGCATTACAGCCACTTGCTGAGGTAGTACCACAGCCTCTAATAACTGTAAGATCTCGGTTCGATATTTAATAATACTACCTTGAGCCGTCAACAATCCTCTTTCCTTCCATAAAGCTCCATGTATATGTATTATTCCAAAAGCGTATTTAGAATCTGCCCAAATATTCACCCTCTTATCCGTACTCGGTATTAAAGCCCGAATTAGAGCGACCAGTTCTGCCTTTTGCGCTGACGTTCCTGGCATTAATGCCTTTGCTTCAATTACTTCAAGCTTAGTAACCACAGCATATCCAGAATATCGTGTTCCATTCTCAACAAAGCTGCTACCGTCTGTAAATAATGTCCAGTCAGGATTTACAAGGGGAATATCTTTCAGATCTACCCTACTGGCGTAAGTTTGTTCGATCACCTCAATACAATCATGTTCCAGCTCGCCTTCCTCTATTTTGCTACCTAAAAATTCAGCGGGATTCAAACATGTTGTTATCTTTAAAAATATATCATCCTGTTCTCTCAATATTGCCTGATATTTCAACATTCTACCGGATGACAACCAATGACCCCCCTTTTGTTCCAAAACTGCAATCACCATGTGGGGCACAAATACTTCCATTTTTGTTCCCAATGTCAATTTTCTAGCTTCTTGGACTAACATTACAGTAGCAGCCACTGCTCGGAGGCAAGAAGGCCATCCGGCACTTACCATATCCAACTGCTTGGAAAAATAGCCCACCGGTCTCTTCCATGATCCAATTCGTTGAGTTAAAACTCCAAGCGCTAGTCGTTGCCGCTCATGTACAAAGAGTTGAAATGTTTTTGTCAAATCAGGCAATCCTAATGCTGGGGCTTCTTGCAGAGCCTGTTTTAAGTCTTGAAAAGCCCTTTTACACTCTAAACTCCAAACTAATTGTGGCTCTTTTAAAGCTGCATACAGTGGTTTGGCTAACAGTCCATAATTCAAAATCCAGAGTCTGCACCACCCTGTCATTCCTAGAAAAGTTCGTAACTCGTGCAAATTTCTAGGTTCAGGGATGGCACAAATCGCTTGTATTCTATTCACCCCCAACCGTCTTTGTCCTTGGGAAATTTCACATCCCAGATATATCACTTTTTCCCGGGCAATTTGGGCTTTTTCCTTAGAAACCCGATAACCGCTCTGTCCCAGTAAATTTAATCACGCAACTGTAACAGTAATGCAGTTTTCATACCTTTCTGTCGCCACGAAAATGTCATCCACATATTGCAACAATAAGTATGCTTTTGATGGTAATTGAAAATATCCTTGCTCCTTCCAATCCTCCAGTTCTCGTGCCAGCTGATTCCCAAATATTGTAGGACTGTTTTTGAAGCCTTGTGGTAACCTGGTCCAGGTCAGCTGTCGTTTTCGTCCTGTATCCGGATTTTCCCATTCAAACGCAAATAATTTCCTACTTTGTAATGCCAATGGGATGCAGAAGAAAGCATCTTTTAAATCAATTACAGAAAAGTATCTAAATTGTTCTGCCACAGATGTTAACAATGTATAAGGATTTGCTACTACTGGATGTATATCTTTAACTATTTCGTTTACAGCTCTTAAATCTTGAACTAACCTATAATCTCCGTTAGGTTTTCTTATAGGAAATATTGGTGTATTATATTCAGATTCACATTCTTCTAACACATTGTGCATCAAAAATTTTGCAATTAATGGTGCTACCCCTTTCCTAGCTTCTAACTGTATAGGATATTGTCTAACTCTTACCGGTTGGACACCTTCTTTCAATTCTACTATGACAGGTTTTGCTGCTTTCGCTAATCCCGGTACTTGTGTCTCCCATACCCATGGTACTACAGCGTTTTCTACCTCTATTGGTATTGTTGTATTAGCTATTTCTTTTACTATAAATATTCTAGCTATTTCTTCCTCAGGTATCTGCAACTTAGCTTTTCCATTTTCAAATATTATTTTAGCATTAAATCTTGACAATAAATCTCGTCCTAACAAAGATGTAGGACAATCCGGTACATAGAGAAATTCATGATCTAATTCTTTACCCCTAAAATTTAGATGCAATGGCCGCAGAAAGGGCCGTTGCTCTGTTTTTCCTGTAGCTCCTACCACAGTTATCATCGTATCTCCTATCTTTCCTAAACAAGTATTTAAAACAGAATAAGTTGCCCCAGTATCTACCAATAATTGTTTCTCTTCCCCATCAATTTCTGTTGTCACTTTTAATCCATCACTTAGTCAGCTACTATGTTGCCCCAAATGTCCTAACATCATTGTTTCTGCCATTGGTGTTCCTCCTACTGAAGTCTGCTGGGCCAAATTCATTTTCACTGGGCACTCATTTTTCCAATGTCCCTGTTGTCTGCAAAACGCACACTGATTTATCCCTAGCTGATTTTGAGGTATTCCCCGCATGCCTCCTACCCTGTATCCTCCTCGACCTCGTCCTCTACTTCTGCCTCTTATTCCTTGATTTACTCGTTGTAACATTGCTAATAATCCTGCCTGATTTCTCTTTGTGTTTTTTTTTTTTTTTTTTTCTCCCTATCATTGTACACTTTCCAGCTGATTGCTTCCAAATTACTAAATCTCCTGGGGAAAAAGGAACTTTCCCATATACTTTATCAGTCCCCGAAATTGCCTCTCGTAAAGGGGCTAATAATACTTTACTGTTTTGCTCTTGTTCCTTCCTCCCTTGTCTTGTTCTCTGTGCAATTGGGGTTCGTTGCGCTTGTCTTGGGCATGATGAATGCCCTGGCGAACCCTTCGGTGTTAACTTAATCTGGATCGCTCCAGTATTAATTGATTCTGACGGTTTTACCGCCTTAATACTATCAGTATCACTATCGTCCCCTGCATCTATATCGGACATCACAGGGGCCGTCGGTGATGCTAAAAGTGATACCTCCTCTGGCTCTCTTATTGAATTTTGTATTGCCAAACAAGTCATACACTTCTTATTACCTACACATCCTTCACATTTTGTTTTATCTTTTTTTCGGGATGTACCAACAACATTCCACATTCTCTCTGCATATCTGGATGATTACGTATATCATAAAATAGATCAACATATGGTACTTCATCCCATTTTTCAAGTTCTTAACAATATCTCATTAATGGACCTATAACACCCGGATCTAAACTTCCGTGTTCAGGCCACCGGGGTCCATCATACTCATATTGTGGCCACCAATTCGTACAATAATCTATAAATCGACTTTTACTCATACTCTGAAAATATCCCGCACTTTTCCAATGCTTTAATAAACATCCTAACGGAGAATTATCCGGTATTACCATGGTCTTACACATTCACTCCACACACACACACTAAATCTACGGGGTAGAAAACGGAAAGATAGCCTCTGATGGGAAACAAAAGACCAAACCAAACTCACGAGACAGCCACGTATGTCCGTGAGTGCTGGACCTGCGGGGCTTTCGCTCCGTCTGACGGCCAGCGCCTAGGCTTCCACAGACCAGACCTCGAGCTCGTTAGCCCAACCTTGCGTGAATCGCCGTCACGTCTTATTAGGCAGGCACCCGACCAAATATTACAATAAAGCACCTTCGGGCTTACCACTTTGGGACGTCAGGAGCAGCGCAGAGCGGGCGCAGCCGATGGCTCCCCGAGAATTCCTCGGTGCCGGCACGGAGCAAAATCGGAAAGCGAACCGTCAACACTACTCCCGAAGTCCCATCTGGGTCGCCAGAAAACTGTTGCCCGTAAAGAAACACATAACTACGAAAGCAGTTATATGCGGTGCTTTATTCGGGGCCCGGGGTCTCAGGGACTCATGTCCAAAGCTGAGAATCCCAAATCCCCGTTTAACTTGGTTAATATTTATAGTGTTCGGTTACGTAACATAATCAACAGAATTGCTAAGCTACATGATTGTTTCCCATTTATAGTTTCTTCAGTTACTGTTGCCAAGATTTGCTTATCATTTACCTAGTTCATCAGATTGTGCTGTACCTAGTTCATCAGATTGTACTGTACCCAGTTCATCAGATTGTACTGTACCCAACACCTGCAATTATACCTTCATCTTGTCTACCAAGTATAACCTATTCTAATCAATATAATGTAACAATTCCCCCCTTTGAAAATACTTCAAGTCTTCCAGACTGCAAGGATTTTCATCATCAGTTCCGCAGATTTCCATATTCTTTGGACCGTCTCAAACTGGTGATTGTAGCTGCAATGAATTATTTCCAATGTCTTCATATCTCGGGGGAAGTTCATGATTCTTCCTGGTAACAGCTTTTAAAATTTTCCCCAAGCGTTGCCGTTCCTTATTAACAATATTTTGAATCAAACGCAACACTCCCATAATAGCTAACATAATAATTATAATTATTATACACCATTGAATTAAAGATGCTACCCAACCAGAGATGTTCAATCCAAATGACTTTGCTAAAGCAGCAACCCAATTATGGGTACTTTCTTCTCTTTCTTCCTCAGTTGCATGTTCAATTTGCGTTAGCTGAGACAAATCACGTTCTACCGCGGCTGTAACATTCGGAATATGTACACAACAATGATCAATCTTATCTCGTAAATAACCACATACTCCATGTTCTTTTAGCAACAGCATATCTAATGCCATTCTATTTTGCAGGGTCATTTTTGTGGTTGCCTGTAATTGTAAGTTTATTTCCTTAAATCCTTCTTTAGTCACTCTTGCTAGCCTTTCCGTTTGTCCTAACAACCGGTACAACATTTCTCTATTCCGATAAGTACTAATTGGAGCAAACAATGATTCTAAAGCCCAACCTAACTTCACACCGGATGATGGTTCTTGCCAATCATCATCATCCTTTATTTCTCTCTTCATTATCCATAAATTTTCTAATCTACCCTTAAATGGCGCTTTCTTCCAAATTGGGCAGAGAGTTGGTAACCCTAAAGTTATTTCAGTCACCAACCCATCCAAGGGGAGGTGAGTCGTCCATTGTCCATCACTTGTAACCCAAACTAAATTTCCTGTGCTCCTGATCGTAGTTCTACAATCTATTCCCACTCCGAATTGTATTACAGGTTCACTCATGGAGTATTTAATTCCTCTACAGGCACAACCTGTCCTTAATGCAAGGACCACAGGTGGAAAGGTAGCTTCACTTTCGGGGTGTCACAAGTGTATACTTTTGTACAGTTCTAGACTGGGTGTTTTTCAGCTAACTTTCTTTTGCATTGGATTTTCTTGTGTTTCCTGTTGTGGCGCCTGGATTATTTGTATTGGTTGCATTTCGTCTTTTTCCAAATCTTTTAACTCTCTCCTGGCTCTGTTTCTTTTCTGCATAGGTTCTGATTTTGCAGTAACCTCTAATGCCCTTTTTCCATAATCAAAACTCTCTTTAATCCAAACAATACAGGTGTAGTTTCCTACATCTGTCTTACTTACATTTCGCAATGATAAAATCATAGTACCCCTTCGTGTATCACTATCCCATCGGATTGTAAACCCAGTTGACAATTTGGACTCATTCTTCTGCCAATAGCAACTAATGTCTTGGATTGAACTTCTCATATCTCCAACAAAATCACAAGTCAAATTTACATCCATTCGTTCTTCTATATGTACAGTAGCATATGTATGTATTATTTGAGCGAAACCATTACTTAATCCTACCCAGCATAGTATTACCAAGATGTAAATCTCAGTTTTGTAGGAGTGATCATTTTTACCCCCCATTGTGATGGTACCTTCTTCACTCTGGTATAATGAATCCAATTATCAATTCCTGCTACTTTCACAGCGGTAAATGTTATCAATAGCACCAAATAAAGTCCATGCCACTGTTCCTTTAAAGGCTCCGTTTGCCAATTTCGAACATACGCTTGGTCTCCTGGTTGATTCTCCAACGGCAAAGGGCGATTCCAGATGATCGCGGCACGTAAGGCTGTGAGTAATCTGCTTAAAGAAATTATATAACTATAAACATCTTGATCTCCTTGGAGGTGTAAATCTGCACTTCCCATTCCCTTCGTTGGTGCAGTATATGGCTTACCGTACAGAATTTCATAGGGACTTACAGACAACCCTTCTCTAGGTTTTATACGAATTCTCAATAAAGCAAGGGGCAATGCCTGTGGCCATTGGATTTGAGCTTCCTGGCATATCTTTTTAATTTGTCCTTTTAATGTTTGATTCATCCTTTCTACCTTTCCACTAGATTGTGGCCTCCACGGTGTATGTAAATCCCAGCTAATTCCAAGCATTTCACTAATTTCCTGTACTATTTTAGCTATAAAGTGTGGGCCTCGATCTGAAGAAATTCCTAAAGGTACCCCAAATCTAGGTATGATCTCTTTTAACAAAGTTTTTACTACTTCTCTAGCTTGATTCGTTCTACAGGGAAATGCTTCTAGCCACCCTGAAAAGGTACATACGTATACCAATAAATACTTAAACCCTTTTGATTTAGGTAATTCTGCAAAATCCACTTGCCAATAGTCACCTGGTTCTATTCCCACTTTCAAAGTTCCCATTTGAATTTGTTTTCGTATTACCGGATTATTCTTTAAACATACTGGACACTTCGCATTCACCCCTTTTGCTATTGTTAACATTTGTGCAGATATAATGCTCCGCTTTAAAAACTGCACCAATGCTTCTGCTCCCCAATGGCATTTATTATGTTCAGTTTGTATTATTCGTTTCATAATTGTAGCAGGCACTACTACTTGTCCATTACCTGTTACATACCATCCATGTGAATTCTTCTGTGCCTTTACCAAATCGGCTAATTTTTCATCTTCTTGGGTATAAAAGGGATTTACAGAGAGATGAGCAGTAATCGGGCTTACCTTAGTAGGTATTAGAGCTAATTCAGTCCATACTTGCCGTGCAGCAATTTTGGCTGCCTGGTCTGCCTTCATGTTTCCTTGTGCCACATCGCTGTCATCCCTCTGATGTCCTCGACAATGCATTACAGCCACTTGCTGAGGTAGTACCACAGCCTCTAATAACTGTAAGATCTCGGTTCGATATTTAATAATACTACCTTGAGCCGTCAACAATCCTCTTTCCTTCCATAAAGCTCCATGTATATGTATTATTCCAAAAGCGTATTTAGAATCTGCCCAAATATTCACCCTCTTATCCGTACTCGGTATTAAAGCCCGAATTAGAGCGACCAGTTCTGCCTTTTGCGCTGACGTTCCTGGCATTAATGCCTTTGCTTCAATTACTTCAAGCTTAGTAACCACAGCATATCCAGAATATCGTGTTCCATTCTCAACAAAGCTGCTACCGTCTGTAAATAATGTCCAGTCAGGATTTACAAGGGGAATATCTTTCAGATCTACCCTACTGGCGTAAGTTTGTTCGATCACCTCAATACAATCATGTTCCAGCTCGCCTTCCTCTATTTTGCTACCTAAAAATTCAGCGGGATTCAAACATGTTGTTATCTTTAAAAATATATCATCCTGTTCTCTCAATATTGCTTGATATTTCAACATTCTACTGGATGACAACCAATGACCCCCCTTTTGTTCCAAAACTGCAATCACCATGTGGGGCACAAATACTTCCATTTTTGTTCCCAATGTCAATTTTCTAGCTTCTTGGACTAACATTACAGTAGCAGCCACTGCTCGGAGGCAAGAAGGCCATCCGGCACTTACCATATCCAACTGCTTGGAAAAATAGCCCACCGGTCTCTTCCATGATCCAATTCGTTGAGTTAAAACTCCAAGCGCTAGTCGTTGCCGCTCATGTACAAAGAGTTGAAATGTTTTTGTCAAATCAGGCAATCCTAATGCTGGGGCTTCTTGCAGAGCCTGTTTTAAGTCTTGAAAAGCCCTTTTACACTCTAAACTCCAAACTAATTGTGGCTCTTTTAAAGCTGCATACAGTGGTTTGGCTAACAGTCCATAATTCAAAATCCAGAGTCTGCACCACCCTGTCATTCCTAGAAAAGTTCGTAACTCGTGCAAATTTCTAGGTTCAGGGATGGCACAAATCGCTTGTATTCTATTCACCCCCAACCGTCTTTGTCCTTGGGAAATTTCACATCCCAGATATATCACTTTTTCCCGGGCAATTTGGGCTTTTTCCTTAGAAACTCGATAACCGCTCTGTCCCAGTAAATTTAATCACGCAACTGTAACAGTAATGCAGTTTTCATACCTTTCTGTCGCCACGAAAATGTCATCCACATATTGCAACAATAAGTATGCTTTTGATGGTAATTGAAAATATCCTTGCTCCTTCCAATCCTCCAGTTCTCGTGCCAGCTGATTCCCAAATATTGTAGGACTGTTTTTGAAGCCTTGTGGTAACCTGGTCCAGGTCAGCTGTCGTTTTCGTCCTGTATCCGGATTTTCCCATTCAAACGCAAATAATTTCCTACTTTGTAATGCCAATGGGATGCAGAAGAAAGCATCTTTTAAATCAATTACAGAAAAGTATCTAAATTGTTCTGCCACAGATGTTAACAATGTATAAGGATTTGCTACTACTGGATGTATATCTTTAACTATTTCGTTTACAGCTCTTAAATCTTGAACTAACCTATAATCTCCGTTAGGTTTTCTTATAGGAAATATTGGTGTATTATATTCAGATTCACATTCTTCTAACACATTGTGCATCAAAAATTTTGCAATTAATGGTGCTACCCCTTTCCTAGCTTCTAACTGTATAGGATATTGTCTAACTCTTACCGGTTGGACACCTTCTTTCAATTCTACTATGACAGGTTTTGCTGCTTTCGCTAATCCCGGTACTTGTGTCTCCCATACCCATGGTACTACAGCGTTTTCTACCTCTATTGGTATTGTTGTATTAGCTATTTCTTTTACTATAAATATTCTAGCTATTTCTTCCTCAGGTATCTGCAACTTAGCTTTTCCATTTTCAAATATTATTTTAGCATTAAATCTTGACAATAAATCTCGTCCTAACAAAGATGTAGGACAATCCGGTACATAGAGAAATTCATGATCTAATTCTTTACCCCTAAAATTTAGATGCAATGGCCGCAGAAAGGGCCGTTGCTCTGTTTTTCCTGTAGCTCCTACCACAGTTATCATCGTATCTCCTATCTTTCCTAAACAAGTATTTAAAACAGAATAAGTTGCCCCAGTATCTACCAATAATTGTTTCTCTTCCCCATCAATTTCTGTTGTCACTTTTAATCCATCACTTAGTCAGCTACTATGTTGCCCCAAATGTCCTAACATCATTGTTTCTGCCATTGGTGTTCCTCCTACTGAAGTCTGCTGGGCCAAATTCATTTTCACTGGGCACTCATTTTTCCAATGTCCCTGTTGTCTGCAAAACGCACACTGATTTATCCCTAGCTGATTTTGAGGTATTCCCCGCATGCCTCCTACCCTGTATCCTCCTCGACCTCGTCCTCTACTTCTGCCTCTTATTCCTTGATTTACTCGTTGTAACATTGCTAATAATCCTGCCTGATTTCTCTTTGTGGTTTTTTTTTTTTTTTTCTCCCTATTATTGTACACTTTCCAGCTGATTGCTTCCAAATTACTAAATCTCCTGGGGAAAAAGGAACTTTCCCATATACTTTATCAGTCCCCGAAATTGCCTCTCGTAAAGGGGCTAATAATACTTTACTGTTTTGCTCTTGTTCCTTCCTCCCTTGTCTTGTTCTCTGTGCAATTGGGGTTCGTTGCGCTTGTCTTGGGCATGATGAATGCCCTGGCGAACCCTTCGGTGTTAACTTAATCTGGATCGCTCCAGTATTAATTGATTCTGACGGTTTTACCGCCTTAATACTATCAGTATCACTATCGTCCCCTGCATCTATATCGGACATCACAGGGGCCGTCGGTGATGCTAAAAGTGATACCTCCTCTGGCTCTCTTATTGAAATTTTGTATTGCCAAACAAGTCATACACTTCTTATTACCTACACATCCTTCACATTTTGTTTTATCTTTTTTTCGGGATGTACCAACAACATTCCACATTCTCTCTGCATATCTGGATGATTACGTATATCATAAAATAGATCAACATATGGTACTTCATCCCATTTTTCAAGTTCTTAACAATATCTCATTAATGGACCTATAACACCCGGATCTAAACTTCCGTGTTCAGGCCACCGGGGTCCATCATACTCATATTGTGGCCACCAATTCGTACAATAATCTATAAATCGACTTTTACTCATACTCTGAAAATATCCCGCACTTTTCCAATGCTTTAATAAACATCCTAACGGAGAATTATCCGGTATTACCATGGTCTTACACACTCACTCCACACACACACACACACACTAAATCTACGGGGTAGAAAACGGAAAGATAGCCTCTGATGGGAAACAAAAGACCAAACCAAACTCACGAGACAGCCACGTATGTCCGTGAGTGCTGGACCTGCGGGGCTTTCGCTCCGTCTGACGGCCAGCGCCTAGGCTTCCACAGACCAGACCTCGAGCTCGTTAGCCCAACCTTGCGTGAATCGCCGTCACGTCTTATTAGGCAGGCACCCGACCAAATATTACAATAAAGCACCTTCGGGCTTACCACTTTGGGACGTCAGGAGCAGCGCAGAGCGGGCGCAGCCGATGGCTCCCCGAGAATTCCTCGGTGCCGGCACGGAGCAAAATCGGAAAGCGAACCGTCAACACTACTCCCGAAGTCCCATCTGGGTCGCCAGAAAACTGTTGCCCGTAAAGAAACACATAACTACGAAAGCAGTTATATGCGGTGCTTTATTCGGGGCCCGGGGTCTCAGGGACTCATGTCCAAAGCTGAGAATCCCAAATCCCTGTTTAACTTGGTTAATATTTATAGTGTTCGGTTACGTAACATAATCAACAGAATTGCTAAGCTACATGATTGTTTCCCATTTATAGTTTCTTCAGTTACTGTTGCCAAGATTTGCTTATCATTTACCTAGTTCATCAGATTGTGCTGTACCTAGTTCATCAGATTGTACTGTACCCAGTTCATCAGATTGTACTGTACCCAACACCTGCAATTATACCTTCATCTTGTCTACCAAGTATAACCTATTCTAATCAATATAATGTAACAATTCCCCCCTTTGAAAATACTTCAAGTCTTCCAGACTGCAAGGATTTTCATCATCAGTTCCGCAGATTTCCATATTCTTTGGACCGTCTCAAACTGGTGATTGTAGCTGCAATGAATTATTTCCAATGTCTTCATATCTCGGGGGAAGTTCATGATTCTTCCTGGTAACAGCTTTTAAAATTTTCCCCAAGCGTTGCCGTTCCTTATTAACAATATTTTGAATCAAACGCAACACTCCCATAATAGCTAACATAATAATTATAATTATTATACACCATTGAATTAAAGATGCTACCCAACCAGAGATGTTCAATCCAAATGACTTTGCTAAAGCAGCAACCCAATTATGGGTACTTTCTTCTCTTTCTTCCTCAGTTGCATGTTCAATTTGCGTTAGCTGAGACAAATCACGTTCTACCGCGGCTGTAACATTCGGAATATGTACACAACAATGATCAATCTTATCTCGTAAATAACCACATACTCCATGTTCTTTTAGCAACAGCATATCTAATGCCATTCTATTTTGCAGGGTCATTTTTGTGGTTGCCTGTAATTGTAAGTTTATTTCCTTAAATCCTTCTTTAGTCACTCTTGCTAGCCTTTCCGTTTGTCCTAACAACCGGTACAACATTTCTCTATTCCGATAAGTACTAATTGGAGCAAACAATGATTCTAAAGCCCAACCTAACTTCACACCGGATGATGGTTCTTGCCAATCATCATCATCCTTTATTTCTCTCTTCATTATCCATAAATTTTCTAATCTACCCTTAAATGGCGCTTTCTTCCAAATTGGGCAGAGAGTTGGTAACCCTAAAGTTATTTCAGTCACCAACCCATCCAAGGGGAGGTGAGTCGTCCATTGTCCATCACTTGTAACCCAAACTAAATTTCCTGTGCTCCTGATCGTAGTTCTACAATCTATTCCCACTCCGAATTGTATTACAGGTTCACTCATGGAGTATTTAATTCCTCTACAGGCACAACCTGTCCTTAATGCAAGGACCACAGGTGGAAAGGTAGCTTCACTTTCGGGGTGTCACAAGTGTATACTTTTGTACAGTTCTAGACTGGGTGTTTTTCAGCTAACTTTCTTTTGCATTGGATTTTCTTGTGTTTCCTGTTGTGGCGCCTGGATTATTTGTATTGGTTGCATTTCGTCTTTTTCCAAATCTTTTAACTCTCTCCTGGCTCTGTTTCTTTTCTGCATAGGTTCTGATTTTGCAGTAACCTCTAATGCCCTTTTTCCATAATCAAAACTCTCTTTAATCCAAACAATACAGGTGTAGTTTCCTACATCTGTCTTACTTACATTTCGCAATGATAAAATCATAGTACCCCTTCGTGTATCACTATCCCATCGGATTGTAAACCCAGTTGACAATTTGGACTCATTCTTCTGCCAATAGCAACTAATGTCTTGGATTGAACTTCTCATATCTCCAACAAAATCACAAGTCAAATTTACATCCATTCGTTCTTCTATATGTACAGTAGCATATGTATGTATTATTTGAGCGAAACCATTACTTAATCCTACCCAGCATAGTATTACCAAGATGTAAATCTCAGTTTTGTAGGAGTGATCATTTTTACCCCCCATTGTGATGGTACCTTCTTCACTCTGGTATAATGAATCCAATTATCAATTCCTGCTACTTTCACAGCGGTAAATGTTATCAATAGCACCAAATAAAGTCCATGCCACTGTTCCTTTAAAGGCTCCGTTTGCCAATTTCGAACATACGCTTGGTCTCCTGGTTGATTCTCCAACGGCAAAGGGCGATTCCAGATGATCGCGGCACGTAAGGCTGTGAGTAATCTGCTTAAAGAAATTATATAACTATAAACATCTTGATCTCCTTGGAGGTGTAAATCTGCACTTCCCATTCCCTTCGTTGGTGCAGTATATGGCTTACCGTACAGAATTTCATAGGGACTTACAGACAACCCTTCTCTAGGTTTTATACGAATTCTCAATAAAGCAAGGGGCAATGCCTGTGGCCATTGGATTTGAGCTTCCTGGCATATCTTTTTAATTTGTCCTTTTAATGTTTGATTCATCCTTTCTACCTTTCCACTAGATTGTGGCCTCCACGGTGTATGTAAATCCCAGCTAATTCCAAGCATTTCACTAATTTCCTGTACTATTTTAGCTATAAAGTGTGGGCCTCGATCTGAAGAAATTCCTAAAGGTACCCCAAATCTAGGTATGATCTCTTTTAACAAAGTTTTTACTACTTCTCTAGCTTGATTCGTTCTACAGGGAAATGCTTCTAGCCACCCTGAAAAGGTACATACGTATACCAATAAATACTGAAACCCTTTTGATTTAGGTAATTCTGCAAAATCCACTTGCCAATAGTCACCTGGTTCTATTCCCACTTTCAAAGTTCCCATTGGAATTTGTTTTCGTATTACCGGATTATTCTTTAAACATACTGGACACTTCGCATTCACCCCTTTTGCTATTGTTAACATTTGTGCAGATATAATGCTCCGCTTTAAAAACTGCACCAATGCTTCTGCTCCCCAATGGCATTTATTATGTTCAGTTTGTATTATTCGTTTCATAATTGTAGCAGGCACTACTACTTGTCCATTACCTGTTACATACCATCCATGTGAATTCTTCTGTGCCTTTACCAAATCGGCTAATTTTTCATCTTCTTGGGTATAAAAGGGATTTACAGAGAGATGAGCAGTAATCGGGCTTACCTTAGTAGGTATTAGAGCTAATTCAGTCCATACTTGCCGTGCAGCAATTTTGGCTGCCTGGTCTGCCTTCATGTTTCCTTGTGCCACATCGCTGTCATCCCTCTGATGTCCTCGACAATGCATTACAGCCACTTGCTGAGGTAGTACCACAGCCTCTAATAACTGTAAGATCTCGGTTCGATATTTAATAATACTACCTTGAGCCGTCAACAATCCTCTTTCCTTCCATAAAGCTCCATGTATATGTATTATTCCAAAAGCGTATTTAGAATCTGCCCAAATATTCACCCTCTTATCCGTACTCGGTATTAAAGCCCGAATTAGAGCGACCAGTTCTGCCTTTTGCGCTGACGTTCCTGGCATTAATGCCTTTGCTTCAATTACTTCAAGCTTAGTAACCACAGCATATCCAGAATATCGTGTTCCATTCTCAACAAAGCTGCTACCGTCTGTAAATAATGTCCAGTCAGGATTTACAAGGGGAATATCTTTCAGATCTACCCTACTGGCGTAAGTTTGTTCGATCACCTCAATACAATCATGTTCCAGCTCGCCTTCCTCTATTTTGCTACCTAAAAATTCAGCGGGATTCAAACATGTTGTTATCTTTAAAAATATATCATCCTGTTCTCTCAATATTGCCTGATATTTCAACATTCTACTGGATGACAACCAATGACCCCCCTTTTGTTCCAAAACTGCAATCACCATGTGGGGCACAAATACTTCCATTTTTGTTCCCAATGTCAATTTTCTAGCTTCTTGGACTAACATTACAGTAGCAGCCACTGCTCGGAGGCAAGAAGGCCATCCGGCACTTACCATATCCAACTGCTTGGAAAAATAGCCCACCGGTCTCTTCCATGATCCAATTCGTTGAGTTAAAACTCCAAGCGCTAGTCGTTGCCGCTCATGTACAAAGAGTTGAAATGTTTTTGTCAAATCAGGCAATCCTAATGCTGGGGCTTCTTGCAGAGCCTGTTTTAAGTCTTGAAAAGCCCTTTTACACTCTAAACTCCAAACTAATTGTGGCTCTTTTAAAGCTGCATACAGTGGTTTGGCTAACAGTCCATAATTCAAAATCCAGAGTCTGCACCACCCTGTCATTCCTAGAAAAGTTCGTAACTCGTGCAAATTTCTAGGTTCAGGGATGGCACAAATCGCTTGTATTCTATTCACCCCCAACCGTCTTTGTCCTTGGGAAATTTCACATCCCAGATATATCACTTTTTCCCGGGCAATTTGGGCTTTTTCCTTAGAAACTCGATAACCGCTCTGTCCCAGTAAATTTAATCACGCAACTGTAACAGTAATGCAGTTTTCATACCTTTCTGTCGCCACGAAAATGTCATCCACATATTGCAACAATAAGTATGCTTTTGATGGTAATTGAAAATATCCTTGCTCCTTCCAATCCTCCAGTTCTCGTGCCAGCTGATTCCCAAATATTGTAGGACTGTTTTTGAAGCCTTGTGGTAACCTGGTCCAGGTCAGCTGTCGTTTTCGTCCTGTATCCGGATTTTCCCATTCAAACGCAAATAATTTCCTACTTTGTAATGCCAATGGGATGCAGAAGAAAGCATCTTTTAAATCAATTACAGAAAAGTATCTAAATTGTTCTGCCACAGATGTTAACAATGTATAAGGATTTGCTACTACTGGATGTATATCTTTAACTATTTCGTTTACAGCTCTTAAATCTTGAACTAACCTATAATCTCCGTTAGGTTTTCTTATAGGAAATATTGGTGTATTATATTCAGATTCACATTCTTCTAACACATTGTGCATCAAAAATTTTGCAATTAATGGTGCTACCCCTTTCCTAGCTTCTAACTGTATAGGATATTGTCTAACTCTTACCGGTTGGACACCTTCTTTCAATTCTACTATGACAGGTTTTGCTGCTTTCGCTAATCCCGGTACTTGTGTCTCCCATACCCATGGTACTACAGCGTTTTCTACCTCTATTGGTATTGTTGTATTAGCTATTTCTTTTACTATAAATATTCTAGCTATTTCTTCCTCAGGTATCTGCAACTTAGCTTTTCCATTTTCAAATATTATTTTAGCATTAAATCTTGACAATAAATCTCGTCCTAACAAAGATGTAGGACAATCCGGTACATAGAGAAATTCATGATCTAATTCTTTACCCCTAAAATTTAGATGCAATGGCCGCAGAAAGGGCCGTTGCTCTGTTTTTCCTGTAGCTCCTACCACAGTTATCATCGTATCTCCTATCTTTCCTAAACAAGTATTTAAAACAGAATAAGTTGCCCCAGTATCTACCAATAATTGTTTCTCTTCCCCATCAATTTCTGTTGTCACTTTTAATCCATCACTTAGTCAGCTACTATGTTGCCCCAAATGTCCTAACATCATTGTTTCTGCCATTGGTGTTCCTCCTACTGAAGTCTGCTGGGCCAAATTCATTTTCACTGGGCACTCATTTTTCCAATGTCCCTGTTGTCTGCAAAACGCACACTGATTTATCCCTAGCTGATTTTGAGGTATTCCCCGCATGCCTCCTACCCTGTATCCTCCTCGACCTCGTCCTCTACTTCTGCCTCTTATTCCTTGATTTACTCGTTGTAACATTGCTAATAATCCTGCCTGATTTCTCTTTGTGGTTTTTTTTTTTTTTTTCTCCCTATTATTGTACACTTTCCAGCTGATTGCTTCCAAATTACTAAATCTCCTGGGGAAAAAGGAACTTTCCCATATACTTTATCAGTCCCCGAAATTGCCTCTCGTAAAGGGGCTAATAATACTTTACTGTTTTGCTCTTGTTCCTTCCTCCCTTGTCTTGTTCTCTGTGCAATTGGGGTTCGTTGCGCTTGTCTTGGGCATGATGAATGCCCTGGCGAACCCTTCGGTGTTAACTTAATCTGGATCGCTCCAGTATTAATTGATTCTGACGGTTTTACCGCCTTAATACTATCAGTATCACTATCGTCCCCTGCATCTATATCGGACATCACAGGGGCCGTCGGTGATGCTAAAAGTGATACCTCCTCTGGCTCTCTTATTGAAATTTTGTATTGCCAAACAAGTCATACACTTCTTATTACCTACACATCCTTCACATTTTGTTTTATCTTTTTTTCGGGATGTACCAACAACATTCCACATTCTCTCTGCATATCTGGATGATTACGTATATCATAAAATAGATCAACATATGGTACTTCATCCCATTTTTCAAGTTCTTAACAATATCTCATTAATGGACCTATAACACCCGGATCTAAACTTCCGTGTTCAGGCCACCGGGGTCCATCATACTCATATTGTGGCCACCAATTCGTACAATAATCTATAAATCGACTTTTACTCATACTCTGAAAATATCCCGCACTTTTCCAATGCTTTAATAAACATCCTAACGGAGAATTATCCGGTATTACCATGGTCTTACACACTCACTCCACACACACACACACACACTAAATCTACGGGGTAGAAAACGGAAAGATAGCCTCTGATGGGAAACAAAAGACCAAACCAAACTCACGAGACAGCCACGTATGTCCGTGAGTGCTGGACCTGCGGGGCTTTCGCTCCGTCTGACGGCCAGCGCCTAGGCTTCCACAGACCAGACCTCGAGCTCGTTAGCCCAACCTTGCGTGAATCGCCGTCACGTCTTATTAGGCAGGCACCCGACCAAATATTACAATAAAGCACCTTCGGGCTTACCACTTTGGGACGTCAGGAGCAGCGCAGAGCGGGCGCAGCCGATGGCTCCCCGAGAATTCCTCGGTGCCGGCACGGAGCAAAATCGGAAAGCGAACCGTCAACACTACTCCCGAAGTCCCATCTGGGTCGCCAGAAAACTGTTGCCCGTAAAGAAACACATAACTACGAAAGCAGTTATATGCGGTGCTTTATTCGGGGCCCGGGGTCTCAGGGACTCATGTCCAAAGCTGAGAATCCCAAATCCCCGTTTAACTTGGTTAATATTTATAGTGTTCGGTTACGTAACATAATCAACAGAATTGCTAAGCTACATGATTGTTTCCCATTTATAGTTTCTTCAGTTACTGTTGCCAAGATTTGCTTATCATTTACCTAGTTCATCAGATTGTGCTGTACCTAGTTCATCAGATTGTACTGTACCCAGTTCATCAGATTGTACTGTACCCAACACCTGCAATTATACCTTCATCTTGTCTACCAAGTATAACCTATTCTAATCAATATAATGTAACAATTCCCCCCTTTGAAAATACTTCAAGTCTTCCAGACTGCAAGGATTTTCATCATCAGTTCCGCAGATTTCCATATTCTTTGGACCGTCTCAAACCGGTGATTGTAGCTGCAATGAATTATTTCCAATGTCTTCATATCTCGGGGGAAGTTCATGATTCTTCCTGGTAACAGCTTTTAAAATTTTCCCCAAGCGTTGCCGTTCCTTATTAACAATATTTTGAATCAAACGCAACACTCCCATAATAGCTAACATAATAATTATAATTATTATACACCATTGAATTAAAGATGCTACCCAACCAGAGATGTTCAATCCAAATGACTTTGCTAAAGCAGCAACCCAATTATGGGTACTTTCTTCTCTTTCTTCCTCAGTTGCATGTTCAATTTGCGTTAGCTGAGACAAATCACGTTCTACCGCGGCTGTAACATTCGGAATATGTACACAACAATGATCAATCTTATCTCGTAAATAACCACATACTCCATGTTCTTTTAGCAACAGCATATCTAATGCCATTCTATTTTGCAGGGTCATTTTTGTGGTTGCCTGTAATTGTAAGTTTATTTCCTTAAATCCTTCTTTAGTCACTCTTGCTAGCCTTTCCGTTTGTCCTAACAACCGGTACAACATTTCTCTATTCCGATAAGTACTAATTGGAGCAAACAATGATTCTAAAGCCCAACCTAACTTCACACCGGATGATGGTTCTTGCCAATCATCATCATCCTTTATTTCTCTCTTCATTATCCATAAATTTTCTAATCTACCCTTAAATGGCGCTTTCTTCCAAATTGGGCAGAGAGTTGGTAACCCTAAAGTTATTTCAGTCACCAACCCATCCAAGGGGAGGTGAGTCGTCCATTGTCCATCACTTGTAACCCAAACTAAATTTCCTGTGCTCCTGATCGTAGTTCTACAATCTATTCCCACTCCGAATTGTATTACAGGTTCACTCATGGAGTATTTAATTCCTCTACAGGCACAACCTGTCCTTAATGCAAGGACCACAGGTGGAAAGGTAGCTTCACTTTCGGGGTGTCACAAGTGTATACTTTTGTACAGTTCTAGACTGGGTGTTTTTCAGCTAACTTTCTTTTGCATTGGATTTTCTTGTGTTTCCTGTTGTGGCGCCTGGATTATTTGTATTGGTTGCATTTCGTCTTTTTCCAAATCTTTTAACTCTCTCCTGGCTCTGTTTCTTTTCTGCATAGGTTCTGATTTTGCAGTAACCTCTAATGCCCTTTTTCCATAATCAAAACTCTCTTTAATCCAAACAATACAGGTGTAGTTTCCTACATCTGTCTTACTTACATTTCGCAATGATAAAATCATAGTACCCCTTCGTGTATCACTATCCCATCGGATTGTAAACCCAGTTGACAATTTGGACTCATTCTTCTGCCAATAGCAACTAATGTCTTGGATTGAACTTCTCATATCTCCAACAAAATCACAAGTCAAATTTACATCCATTCGTTCTTCTATATGTACAGTAGCATATGTATGTATTATTTGAGCGAAACCATTACTTAATCCTACCCAGCATAGTATTACCAAGATGTAAATCTCAGTTTTGTAGGAGTGATCATTTTTACCCCCCATTGTGATGGTACCTTCTTCACTCTGGTATAATGAATCCAATTATCAATTCCTGCTACTTTCACAGCGGTAAATGTTATCAATAGCACCAAATAAAGTCCATGCCACTGTTCCTTTAAAGGCTCCGTTTGCCAATTTCGAACATACGCTTGGTCTCCTGGTTGATTCTCCAACGGCAAAGGGCGATTCCAGATGATCGCGGCACGTAAGGCTGTGAGTAATCTGCTTAAAGAAATTATATAACTATAAACATCTTGATCTCCTTGGAGGTGTAAATCTGCACTTCCCATTCCCTTCGTTGGTGCAGTATATGGCTTACCGTACAGAATTTCATAGGGACTTACAGACAACCCTTCTCTAGGTTTTATACGAATTCTCAATAAAGCAAGGGGCAATGCCTGTGGCCATTGGATTTGAGCTTCCTGGCATATCTTTTTAATTTGTCCTTTTAATGTTTGATTCATCCTTTCTACCTTTCCACTAGATTGTGGCCTCCACGGTGTATGTAAATCCCAGCTAATTCCAAGCATTTCACTAATTTCCTGTACTATTTTAGCTATAAAGTGTGGGCCTCGATCTGAAGAAATTCCTAAAGGTACCCCAAATCTAGGTATGATCTCTTTTAACAAAGTTTTTACTACTTCTCTAGCTTGATTCGTTCTACAGGGAAATGCTTCTAGCCACCCTGAAAAGGTACATACGTATACCAATAAATACTTAAACCCTTTTGATTTAGGTAATTCTGCAAAATCCACTTGCCAATAGTCACCTGGTTCTATTCCCACTTTCAAAGTTCCCATTGGAATTTGTTTTCGTATTACCGGATTATTCTTTAAACATACTGGACACTTCGCATTCACCCCTTTTGCTATTGTTAACATTTGTGCAGATATAATGCTCCGCTTTAAAAACTGCACCAATGCTTCTGCTCCCCAATGGCATTTATTATGTTCAGTTTGTATTATTCGTTTCATAATTGTAGCAGGCACTACTACTTGTCCATTACCTGTTACATACCATCCATGTGAATTCTTCTGTGCCTTTACCAAATCGGCTAATTTTTCATCTTCTTGGGTATAAAAGGGATTTACAGAGAGATGAGCAGTAATCGGGCTTACCTTAGTAGGTATTAGAGCTAATTCAGTCCATACTTGCCGTGCAGCAATTTTGGCTGCCTGGTCTGCCTTCATGTTTCCTTGTGCCACATCGCTGTCATCCCTCTGATGTCCTCGACAATGCATTACAGCCACTTGCTGAGGTAGTACCACAGCCTCTAATAACTGTAAGATCTCGGTTCGATATTTAATAATACTACCTTGAGCCGTCAACAATCCTCTTTCCTTCCATAAAGCTCCATGTATATGTATTATTCCAAAAGCGTATTTAGAATCTGCCCAAATATTCACCCTCTTATCCGTACTCGGTATTAAAGCCCGAATTAGAGCGACCAGTTCTGCCTTTTGCGCTGACGTTCCTGGCATTAATGCCTTTGCTTCAATTACTTCAAGCTTAGTAACCACAGCATATCCAGAATATCGTGTTCCATTCTCAACAAAGCTGCTACCGTCTGTAAATAATGTCCAGTCAGGATTTACAAGGGGAATATCTTTCAGATCTACCCTACTGGCGTAAGTTTGTTCGATCACCTCAATACAATCATGTTCCAGCTCGCCTTCCTCTATTTTGCTACCTAAAAATTCAGCGGGATTCAAACATGTTGTTATCTTTAAAAATATATCATCCTGTTCTCTCAATATTGCCTGATATTTCAACATTCTACTGGATGACAACCAATGACCCCCCTTTTGTTCCAAAACTGCAATCACCATGTGGGGCACAAATACTTCCATTTTTGTTCCCAATGTCAATTTTCTAGCTTCTTGGACTAACATTACAGTAGCAGCCACTGCTCGGAGGCAAGAAGGCCATCCGGCACTTACCATATCCAACTGCTTGGAAAAATAGCCCACCGGTCTCTTCCATGATCCAATTCGTTGAGTTAAAACTCCAAGCGCTAGTCGTTGCCGCTCATGTACAAAGAGTTGAAATGTTTTTGTCAAATCAGGCAATCCTAATGCTGGGGCTTCTTGCAGAGCCTGTTTTAAGTCTTGAAAAGCCCTTTTACACTCTAAACTCCAAACTAATTGTGGCTCTTTTAAAGCTGCATACAGTGGTTTGGCTAACAGTCCATAATTCAAAATCCAGAGTCTGCACCACCCTGTCATTCCTAGAAAAGTTCGTAACTCGTGCAAATTTCTAGGTTCAGGGATGGCACAAATCGCTTGTATTCTATTCACCCCCAACCGTCTTTGTCCTTGGGAAATTTCACATCCCAGATATATCACTTTTTCCCGGGCAATTTGGGCTTTTTCCTTAGAAACTCGATAACCGCTCTGTCCCAGTAAATTTAATCACGCAACTGTAACAGTAATGCAGTTTTCATACCTTTCTGTCGCCACGAAAATGTCATCCACATATTGCAACAATAAGTATGCTTTTGATGGTAATTGAAAATATCCTTGCTCCTTCCAATCCTCCAGTTCTCGTGCCAGCTGATTCCCAAATATTGTAGGACTGTTTTTGAAGCCTTGTGGTAACCTGGTCCAGGTCAGCTGTCGTTTTCGTCCTGTATCCGGATTTTCCCATTCAAACGCAAATAATTTCCTACTTTGTAATGCCAATGGGATGCAGAAGAAAGCATCTTTTAAATCAATTACAGAAAAGTATCTAAATTGTTCTGCCACAGATGTTAACAATGTATAAGGATTTGCTACTACTGGATGTATATCTTTAACTATTTCGTTTACAGCTCTTAAATCTTGAACTAACCTATAATCTCCGTTAGGTTTTCTTATAGGAAATATTGGTGTATTATATTCAGATTCACATTCTTCTAACACATTGTGCATCAAAAATTTTGCAATTAATGGTGCTACCCCTTTCCTAGCTTCTAACTGTATAGGATATTGTCTAACTCTTACCGGTTGGACACCTTCTTTCAATTCTACTATGACAGGTTTTGCTGCTTTCGCTAATCCCGGTACTTGTGTCTCCCATACCCATGGTACTACAGCGTTTTCTACCTCTATTGGTATTGTTGTATTAGCTATTTCTTTTACTATAAATATTCTAGCTATTTCTTCCTCAGGTATCTGCAACTTAGCTTTTCCATTTTCAAATATTATTTTAGCATTAAATCTTGACAATAAATCTCGTCCTAACAAAGATGTAGGACAATCCGGTACATAGAGAAATTCATGATCTAATTCTTTACCCCTAAAATTTAGATGCAATGGCCGCAGAAAGGGCCGTTGCTCTGTTTTTCCTGTAGCTCCTACCACAGTTATCATCGTATCTCCTATCTTTCCTAAACAAGTATTTAAAACAGAATAAGTTGCCCCAGTATCTACCAATAATTGTTTCTCTTCCCCATCAATTTCTGTTGTCACTTTTAATCCATCACTTAGTCAGCTACTATGTTGCCCCAAATGTCCTAACATCATTGTTTCTGCCATTGGTGTTCCTCCTACTGAAGTCTGCTGGGCCAAATTCATTTTCACTGGGCACTCATTTTTCCAATGTCCCTGTTGTCTGCAAAACGCACACTGATTTATCCCTAGCTGATTTTGAGGTATTCCCCGCATGCCTCCTACCCTGTATCCTCCTCGACCTCGTCCTCTACTTCTGCCTCTTATTCCTTGATTTACTCGTTGTAACATTGCTAATAATCCTGCCTGATTTCTCT
Source organism: Apteryx mantelli (assembly GCF_036417845.1). Lineage (NCBI taxonomy): Eukaryota > Metazoa > Chordata > Aves > Apterygiformes > Apterygidae > Apteryx > Apteryx mantelli. Next base: position 565,941 of record NW_027118808.1, read on the forward strand.
TTGTGGTTTTTTTTTTTTTTTTTCTCCCTATTATTGTACACTTTCCAGCTGATTGCTTCCAAATTACTAAATCTCCTGGGGAAAAAGGAACTTTCCCATATACTTTATCAGTCCCCGAAATTGCCTCTCGTAAAGGGGCTAATAATACTTTACTGTTTTGCTCTTGTTCCTTCCTCCCTTGTCTTGTTCTCTGTGCAATTGGGGTTCGTTGCGCTTGTCTTGGGCATGATGAATGCCCTGGCGAACCCTTCGGTGTTAACTTAATCTGGATCGCTCCAGTATTAATTGATTCTGACGGTTTTACCGCCTTAATACTATCAGTATCACTATCGTCCCCTGCATCTATATCGGACATCACAGGGGCCGTCGGTGATGCTAAAAGTGATACCTCCTCTGGCTCTCTTATTGAATTTTGTATTGCCAAACAAGTCATACACTTCTTATTACCTACACATCCTTCACATTTTGTTTTATCTTTTTTTCGGGATGTACCAACAACATTCCACATTCTCTCTGCATATCTGGATGATTACGTATATCATAAAATAGATCAACATATGGTACTTCATCCCATTTTTCAAGTTCTTAACAATATCTCATTAATGGACCTATAACACCCGGATCTAAACTTCCGTGTTCAGGCCACCGGGGTCCATCATACTCATATTGTGGCCACCAATTCGTACAATAATCTATAAATCGACTTTTACTCATACTCTGAAAATATCCCGCACTTTTCCAATGCTTTAATAAACATCCTAACGGAGAATTATCCGGTATTACCATGGTCTTACACATTCACTCCACACACACACACTAAATCTACGGGGTAGAAAACGGAAAGATAGCCTCTGATGGGAAACAAAAGACCAAACCAAACTCACGAGACAGCCACGTATGTCCGTGAGTGCTGGACCTGCGGGGCTTTCGCTCCGTCTGACGGCCAGCGCCTAGGCTTCCACAGACCAGACCTCGAGCTCGTTAGCCCAACCTTGCGTGAATCGCCGTCACGTCTTATTAGGCAGGCACCCGACCAAATATTACAATAAAGCACCTTCGGGCTTACCACTTTGGGACGTCAGGAGCAGCGCAGAGCGGGCGCAGCCGATGGCTCCCCGAGAATTCCTCGGTGCCGGCACGGAGCAAAATCGGAAAGCGAACCGTCAACACTACTCCCGAAGTCCCATCTGGGTCGCCAGAAAACTGTTGCCCGTAAAGAAACACATAACTACGAAAGCAGTTATATGCGGTGCTTTATTCGGGGCCCGGGGTCTCAGGGACTCATGTCCAAAGCTGAGAATCCCAAATCCCCGTTTAACTTGGTTAATATTTATAGTGTTCGGTTACGTAACATAATCAACAGAATTGCTAAGCTACATGATTGTTTCCCATTTATAGTTTCTTCAGTTACTGTTGCCAAGATTTGCTTATCATTTACCTAGTTCATCAGATTGTACTGTACCCAGTTCATCAGATTGTGCTGTACCCAGTTCATCAGATTGTACTGTACCCAGTTCATCAGATTGTACTGTACCCAACACCTGCAATTATACCTTCATCTTGTCTACCAAGTATAACCTATTCTAATCAATATAATGTAACAATTCCCCCCTTTGAAAATACTTCAAGTCTTCCAGACTGCAAGGATTTTCATCATCAGTTCCGCAGATTTCCATATTCTTTGGACCGTCTCAAACTGGTGATTGTAGCTGCAATGAATTATTTCCAATGTCTTCATATCTCGGGGGAAGTTCATGATTCTTCCTGGTAACAGCTTTTAAAATTTTCCCCAAGCGTTGCCGTTCCTTATTAACAATATTTTGAATCAAACGCAACACTCCCATAATAGCTAACATAATAATTATAATTATTATACACCATTGAATTAAAGATGCTACCCAACCAGAGATGTTCAATCCAAATGACTTTGCTAAAGCAGCAACCCAATTATGGGTACTTTCTTCTCTTTCTTCCTCAGTTGCATGTTCAATTTGCGTTAGCTGAGACAAATCACGTTCTACCGCGGCTGTAACATTCGGAATATGTACACAACAATGATCAATCTTATCTCGTAAATAACCACATACTCCATGTTCTTTTAGCAACAGCATATCTAATGCCATTCTATTTTGCAGGGTCATTTTTGTGGTTGCCTGTAATTGTAAGTTTATTTCCTTAAATCCTTCTTTAGTCACTCTTGCTAGCCTTTCCGTTTGTCCTAACAACCGGTACAACATTTCTCTATTCCGATAAGTACTAATTGGAGCAAACAATGATTCTAAAGCCCAACCTAACTTCACACCGGATGATGGTTCTTGCCAATCATCATCATCCTTTATTTCTCTCTTCATTATCCATAAATTTTCTAATCTACCCTTAAATGGCGCTTTCTTCCAAATTGGGCAGAGAGTTGGTAACCCTAAAGTTATTTCAGTCACCAACCCATCCAAGGGGAGGTGAGTCGTCCATTGTCCATCACTTGTAACCCAAACTAAATTTCCTGTGCTCCTGATCGTAGTTCTACAATCTATTCCCACTCCGAATTGTATTACAGGTTCACTCATGGAGTATTTAATTCCTCTACAGGCACAACCTGTCCTTAATGCAAGGACCACAGGTGGAAAGGTAGCTTCACTTTCGGGGTGTCACAAGTGTATACTTTTGTACAGTTCTAGACTGGGTGTTTTTCAGCTAACTTTCTTTTGCATTGGATTTTCTTGTGTTTCCTGTTGTGGCGCCTGGATTATTTGTATTGGTTGCATTTCGTCTTTTTCCAAATCTTTTAACTCTCTCCTGGCTCTGTTTCTTTTCTGCATAGGTTCTGATTTTGCAGTAACCTCTAATGCCCTTTTTCCATAATCAAAACTCTCTTTAATCCAAACAATACAGGTGTAGTTTCCTACATCTGTCTTACTTACATTTCGCAATGATAAAATCATAGTACCCCTTCGTGTATCACTATCCCATCGGATTGTAAACCCAGTTGACAATTTGGACTCATTCTTCTGCCAATAGCAACTAATGTCTTGGATTGAACTTCTCATATCTCCAACAAAATCACAAGTCAAATTTACATCCATTCGTTCTTCTATATGTACAGTAGCATATGTATGTATTATTTGAGCGAAACCATTACTTAATCCTACCCAGCATAGTATTACCAAGATGTAAATCTCAGTTTTGTAGGAGTGATCATTTTTACCCCCCATTGTGATGGTACCTTCTTCACTCTGGTATAATGAATCCAATTATCAATTCCTGCTACTTTCACAGCGGTAAATGTTATCAATAGCACCAAATAAAGTCCATGCCACTGTTCCTTTAAAGGCTCCGTTTGCCAATTTCGAACATACGCTTGGTCTCCTGGTTGATTCTCCAACGGCAAAGGGCGATTCCAGATGATCGCGGCACGTAAGGCTGTGAGTAATCTGCTTAAAGAAATTATATAACTATAAACATCTTGATCTCCTTGGAGGTGTAAATCTGCACTTCCCATTCCCTTCGTTGGTGCAGTATATGGCTTACCGTACAGAATTTCATAGGGACTTACAGACAACCCTTCTCTAGGTTTTATACGAATTCTCAATAAAGCAAGGGGCAATGCCTGTGGCCATTGGATTTGAGCTTCCTGGCATATCTTTTTAATTTGTCCTTTTAATGTTTGATTCATCCTTTCTACCTTTCCACTAGATTGTGGCCTCCACGGTGTATGTAAATCCCAGCTAATTCCAAGCATTTCACTAATTTCCTGTACTATTTTAGCTATAAAGTGTGGGCCTCGATCTGAAGAAATTCCTAAAGGTACCCCAAATCTAGGTATGATCTCTTTTAACAAAGTTTTTACTACTTCTCTAGCTTGATTCGTTCTACAGGGAAATGCTTCTAGCCACCCTGAAAAGGTACATACGTATACCAATAAATACTTAAACCCTTTTGATTTAGGTAATTCTGCAAAATCCACTTGCCAATAGTCACCTGGTTCTATTCCCACTTTCAAAGTTCCCATTGGAATTTGTTTTCGTATTACCGGATTATTCTTTAAACATACTGGACACTTCGCATTCACCCCTTTTGCTATTGTTAACATTTGTGCAGATATAATGCTCCGCTTTAAAAACTGCACCAATGCTTCTGCTCCCCAATGGCATTTATTATGTTCAGTTTGTATTATTCGTTTCATAATTGTAGCAGGCACTACTACTTGTCCATTACCTGTTACATACCATCCATGTGAATTCTTCTGTGCCTTTACCAAATCGGCTAATTTTTCATCTTCTTGGGTATAAAAGGGATTTACAGAGAGATGAGCAGTAATCGGGCTTACCTTAGTAGGTATTAGAGCTAATTCAGTCCATACTTGCCGTGCAGCAATTTTGGCTGCCTGGTCTGCCTTCATGTTTCCTTGTGCCACATCGCTGTCATCCCTCTGATGTCCTCGACAATGCATTACAGCCACTTGCTGAGGTAGTACCACAGCCTCTAATAACTGTAAGATCTCGGTTCGATATTTAATAATACTACCTTGAGCCGTCAACAATCCTCTTTCCTTCCATAAAGCTCCATGTATATGTATTATTCCAAAAGCGTATTTAGAATCTGCCCAAATATTCACCCTCTTATCCGTACTCGGTATTAAAGCCCGAATTAGAGCGACCAGTTCTGCCTTTTGCGCTGACGTTCCTGGCATTAATGCCTTTGCTTCAATTACTTCAAGCTTAGTAACCACAGCATATCCAGAATATCGTGTTCCATTCTCAACAAAGCTGCTACCGTCTGTAAATAATGTCCAGTCAGGATTTACAAGGGGAATATCTTTCAGATCTACCCTACTGGCGTAAGTTTGTTCGATCACCTCAATACAATCATGTTCCAGCTCGCCTTCCTCTATTTTGCTACCTAAAAATTCAGCGGGATTCAAACATGTTGTTATCTTTAAAAATATATCATCCTGTTCTCTCAATATTGCCTGATATTTCAACATTCTACTGGATGACAACCAATGACCCCCCTTTTGTTCCAAAACTGCAATCACCATGTGGGGCACAAATACTTCCATTTTTGTTCCCAATGTCAATTTTCTAGCTTCTTGGACTAACATTACAGTAGCAGCCACTGCTCGGAGGCAAGAAGGCCATCCGGCACTTACCATATCCAACTGCTTGGAAAAATAGCCCACCGGTCTCTTCCATGATCCAATTCGTTGAGTTAAAACTCCAAGCGCTAGTCGTTGCCGCTCATGTACAAAGAGTTGAAATGTTTTTGTCAAATCAGGCAATCCTAATGCTGGGGCTTCTTGCAGAGCCTGTTTTAAGTCTTGAAAAGCCCTTTTACACTCTAAACTCCAAACTAATTGTGGCTCTTTTAAAGCTGCATACAGTGGTTTGGCTAACAGTCCATAATTCAAAATCCAGAGTCTGCACCACCCTGTCATTCCTAGAAAAGTTCGTAACTCGTGCAAATTTCTAGGTTCAGGGATGGCACAAATCGCTTGTATTCTATTCACCCCCAACCGTCTTTGTCCTTGGGAAATTTCACATCCCAGATATATCACTTTTTCCCGGGCAATTTGGGCTTTTTCCTTAGAAACTCGATAACCGCTCTGTCCCAGTAAATTTAATCACGCAACTGTAACAGTAATGCAGTTTTCATACCTTTCTGTCGCCACGAAAATGTCATCCACATATTGCAACAATAAGTATGCTTTTGATGGTAATTGAAAATATCCTTGCTCCTTCCAATCCTCCAGTTCTCGTGCCAGCTGATTCCCAAATATTGTAGGACTGTTTTTGAAGCCTTGTGGTAACCTGGTCCAGGTCAGCTGTCGTTTTCGTCCTGTATCCGGATTTTCCCATTCAAACGCAAATAATTTCCTACTTTGTAATGCCAATGGGATGCAGAAGAAAGCATCTTTTAAATCAATTACAGAAAAGTATCTAAATTGTTCTGCCACAGATGTTAACAATGTATAAGGATTTGCTACTACTGGATGTATATCTTTAACTATTTCGTTTACAGCTCTTAAATCTTGAACTAACCTATAATCTCCGTTAGGTTTTCTTATAGGAAATATTGGTGTATTATATTCAGATTCACATTCTTCTAACACATTGTGCATCAAAAATTTTGCAATTAATGGTGCTACCCCTTTCCTAGCTTCTAACTGTATAGGATATTGTCTAACTCTTACCGGTTGGACACCTTCTTTCAATTCTACTATGACAGGTTTTGCTGCTTTCGCTAATCCCGGTACTTGTGTCTCCCATACCCATGGTACTACAGCGTTTTCTACCTCTATTGGTATTGTTGTATTAGCTATTTCTTTTACTATAAATATTCTAGCTATTTCTTCCTCAGGTATCTGCAACTTAGCTTTTCCATTTTCAAATATTATTTTAGCATTAAATCTTGACAATAAATCTCGTCCTAACAAAGATGTAGGACAATCCGGTACATAGAGAAATTCATGATCTAATTCTTTACCCCTAAAATTTAGATGCAATGGCCGCAGAAAGGGCCGTTGCTCTGTTTTTCCTGTAGCTCCTACCACAGTTATCATCGTATCTCCTATCTTTCCTAAACAAGTATTTAAAACAGAATAAGTTGCCCCAGTATCTACCAATAATTGTTTCTCTTCCCCATCAATTTCTGTTGTCACTTTTAATCCATCACTTAGTCAGCTACTATGTTGCCCCAAATGTCCTAACATCATTGTTTCTGCCATTGGTGTTCCTCCTACTGAAGTCTGCTGGGCCAAATTCATTTTCACTGGGCACTCATTTTTCCAATGTCCCTGTTGTCTGCAAAACGCACACTGATTTATCCCTAGCTGATTTTGAGGTATTCCCCGCATGCCTCCTACCCTGTATCCTCCTCGACCTCGTCCTCTACTTCTGCCTCTTATTCCTTGATTTACTCGTTGTAACATTGCTAATAATCCTGCCTGATTTCTCTTTGTGGTTTTTTTTTTTTTTTTTCTCCCTATTATTGTACACTTTCCAGCTGATTGCTTCCAAATTACTAAATCTCCTGGGGAAAAAGGAACTTTCCCATATACTTTATCAGTCCCCGAAATTGCCTCTCGTAAAGGGGCTAATAATACTTTACTGTTTTGCTCTTGTTCCTTCCTCCCTTGTCTTGTTCTCTGTGCAATTGGGGTTCGTTGCGCTTGTCTTGGGCATGATGAATGCCCTGGCGAACCCTTCGGTGTTAACTTAATCTGGATCGCTCCAGTATTAATTGATTCTGACGGTTTTACCGCCTTAATACTATCAGTATCACTATCGTCCCCTGCATCTATATCGGACATCACAGGGGCCGTCGGTGATGCTAAAAGTGATACCTCCTCTGGCTCTCTTATTGAATTTTGTATTGCCAAACAAGTCATACACTTCTTATTACCTACACATCCTTCACATTTTGTTTTATCTTTTTTTCGGGATGTACCAACAACATTCCACATTCTCTCTGCATATCTGGATGATTACGTATATCATAAAATAGATCAACATATGGTACTTCATCCCATTTTTCAAGTTCTTAACAATATCTCATTAATGGACCTATAACACCCGGATCTAAACTTCCGTGTTCAGGCCACCGGGGTCCATCATACTCATATTGTGGCCACCAATTCGTACAATAATCTATAAATCGACTTTTACTCATACTCTGAAAATATCCCGCACTTTTCCAATGCTTTAATAAACATCCTAACGGAGAATTATCCGGTATTACCATGGTCTTACACATTCACTCCACACACACACACTAAATCTACGGGGTAGAAAACGGAAAGATAGCCTCTGATGGGAAACAAAAGACCAAACCAAACTCACGAGACAGCCACGTATGTCCGTGAGTGCTGGACCTGCGGGGCTTTCGCTCCGTCTGACGGCCAGCGCCTAGGCTTCCACAGACCAGACCTCGAGCTCGTTAGCCCAACCTTGCGTGAATCGCCGTCACGTCTTATTAGGCAGGCACCCGACCAAATATTACAATAAAGCACCTTCGGGCTTACCACTTTGGGACGTCAGGAGCAGCGCAGAGCGGGCGCAGCCGATGGCTCCCCGAGAATTCCTCGGTGCCGGCACGGAGCAAAATCGGAAAGCGAACCGTCAACACTACTCCCGAAGTCCCATCTGGGTCGCCAGAAAACTGTTGCCCGTAAAGAAACACATAACTACGAAAGCAGTTATATGCGGTGCTTTATTCGGGGCCCGGGGTCTCAGGGACTCATGTCCAAAGCTGAGAATCCCAAATCCCCGTTTAACTTGGTTAATATTTATAGTGTTCGGTTACGTAACATAATCAACAGAATTGCTAAGCTACATGATTGTTTCCCATTTATAGTTTCTTCAGTTACTGTTGCCAAGATTTGCTTATCATTTACCTAGTTCATCAGATTGTGCTGTACCTAGTTCATCAGATTGTACTGTACCCAGTTCATCAGATTGTACTGTACCCAGTTCATCAGATTGTACTGTACCCAACACCTGCAATTATACCTTCATCTTGTCTACCAAGTATAACCTATTCTAATCAATATAATGTAACAATTCCCCCCTTTGAAAATACTTCAAGTCTTCCAGACTGCAAGGATTTTCATCATCAGTTCCGCAGATTTCCATATTCTTTGGACCGTCTCAAACTGGTGATTGTAGCTGCAATGAATTATTTCCAATGTCTTCATATCTCGGGGGAAGTTCATGATTCTTCCTGGTAACAGCTTTTAAAATTTTCCCCAAGCGTTGCCGTTCCTTATTAACAATATTTTGAATCAAACGCAACACTCCCATAATAGCTAACATAATAATTATAATTATTATACACCATTGAATTAAAGATGCTACCCAACCAGAGATGTTCAATCCAAATGACTTTGCTAAAGCAGCAACCCAATTATGGGTACTTTCTTCTCTTTCTTCCTCAGTTGCATGTTCAATTTGCGTTAGCTGAGACAAATCACGTTCTGCCGCGGCTGTAACATTCGGAATATGTACACAACAATGATCAATCTTATCTCGTAAATAACCACATACTCCATGTTCTTTTAGCAACAGCATATCTAATGCCATTCTATTTTGCAGGGTCATTTTTGTGGTTGCCTGTAATTGTAAGTTTATTTCCTTAAATCCTTCTTTAGTCACTCTTGCTAGCCTTTCCGTTTGTCCTAACAACCGGTACAACATTTCTCTATTCCGATAAGTACTAATTGGAGCAAACAATGATTCTAAAGCCCAACCTAACTTCACACCGGATGATGGTTCTTGCCAATCATCATCATCCTTTATTTCTCTCTTCATTATCCATAAATTTTCTAATCTACCCTTAAATGGCGCTTTCTTCCAAATTGGGCAGAGAGTTGGTAACCCTAAAGTTATTTCAGTCACCAACCCATCCAAGGGGAGGTGAGTCGTCCATTGTCCATCACTTGTAACCCAAACTAAATTTCCTGTGCTCCTGATCGTAGTTCTACAATCTATTCCCACTCCGAATTGTATTACAGGTTCACTCATGGAGTATTTAATTCCTCTACAGGCACAACCTGTCCTTAATGCAAGGACCACAGGTGGAAAGGTAGCTTCACTTTCGGGGTGTCACAAGTGTATACTTTTGTACAGTTCTAGACTGGGTGTTTTTCAGCTAACTTTCTTTTGCATTGGATTTTCTTGTGTTTCCTGTTGTGGCGCCTGGATTATTTGTATTGGTTGCATTTCGTCTTTTTCCAAATCTTTTAACTCTCTCCTGGCTCTGTTTCTTTTCTGCATAGGTTCTGATTTTGCAGTAACCTCTAATGCCCTTTTTCCATAATCAAAACTCTCTTTAATCCAAACAATACAGGTGTAGTTTCCTACATCTGTCTTACTTACATTTCGCAATGATAAAATCATAGTACCCCTTCGTGTATCACTATCCCATCGGATTGTAAACCCAGTTGACAATTTGGACTCATTCTTCTGCCAATAGCAACTAATGTCTTGGATTGAACTTCTCATATCTCCAACAAAATCACAAGTCAAATTTACATCCATTCGTTCTTCTATATGTACAGTAGCATATGTATGTATTATTTGAGCGAAACCATTACTTAATCCTACCCAGCATAGTATTACCAAGATGTAAATCTCAGTTTTGTAGGAGTGATCATTTTTACCCCCCATTGTGATGGTACCTTCTTCACTCTGGTATAATGAATCCAATTATCAATTCCTGCTACTTTCACAGCGGTAAATGTTATCAATAGCACCAAATAAAGTCCATGCCACTGTTCCTTTAAAGGCTCCGTTTGCCAATTTCGAACATACGCTTGGTCTCCTGGTTGATTCTCCAACGGCAAAGGGCGATTCCAGATGATCGCGGCACGTAAGGCTGTGAGTAATCTGCTTAAAGAAATTATATAACTATAAACATCTTGATCTCCTTGGAGGTGTAAATCTGCACTTCCCATTCCCTTCGTTGGTGCAGTATATGGCTTACCGTACAGAATTTCATAGGGACTTACAGACAACCCTTCTCTAGGTTTTATACGAATTCTCAATAAAGCAAGGGGCAATGCCTGTGGCCATTGGATTTGAGCTTCCTGGCATATCTTTTTAATTTGTCCTTTTAATGTTTGATTCATCCTTTCTACCTTTCCACTAGATTGTGGCCTCCACGGTGTATGTAAATCCCAGCTAATTCCAAGCATTTCACTAATTTCCTGTACTATTTTAGCTATAAAGTGTGGGCCTCGATCTGAAGAAATTCCTAAAGGTACCCCAAATCTAGGTATGATCTCTTTTAACAAAGTTTTTACTACTTCTCTAGCTTGATTCGTTCTACAGGGAAATGCTTCTAGCCACCCTGAAAAGGTACATACGTATACCAATAAATACTTAAACCCTTTTGATTTAGGTAATTCTGCAAAATCCACTTGCCAATAGTCACCTGGTTCTATTCCCACTTTCAAAGTTCCCATTGGAATTTGTTTTCGTATTACCGGATTATTCTTTAAACATACTGGACACTTCGCATTCACCCCTTTTGCTATTGTTAACATTTGTGCAGATATAATGCTCCGCTTTAAAAACTGCACCAATGCTTCTGCTCCCCAATGGCATTTATTATGTTCAGTTTGTATTATTCGTTTCATAATTGTAGCAGGCACTACTACTTGTCCATTACCTGTTACATACCATCCATGTGAATTCTTCTGTGCCTTTACCAAATCGGCTAATTTTTCATCTTCTTGGGTATAAAAGGGATTTACAGAGAGATGAGCAGTAATCGGGCTTACCTTAGTAGGTATTAGAGCTAATTCAGTCCATACTTGCCGTGCAGCAATTTTGGCTGCCTGGTCTGCCTTCATGTTTCCTTGTGCCACATCGCTGTCATCCCTCTGATGTCCTCGACAATGCATTACAGCCACTTGCTGAGGTAGTACCACAGCCTCTAATAACTGTAAGATCTCGGTTCGATATTTAATAATACTACCTTGAGCCGTCAACAATCCTCTTTCCTTCCATAAAGCTCCATGTATATGTATTATTCCAAAAGCGTATTTAGAATCTGCCCAAATATTCACCCTCTTATCCGTACTCGGTATTAAAGCCCGAATTAGAGCGACCAGTTCTGCCTTTTGCGCTGACGTTCCTGGCATTAATGCCTTTGCTTCAATTACTTCAAGCTTAGTAACCACAGCATATCCAGAATATCGTGTTCCATTCTCAACAAAGCTGCTACCGTCTGTAAATAATGTCCAGTCAGGATTTACAAGGGGAATATCTTTCAGATCTACCCTACTGGCGTAAGTTTGTTCGATCACCTCAATACAATCATGTTCCAGCTCGCCTTCCTCTATTTTGCTACCTAAAAATTCAGCGGGATTCAAACATGTTGTTATCTTTAAAAATATATCATCCTGTTCTCTCAATATTGCCTGATATTTCAACATTCTACTGGATGACAACCAATGACCCCCCTTTTGTTCCAAAACTGCAATCACCATGTGGGGCACAAATACTTCCATTTTTGTTCCCAATGTCAATTTTCTAGCTTCTTGGACTAACATTACAGTAGCAGCCACTGCTCGGAGGCAAGAAGGCCATCCGGCACTTACCATATCCAACTGCTTGGAAAAATAGCCCACCGGTCTCTTCCATGATCCAATTCGTTGAGTTAAAACTCCAAGCGCTAGTCGTTGCCGCTCATGTACAAAGAGTTGAAATGTTTTTGTCAAATCAGGCAATCCTAATGCTGGGGCTTCTTGCAGAGCCTGTTTTAAGTCTTGAAAAGCCCTTTTACACTCTAAACTCCAAACTAATTGTGGCTCTTTTAAAGCTGCATACAGTGGTTTGGCTAACAGTCCATAATTCAAAATCCAGAGTCTGCACCACCCTGTCATTCCTAGAAAAGTTCGTAACTCGTGCAAATTTCTAGGTTCAGGGATGGCACAAATCGCTTGTATTCTATTCACCCCCAACCGTCTTTGTCCTTGGGAAATTTCACATCCCAGATATATCACTTTTTCCCGGGCAATTTGGGCTTTTTCCTTAGAAACTCGATAACCGCTCTGTCCCAGTAAATTTAATCACGCAACTGTAACAGTAATGCAGTTTTCATACCTTTCTGTCGCCACGAAAATGTCATCCACATATTGCAACAATAAGTATGCTTTTGATGGTAATTGAAAATATCCTTGCTCCTTCCAATCCTCCAGTTCTCGTGCCAGCTGATTCCCAAATATTGTAGGACTGTTTTTGAAGCCTTGTGGTAACCTGGTCCAGGTCAGCTGTCGTTTTCGTCCTGTATCCGGATTTTCCCATTCAAACGCAAATAATTTCCTACTTTGTAATGCCAATGGGATGCAGAAGAAAGCATCTTTTAAATCAATTACAGAAAAGTATCTAAATTGTTCTGCCACAGATGTTAACAATGTATAAGGATTTGCTACTACTGGATGTATATCTTTAACTATTTCGTTTACAGCTCTTAAATCTTGAACTAACCTATAATCTCCGTTAGGTTTTCTTATAAGAAATATTGGTGTATTATATTCAGATTCACATTCTTCTAACACATTGTGCATCAAAAATTTTGCAATTAATGGTGCTACCCCTTTCCTAGCTTCTAACTGTATAGGATATTGTCTAACTCTTACCGGTTGGACACCTTCTTTCAATTCTACTATGACAGGTTTTGCTGCTTTCGCTAATCCCGGTACTTGTGTCTCCCATACCCATGGTACTACAGCGTTTTCTACCTCTATTGGTATTGTTGTATTAGCTATTTCTTTTACTATAAATATTCTAGCTATTTCTTCCTCAGGTATCTGCAACTTAGCTTTTCCATTTTCAAATATTATTTTAGCATTAAATCTTGACAATAAATCTCGTCCTAACAAAGATGTAGGACAATCCGGTACATAGAGAAATTCATGATCTAATTCTTTACCCCTAAAATTTAGATGCAATGGCCGCAGAAAGGGCCGTTGCTCTGTTTTTCCTGTAGCTCCTACCACAGTTATCATCGTATCTCCTATCTTTCCTAAACAAGTATTTAAAACAGAATAAGTTGCCCCAGTATCTACCAATAATTGTTTCTCTTCCCCATCAATTTCTGTTGTCACTTTTAATCCATCACTTAGCTACTATGTTGCCCCAAATGTCCTAACATCATTGTTTCTGCCATTGGTGTTCCTCCTACTGAAGTCTGCTGGGCCAAATTCATTTTCACTGGGCACTCATTTTTCCAATGTCCCTGTTGTCTGCAAAACGCACACTGATTTATCCCTAGCTGATTTTGAGGTATTCCCCGCATGCCTCCTACCCTGTATCCTCCTCGACCTCGTCCTCTACTTCTGCCTCTTATTCCTTGATTTACTCGTTGTAACATTGCTAATAATCCTGCCTGATTTCTCTTTGTGGTTTTTTTTTTTTTTTTCTCCCTATTATTGTACACTTTCCAGCTGATTGCTTCCAAATTACTAAATCTCCTGGGGAAAAAGGAACTTTCCCATATACTTTATCAGTCCCCGAAATTGCCTCTCGTAAAGGGGCTAATAATACTTTACTGTTTTGCTCTTGTTCCTTCCTCCCTTGTCTTGTTCTCTGTGCAATTGGGGTTCGTTGCGCTTGTCTTGGGCATGATGAATGCCCTGGCGAACCCTTCGGTGTTAACTTAATCTGGATCGCTCCAGTATTAATTGATTCTGACGGTTTTACCGCCTTAATACTATCAGTATCACTATCGTCCCCTGCATCTATATCGGACATCACAGGGGCCGTCGGTGATGCTAAAAGTGATACCTCCTCTGGCTCTCTTATTGAATTTTGTATTGCCAAACAAGTCATACGCTTCTTATTACCTACACATCCTTCACATTTTGTTTTATCTTTTTTTCGGGATGTACCAACAACATTCCACATTCTCTCTGCATATCTGGATGATTACGTATATCATAAAATAGATCAACATATGGTACTTCATCCCATTTTTCAAGTTCTTAACAATATCTCATTAATGGACCTATAACACCCGGATCTAAACTTCCGTGTTCAGGCCACCGGGGTCCATCATACTCATATTGTGGCCACCAATTCGTACAATAATCTATAAATCGACTTTTACTCATACTCTGAAAATATCCCGCACTTTTCCAATGCTTTAATAAACATCCTAACGGAGAATTATCCGGTATTACCATGGTCTTACACATTCACTCCACACACACACACTAAATCTACGGGGTAGAAAACGGAAAGATAGCCTCTGATGGGAAACAAAAGACCAAACCAAACTCACGAGACAGCCACGTATGTCCGTGAGTGCTGGACCTGCGGGGCTTTCGCTCCGTCTGACGGCCAGCGCCTAGGCTTCCACAGACCAGACCTCGAGCTCGTTAGCCCAACCTTGCGTGAATCGCCGTCACGTCTTATTAGGCAGGCACCCGACCAAATATTACAATAAAGCACCTTCGGGCTTACCACTTTGGGACGTCAGGAGCAGCGCAGAGCGGGCGCAGCCGATGGCTCCCCGAGAATTCCTCGGTGCCGGCACGGAGCAAAATCGGAAAGCGAACCGTCAACACTACTCCCGAAGTCCCATCTGGGTCGCCAGAAAACTGTTGCCCGTAAAGAAACACATAACTACGAAAGCAGTTATATGCGGTGCTTTATTCGGGGCCCGGGGTCTCAGGGACTCATGTCCAAAGCTGAGAATCCCAAATCCCCGTTTAACTTGGTTAATATTTATAGTGTTCGGTTACGTAACATAATCAACAGAATTGCTAAGCTACATGATTGTTTCCCATTTATAGTTTCTTCAGTTACTGTTGCCAAGATTTGCTTATCATTTACCTAGTTCATCAGATTGTGCTGTACCTAGTTCATCAGATTGTACTGTACCCAGTTCATCAGATTGTACTGTACCCAGTTCATCAGATTGTACTGTACCCAACACCTGCAATTATACCTTCATCTTGTCTACCAAGTATAACCTATTCTAATCAATATAATGTAACAATTCCCCCCTTTGAAAATACTTCAAGTCTTCCAGACTGCAAGGATTTTCATCATCAGTTCCGCAGATTTCCATATTCTTTGGACCGTCTCAAACTGGTGATTGTAGCTGCAATGAATTATTTCCAATGTCTTCATATCTCGGGGGAAGTTCATGATTCTTCCTGGTAACAGCTTTTAAAATTTTCCCCAAGCGTTGCCGTTCCTTATTAACAATATTTTGAATCAAACGCAACACTCCCATAATAGCTAACATAATAATTATAATTATTATACACCATTGAATTAAAGATGCTACCCAACCAGAGATGTTCAATCCAAATGACTTTGCTAAAGCAGCAACCCAATTATGGGTACTTTCTTCTCTTTCTTCCTCAGTTGCATGTTCAATTTGCGTTAGCTGAGACAAATCACGTTCTGCCGCGGCTGTAACATTCGGAATATGTACACAACAATGATCAATCTTATCTCGTAAATAACCACATACTCCATGTTCTTTTAGCAACAGCATATCTAATGCCATTCTATTTTGCAGGGTCATTTTTGTGGTTGCCTGTAATTGTAAGTTTATTTCCTTAAATCCTTCTTTAGTCACTCTTGCTAGCCTTTCCGTTTGTCCTAACAACCGGTACAACATTTCTCTATTCCGATAAGTACTAATTGGAGCAAACAATGATTCTAAAGCCCAACCTAACTTCACACCGGATGATGGTTCTTGCCAATCATCATCATCCTTTATTTCTCTCTTCATTATCCATAAATTTTCTAATCTACCCTTAAATGGCGCTTTCTTCCAAATTGGGCAGAGAGTTGGTAACCCTAAAGTTATTTCAGTCACCAACCCATCCAAGGGGAGGTGAGTCGTCCATTGTCCATCACTAGTAACCCAAACTAAATTTCCTGTGCTCCTGATCGTAGTTCTACAATCTATTCCCACTCCGAATTGTATTACAGGTTCACTCATGGAGTATTTAATTCCTCTACAGGCACAACCTGTCCTTAATGCAAGGACCACAGGTGGAAAGGTAGCTTCACTTTCGGGGTGTCACAAGTGTATACTTTTGTACAGTTCTAGACTGGGTGTTTTTCAGCTAACTTTCTTTTGCATTGGATTTTCTTGTGTTTCCTGTTGTGGCGCCTGGATTATTTGTATTGGTTGCATTTCGTCTTTTTCCAAATCTTTTAACTCTCTCCTGGCTCTGTTTCTTTTCTGCATAGGTTCTGATTTTGCAGTAACCTCTAATGCCCTTTTTCCATAATCAAAACTCTCTTTAATCCAAACAATACAGGTGTAGTTTCCTACATCTGTCTTACTTACATTTCGCAATGATAAAATCATAGTACCCCTTCGTGTATCACTATCCCATCGGATTGTAAACCCAGTTGACAATTTGGACTCATTCTTCTGCCAATAGCAACTAATGTCTTGGATTGAACTTCTCATATCTCCAACAAAATCACAAGTCAAATTTACATCCATTCGTTCTTCTATATGTACAGTAGCATATGTATGTATTATTTGAGCGAAACCATTACTTAATCCTACCCAGCATAGTATTACCAAGATGTAAATCTCAGTTTTGTAGGAGTGATCATTTTTACCCCCCATTGTGATGGTACCTTCTTCACTCTGGTATAATGAATCCAATTATCAATTCCTGCTACTTTCACAGCGGTAAATGTTATCAATAGCACCAAATAAAGTCCATGCCACTGTTCCTTTAAAGGCTCCGTTTGCCAATTTCGAACATACGCTTGGTCTCCTGGTTGATTCTCCAACGGCAAAGGGCGATTCCAGATGATCGCGGCACGTAAGGCTGTGAGTAATCTGCTTAAAGAAATTATATAACTATAAACATCTTGATCTCCTTGGAGGTGTAAATCTGCACTTCCCATTCCCTTCGTTGGTGCAGTATATGGCTTACCGTACAGAATTTCATAGGGACTTACAGACAACCCTTCTCTAGGTTTTATACGAATTCTCAATAAAGCAAGGGGCAATGCCTGTGGCCATTGGATTTGAGCTTCCTGGCATATCTTTTTAATTTGTCCTTTTAATGTTTGATTCATCCTTTCTACCTTTCCACTAGATTGTGGCCTCCACGGTGTATGTAAATCCCAGCTAATTCCAAGCATTTCACTAATTTCCTGTACTATTTTAGCTATAAAGTGTGGGCCTCGATCTGAAGAAATTCCTAAAGGTACCCCAAATCTAGGTATGATCTCTTTTAACAAAGTTTTTACTACTTCTCTAGCTTGATTCGTTCTACAGGGAAATGCTTCTAGCCACCCTGAAAAGGTACATACGTATACCAATAAATACTTAAACCCTTTTGATTTAGGTAATTCTGCAAAATCCACTTGCCAATAGTCACCTGGTTCTATTCCCACTTTCAAAGTTCCCATTGGAATTTGTTTTCGTATTACCGGATTATTCTTTAAACATACTGGACACTTCGCATTCACCCCTTTTGCTATTGTTAACATTTGTGCAGATATAATGCTCCGCTTTAAAAACTGCACCAATGCTTCTGCTCCCCAATGGCATTTATTATGTTCAGTTTGTATTATTCGTTTCATAATTGTAGCAGGCACTACTACTTGTCCATTACCTGTTACATACCATCCATGTGAATTCTTCTGTGCCTTTACCAAATCGGCTAATTTTTCATCTTCTTGGGTATAAAAGGGATTTACAGAGAGATGAGCAGTAATCGGGCTTACCTTAGTAGGTATTAGAGCTAATTCAGTCCATACTTGCCGTGCAGCAATTTTGGCTGCCTGGTCTGCCTTCATGTTTCCTTGTGCCACATCGCTGTCATCCCTCTGATGTCCTCGACAATGCATTACAGCCACTTGCTGAGGTAGTACCACAGCCTCTAATAACTGTAAGATCTCGGTTCGATATTTAGTAATACTACCTTGAGCCGTCAACAATCCTCTTTCCTTCCATAAAGCTCCATGTATATGTATTATTCCAAAAGCGTATTTAGAATCTGCCCAAATATTCACCCTCTTATCCGTACTCGGTATTAAAGCCCGAATTAGAGCGACCAGTTCTGCCTTTTGCGCTGACGTTCCTGGCATTAATGCCTTTGCTTCAATTACTTCAAGCTTAGTAACCACAGCATATCCAGAATATCGTGTTCCATTCTCAACAAAGCTGCTACCGTCTGTAAATAATGTCCAGTCAGGATTTACAAGGGGAATATCTTTCAGATCTACCCTACTGGCGTAAGTTTGTTCGATCACCTCAATACAATCATGTTCCAGCTCGCCTTCCTCTATTTTGCTACCTAAAAATTCAGCGGGATTCAAACATGTTGTTATCTTTAAAAATATATCATCCTGTTCTCTCAATATTGCTTGATATTTCAACATTCTACTGGATGACAACCAATGACCCCCCTTTTGTTCCAAAACTGCAATCACCATGTGGGGCACAAATACTTCCATTTTTGTTCCCAATGTCAATTTTCTAGCTTCTTGGACTAACATTACAGTAGCAGCCACTGCTCGGAGGCAAGAAGGCCATCCGGCACTTACCATATCCAACTGCTTGGAAAAATAGCCCACCGGTCTCTTCCATGATCCAATTCGTTGAGTTAAAACTCCAAGCGCTAGTCGTTGCCGCTCATGTACAAAGAGTTGAAATGTTTTTGTCAAATCAGGCAATCCTAATGCTGGGGCTTCTTGCAGAGCCTGTTTTAAGTCTTGAAAAGCCCTTTTACACTCTAAACTCCAAACTAATTGTGGCTCTTTTAAAGCTGCATACAGTGGTTTGGCTAACAGTCCATAATTCAAAATCCAGAGTCTGCACCACCCTGTCATTCCTAGAAAAGTTCGTAACTCGTGCAAATTTCTAGGTTCAGGGATGGCACAAATCGCTTGTATTCTATTCACCCCCAACCGTCTTTGTCCTTGGGAAATTTCACATCCCAGATATATCACTTTTTCCTGGGCAATTTGGGCTTTTTCCTTAGAAACTCGATAACCGCTCTGTCCCAGTAAATTTAATCATGCAACTGTAACAGTAATGCAGTTTTCATACCTTTCTGTCGCCACGAAAATGTCATCCACATATTGCAACAATAAGTATGCTTTTGATGGTAATTGAAAATATCCTTGCTCCTTCCAATCCTCCAGTTCTCGTGCCAGCTGATTCCCAAATATTGTAGGACTGTTTTTGAAGCCTTGTGGTAACCTGGTCCAGGTCAGCTGTCGTTTTCGTCCTGTATCCGGATTTTCCCATTCAAACGCAAATAATTTCCTACTTTGTAATGCCAATGGGATGCAGAAGAAAGCATCTTTTAAATCAATTACAGAAAAGTATCTAAATTGTTCTGCCACAGATGTTAACAATGTATAAGGATTTGCTACTACTGGATGTATATCTTTAACTATTTCGTTTACAGCTCTTAAATCTTGAACTAACCTATAATCTCCGTTAGGTTTTCTTATAAGAAATATTGGTGTATTATATTCAGATTCACATTCTTCTAACACATTGTGCATCAAAAATTTTGCAATTAATGGTGCTACCCCTTTCCTAGCTTCTAACTGTATAGGATATTGTCTAACTCTTACCGGTTGGACACCTTCTTTCAATTCTACTATGACAGGTTTTGCTGCTTTCGCTAATCCCGGTACTTGTGTCTCCCATACCCATGGTACTACAGCGTTTTCTACCTCTATTGGTATTGTTGTATTAGCTATTTCTTTTACTATAAATATTCTAGCTATTTCTTCCTCAGGTATCTGCAACTTAGCTTTTCCATTTTCAAATATTATTTTAGCATTAAATCTTGACAATAAATCTCGTCCTAACAAAGATGTAGGACAATCCGGTACATAGAGAAATTCATGATCTAATTCTTTACCCCTAAAATTTAGATGCAATGGCCGCAGAAAGGGCCGTTGCTCTGTTTTTCCTGTAGCTCCTACCACAGTTATCATCGTATCTCCTATCTTTCCTAAACAAGTATTTAAAACAGAATAAGTTGCCCCAGTATCTACCAATAATTGTTTCTCTTCCCCATCAATTTCTGTTGTCACTTTTAATCCATCACTTAGTCAGCTACTATGTTGCCCCAAATGTCCTAACATCATTGTTTCTGCCATTGGTGTTCCTCCTACTGAAGTCTGCTGGGCCAAATTCATTTTCACTGGGCACTCATTTTTCCAATGTCCCTGTTGTCTGCAAAACGCACACTGATTTATCCCTAGCTGATTTTGAGGTATTCCCCGCATGCCTCCTACCCTGTATCCTCCTCGACCTCGTCCTCTACTTCTGCCTCTTATTCCTTGATTTACTCGTTGTAACATTGCTAATAATCCTGCCTGATTTCTCTTTGTGTTTTTTTTTTTTTTTTTTTCTCCCTATCATTGTACACTTTCCAGCTGATTGCTTCCAAATTACTAAATCTCCTGGGGAAAAAGGAACTTTCCCATATACTTTATCAGTCCCCGAAATTGCCTCTCGTAAAGGGGCTAATAATACTTTACTGTTTTGCTCTTGTTCCTTCCTCCCTTGTCTTGTTCTCTGTGCAATTGGGGTTCGTTGCGCTTGTCTTGGGCATGATGAATGCCCTGGCGAACCCTTCGGTGTTAACTTAATCTGGATCGCTCCAGTATTAATTGATTCTGACGGTTTTACCGCCTTAATACTATCAGTATCACTATCGTCCCCTGCATCTATATCGGACATCACAGGGGCCGTCGGTGATGCTAAAAGTGATACCTCCTCTGGCTCTCTTATTGAATTTTGTATTGCCAAACAAGTCATACGCTTCTTATTACCTACACATCCTTCACATTTTGTTTTATCTTTTTTTCGGGATGTACCAACAACATTCCACATTCTCTCTGCATATCTGGATGATTACGTATATCATAAAATAGATCAACATATGGTACTTCATCCCATTTTTCAAGTTCTTAACAATATCTCATTAATGGACCTATAACACCCGGATCTAAACTTCCGTGTTCAGGCCACCGGGGTCCATCATACTCATATTGTGGCCACCAATTCGTACAATAATCTATAAATCGACTTTTACTCATACTCTGAAAATATCCCGCACTTTTCCAATGCTTTAATAAACATCCTAACGGAGAATTATCCGGTATTACCATGGTCTTACACATTCACTCCACACACACACACTAAATCTACGGGGTAGAAAACGGAAAGATAGCCTCTGATGGGAAACAAAAGACCAAACCAAACTCACGAGACAGCCACGTATGTCCGTGAGTGCTGGACCTGCGGGGCTTTCGCTCCGTCTGACGGCCAGCGCCTAGGCTTCCACAGACCAGACCTCGAGCTCGTTAGCCCAACCTTGCGTGAATCGCCGTCACGTCTTATTAGGCAGGCACCCGACCAAATATTACAATAAAGCACCTTCGGGCTTACCACTTTGGGACGTCAGGAGCAGCGCAGAGCGGGCGCAGCCGATGGCTCCCCGAGAATTCCTCGGTGCCGGCACGGAGCAAAATCGGAAAGCGAACCGTCAACACTACTCCCGAAGTCCCATCTGGGTCGCCAGAAAACTGTTGCCCGTAAAGAAACACATAACTACGAAAGCAGTTATATGCGGTGCTTTATTCGGGGCCCGGGGTCTCAGGGACTCATGTCCAAAGCTGAGAATCCCAAATCCCCGTTTAACTTGGTTAATATTTATAGTGTTCGGTTACGTAACATAATCAACAGAATTGCTAAGCTACATGATTGTTTCCCATTTATAGTTTCTTCAGTTACTGTTGCCAAGATTTGCTTATCATTTACCTAGTTCATCAGATTGTGCTGTACCTAGTTCATCAGATTGTACTGTACCCAGTTCATCAGATTGTACTGTACCCAACACCTGCAATTATACCTTCATCTTGTCTACCAAGTATAACCTATTCTAATCAATATAATGTAACAATTCCCCCCTTTGAAAATACTTCAAGTCTTCCAGACTGCAAGGATTTTCATCATCAGTTCCGCAGATTTCCATATTCTTTGGACCGTCTCAAACTGGTGATTGTAGCTGCAATGAATTATTTCCAATGTCTTCATATCTCGGGGGAAGTTCATGATTCTTCCTGGTAACAGCTTTTAAAATTTTCCCCAAGCGTTGCCGTTCCTTATTAACAATATTTTGAATCAAACGCAACACTCCCATAATAGCTAACATAATAATTATAATTATTATACACCATTGAATTAAAGATGCTACCCAACCAGAGATGTTCAATCCAAATGACTTTGCTAAAGCAGCAACCCAATTATGGGTACTTTCTTCTCTTTCTTCCTCAGTTGCATGTTCAATTTGCGTTAGCTGAGACAAATCACGTTCTGCCGCGGCTGTAACATTCGGAATATGTACACAACAATGATCAATCTTATCTCGTAAATAACCACATACTCCATGTTCTTTTAGCAACAGCATATCTAATGCCATTCTATTTTGCAGGGTCATTTTTGTGGTTGCCTGTAATTGTAAGTTTATTTCCTTAAATCCTTCTTTAGTCACTCTTGCTAGCCTTTCCGTTTGTCCTAACAACCGGTACAACATTTCTCTATTCCGATAAGTACTAATTGGAGCAAACAATGATTCTAAAGCCCAACCTAACTTCACACCGGATGATGGTTCTTGCCAATCATCATCATCCTTTATTTCTCTCTTCATTATCCATAAATTTTCTAATCTACCCTTAAATGGCGCTTTCTTCCAAATTGGGCAGAGAGTTGGTAACCCTAAAGTTATTTCAGTCACCAACCCATCCAAGGGGAGGTGAGTCGTCCATTGTCCATCACTTGTAACCCAAACTAAATTTCCTGTGCTCCTGATCGTAGTTCTACAATCTATTCCCACTCCGAATTGTATTACAGGTTCACTCATGGAGTATTTAATTCCTCTACAGGCACAACCTGTCCTTAATGCAAGGACCACAGGTGGAAAGGTAGCTTCACTTTCGGGGTGTCACAAGTGTATACTTTTGTACAGTTCTAGACTGGGTGTTTTTCAGCTAACTTTCTTTTGCATTGGATTTTCTTGTGTTTCCTGTTGTGGCGCCTGGATTATTTGTATTGGTTGCATTTCGTCTTTTTCCAAATCTTTTAACTCTCTCCTGGCTCTGTTTCTTTTCTGCATAGGTTCTGATTTTGCAGTAACCTCTAATGCCCTTTTTCCATAATCAAAACTCTCTTTAATCCAAACAATACAGGTGTAGTTTCCTACATCTGTCTTACTTACATTTCGCAATGATAAAATCATAGTACCCCTTCGTGTATCACTATCCCATCGGATTGTAAACCCAGTTGACAATTTGGACTCATTCTTCTGCCAATAGCAACTAATGTCTTGGATTGAACTTCTCATATCTCCAACAAAATCACAAGTCAAATTTACATCCATTCGTTCTTCTATATGTACAGTAGCATATGTATGTATTATTTGAGCGAAACCATTACTTAATCCTACCCAGCATAGTATTACCAAGATGTAAATCTCAGTTTTGTAGGAGTGATCATTTTTACCCCCCATTGTGATGGTACCTTCTTCACTCTGGTATAATGAATCCAATTATCAATTCCTGCTACTTTCACAGCGGTAAATGTTATCAATAGCACCAAATAAAGTCCATGCCACTGTTCCTTTAAAGGCTCCGTTTGCCAATTTCGAACATACGCTTGGTCTCCTGGTTGATTCTCCAACGGCAAAGGGCGATTCCAGATGATCGCGGCACGTAAGGCTGTGAGTAATCTGCTTAAAGAAATTATATAACTATAAACATCTTGATCTCCTTGGAGGTGTAAATCTGCACTTCCCATTCCCTTCGTTGGTGCAGTATATGGCTTACCGTACAGAATTTCATAGGGACTTACAGACAACCCTTCTCTAGGTTTTATACGAATTCTCAATAAAGCAAGGGGCAATGCCTGTGGCCATTGGATTTGAGCTTCCTGGCATATCTTTTTAATTTGTCCTTTTAATGTTTGATTCATCCTTTCTACCTTTCCACTAGATTGTGGCCTCCACGGTGTATGTAAATCCCAGCTAATTCCAAGCATTTCACTAATTTCCTGTACTATTTTAGCTATAAAGTGTGGGCCTCGATCTGAAGAAATTCCTAAAGGTACCCCAAATCTAGGTATGATCTCTTTTAACAAAGTTTTTACTACTTCTCTAGCTTGATTCGTTCTACAGGGAAATGCTTCTAGCCACCCTGAAAAGGTACATACGTATACCAATAAATACTTAAACCCTTTTGATTTAGGTAATTCTGCAAAATCCACTTGCCAATAGTCACCTGGTTCTATTCCCACTTTCAAAGTTCCCATTGGAATTTGTTTTCGTATTACCGGATTATTCTTTAAACATACTGGACACTTCGCATTCACCCCTTTTGCTATTGTTAACATTTGTGCAGATATAATGCTCCGCTTTAAAAACTGCACCAATGCTTCTGCTCCCCAATGGCATTTATTATGTTCAGTTTGTATTATTCGTTTCATAATTGTAGCAGGCACTACTACTTGTCCATTACCTGTTACATACCATCCATGTGAATTCTTCTGTGCCTTTACCAAATCGGCTAATTTTTCATCTTCTTGGGTATAAAAGGGATTTACAGAGAGATGAGCAGTAATCGGGCTTACCTTAGTAGGTATTAGAGCTAATTCAGTCCATACTTGCCGTGCAGCAATTTTGGCTGCCTGGTCTGCCTTCATGTTTCCTTGTGCCACATCGCTGTCATCCCTCTGATGTCCTCGACAATGCATTACAGCCACTTGCTGAGGTAGTACCACAGCCTCTAATAACTGTAAGATCTCGGTTCGATATTTAATAATACTACCTTGAGCCGTCAACAATCCTCTTTCCTTCCATAAAGCTCCATGTATATGTATTATTCCAAAAGCGTATTTAGAATCTGCCCAAATATTCACCCTCTTATCCGTACTCGGTATTAAAGCCCGAATTAGAGTGACCAGTTCTGCCTTTTGCGCTGACGTTCCTGGCATTAATGCCTTTGCTTCAATTACTTCAAGCTTAGTAACCACAGCATATCCAGAATATCGTGTTCCATTCTCAACAAAGCTGCTACCGTCTGTAAATAATGTCCAGTCAGGATTTACAAGGGGAATATCTTTCAGATCTACCCTACTGGCGTAAGTTTGTTCGATCACCTCAATACAATCATGTTCCAGCTCGCCTTCCTCTATTTTGCTACCTAAAAATTCAGCGGGATTCAAACATGTTGTTATCTTTAAAAATATATCATCCTGTTCTCTCAATATTGCCTGATATTTCAACATTCTACTGGATGACAACCAATGACCCCCCTTTTGTTCCAAAACTGCAATCACCATGTGGGGCACAAATACTTCCATTTTTGTTCCCAATGTCAATTTTCTAGCTTCTTGGACTAACATTACAGTAGCAGCCACTGCTCGGAGGCAAGAAGGCCATCCGGCACTTACCATATCCAACTGCTTGGAAAAATAGCCCACCGGTCTCTTCCATGATCCAATTCGTTGAGTTAAAACTCCAAGCGCTAGTCGTTGCCGCTCATGTACAAAGAGTTGAAATGTTTTTGTCAAATCAGGCAATCCTAATGCTGGGGCTTCTTGCAGAGCCTGTTTTAAGTCTTGAAAAGCCCTTTTACACTCTAAACTCCAAACTAATTGTGGCTCTTTTAAAGCTGCATACAGTGGTTTGGCTAACAGTCCATAATTCAAAATCCAGAGTCTGCACCACCCTGTCATTCCTAGAAAAGTTCGTAACTCGTGCAAATTTCTAGGTTCAGGGATGGCACAAATCGCTTGTATTCTATTCACCCCCAACCGTCTTTGTCCTTGGGAAATTTCACATCCCAGATATATCACTTTTTCCCGGGCAATTTGGGCTTTTTCCTTAGAAACTCGATAACCGCTCTGTCCCAGTAAATTTAATCACGCAACTGTAACAGTAATGCAGTTTTCATACCTTTCTGTCGCCACGAAAATGTCATCCACATATTGCAACAATAAGTATGCTTTTGATGGTAATTGAAAATATCCTTGCTCCTTCCAATCCTCCAGTTCTCGTGCCAGCTGATTCCCAAATATTGTAGGACTGTTTTTGAAGCCTTGTGGTAACCTGGTCCAGGTCAGCTGTCGTTTTCGTCCTGTATCCGGATTTTCCCATTCAAACGCAAATAATTTCCTACTTTGTAATGCCAATGGGATGCAGAAGAAAGCATCTTTTAAATCAATTACAGAAAAGTATCTAAATTGTTCTGCCACAGATGTTAACAATGTATAAGGATTTGCTACTACTGGATGTATATCTTTAACTATTTCGTTTACAGCTCTTAAATCTTGAACTAACCTATAATCTCCGTTAGGTTTTCTTATAAGAAATATCGGTGTATTATATTCAGATTCACATTCTTCTAACACATTGTGCATCAAAAATTTTGCAATTAATGGTGCTACCCCTTTCCTAGCTTCTAACTGTATAGGATATTGTCTAACTCTTACCGGTTGGACACCTTCTTTCAATTCTACTATGACAGGTTTTGCTGCTTTCGCTAATCCCGGTACTTGTGTCTCCCATACCCATGGTACTACAGCGTTTTCTACCTCTATTGGTATTGTTGTATTAGCTATTTCTTTTACTATAAATATTCTAGCTATTTCTTCCTCAGGCATCTGCAACTTAGCTTTTCCATTTTCAAATATTATTTTAGCATTAAATCTTGACAATAAATCTCGTCCTAACAAAGATGTAGGACAATCCGGTACATAGAGAAATTCATGATCTAATTCTTTACCCCTAAAATTTAGATGCAATGGCCGCAGAAAGGGCCGTTGCTCTGTTTTTCCTGTAGCTCCTACCACAGTTATCATCGTATCTCCTATCTTTCCTAAACAAGTATTTAAAACAGAATAAGTTGCCCCAGTATCTACCAATAATTGTTTCTCTTCCCCATCAATTTCTGTTGTCACTTTTAATCCATCACTTAGTCAGCTACTATGTTGCCCCAAATGTCCTAACATCATTGTTTCTGCCATTGGTGTTCCTCCTACTGAAGTCTGCTGGGCCAAATTCATTTTCACTGGGCACTCATTTTTCCAATGTCCCTGTTGTCTGCAAAACGCACACTGATTTATCCCTAGCTGATTTTGAGGTATTCCCCGCATGCCTCCTACCCTGTATCCTCCTCGACCTCGTCCTCTACTTCTGCCTCTTATTCCTTGATTTACTCGTTGTAACATTGCTAATAATCCTGCCTGATTTCTCTTTGTGGTTTTTTTTTTTTTTTTCTCCCTATTATTGTACACTTTCCAGCTGATTGCTTCCAAATTACTAAATCTCCTGGGGAAAAAGGAACTTTCCCATATACTTTATCAGTCCCCGAAATTGCCTCTCGTAAAGGGGCTAATAATACTTTACTGTTTTGCTCTTGTTCCTTCCTCCCTTGTCTTGTTCTCTGTGCAATTGGGGTTCGTTGCGCTTGTCTTGGGCATGATGAATGCCCTGGCGAACCCTTCGGTGTTAACTTAATCTGGATCGCTCCAGTATTAATTGATTCTGACGGTTTTACCGCCTTAATACTATCAGTATCACTATCGTCCCCTGCATCTATATCGGACATCACAGGGGCCGTCGGTGATGCTAAAAGTGATACCTCCTCTGGCTCTCTTATTGAATTTTGTATTGCCAAACAAGTCATACGCTTCTTATTACCTACACATCCTTCACATTTTGTTTTATCTTTTTTTCGGGATGTACCAACAACATTCCACATTCTCTCTGCATATCTGGATGATTACGTATATCATAAAATAGATCAACATATGGTACTTCATCCCATTTTTCAAGTTCTTAACAATATCTCATTAATGGACCTATAACACCCGGATCTAAACTTCCGTGTTCAGGCCACCGGGGTCCATCATACTCATATTGTGGCCACCAATTCGTACAATAATCTATAAATCGACTTTTACTCATACTCTGAAAATATCCCGCACTTTTCCAATGCTTTAATAAACATCCTAACGGAGAATTATCCGGTATTACCATGGTCTTACACATTCACTCCACACACACACACTAAATCTACAGGGTAGAAAACGGAAAGATAGCCTCTGATGGGAAACAAAAGACCAAACCAAACTCACGAGACAGCCACGTATGTCCGTGAGTGCTGGACCTGCGGGGCTTTCGCTCCGTCTGACGGCCAGCGCCTCGGCTTCCACAGACCAGACCTCGAGCTCGTTAGCCCAACCTTGCGTGAATCGCCGTCACGTCTTATTAGGCAGGCACCCGACCAAATATTACAATAAAGCACCTTCGGGCTTACCACTTTGGGACATCAGGAGCAGCGCAGAGCGGGCGCAGCCGATGGCTCCCCGAGAATTCCTCGGTGCCGGCACGGAGCAAAATCGGAAAGCGAACCGTCAACACTACTCCCGAAGTCCCATCTGGGTCGCCAGAAAACTGTTGCCCGTAAAGAAACACATAACTACGAAAGCAGTTATATGCGGTGCTTTATTCGGGGCCCGGGGTCTCAGGGACTCATGTCCAAAGCTGAGAATCCCAAATCCCCGTTTAACTTGGTTAATATTTATAGTGTTCGGTTACGTAACATAATCAACAGAATTGCTAAGCTACATGATTGTTTCCCATTTATAGTTTCTTCAGTTACTGTTGCCAAGATTTGCTTATCATTTACCTAGTTCATCAGATTGTACTGTACCCAGTTCATCAGATTGTGCTGTACCCAGTTCATCAGATTGTACTGTACCCAGTTCATCAGATTGTACTGTACCCAGTTCATCAGATTGTACTGTACCCAACACCTGCAATTATACCTTCATCTTGTCTACCAAGTATAACCTATTCTAATCAATATAATGTAACAATTCCCCCCTTTGAAAATACTTCAAGTCTTCCAGACTGCAAGGATTTTCATCATCAGTTCCGCAGATTTCCATATTCTTTGGACCGTCTCAAACTGGTGATTGTAGCTGCAATGAATTATTTCCAATGTCTTCATATCTCGGGGGAAGTTCATGATTCTTCCTGGTAACAGCTTTTAAAATTTTCCCCAAGCGTTGCCGTTCCTTATTAACAATATTTTGAATCAAACGCAACACTCCCATAATAGCTAACATAATAATTATAATTATTATACACCATTGAATTAAAGATGCTACCCAACCAGAGATGTTCAATCCAAATGACTTTGCTAAAGCAGCAACCCAATTATGGGTACTTTCTTCTCTTTCTTCCTCAGTTGCATGTTCAATTTGCGTTAGCTGAGACAAATCACGTTCTACCGCGGCTGTAACATTCGGAATATGTACACAACAATGATCAATCTTATCTCGTAAATAACCACATACTCCATGTTCTTTTAGCAACAGCATATCTAATGCCATTCTATTTTGCAGGGTCATTTTTGTGGTTGCCTGTAATTGTAAGTTTATTTCCTTAAATCCTTCTTTAGTCACTCTTGCTAGCCTTTCCGTTTGTCCTAACAACCGGTACAACATTTCTCTATTCCGATAAGTACTAATTGGAGCAAACAATGATTCTAAAGCCCAACCTAACTTCACACCGGATGATGGTTCTTGCCAATCATCATCATCCTTTATTTCTCTCTTCATTATCCATAAATTTTCTAATCTACCCTTAAATGGCGCTTTCTTCCAAATTGGGCAGAGAGTTGGTAACCCTAAAGTTATTTCAGTCACCAACCCATCCAAGGGGAGGTGAGTCGTCCATTGTCCATCACTTGTAACCCAAACTAAATTTCCTGTGCTCCTGATCGTAGTTCTACAATCTGTTCTCACTCCGAATTGTATTACAGGTTCACTCATGGAGTATTTAATTCCTCTACAGGCACAACCTGTCCTTAATGCAAGGACCACAGGTGGAAAGGTAACTTCACTTTCGGGGTGTCACAAGTGTATACTTTTGTACAGTTCTAGACTGGGTGTTTTTCAGCTAACTTTCTTTTGCATTGGATTTTCTTGTGTTTCCTGTTGTGGCGCCTGGATTATTTGTATTGGTTGCATTTCGTCTTTTTCCAAATCTTTTAACTCTCTCCTGGCTCTGTTTCTTTTCTGCATAGGTTCTGATTTTGCAGTAACCTCTAATGCCCTTTTTCCATAAACAAAACTCTCTTTAATCCAAACAATACAGGTGTAGTTTCCTACATCTGTCTTACTTACATTTCGCAATGATAAAATCATAGTACCCCTTCGTGTATCACTATCCCATCGGATTGTAAACCCAGTTGACAATTTGGACTCATTCTTCTGCCAATAGCAACTAATGTCTTGGATTGAACTTCTCATATCTCCAACAAAATCACAAGTCAAATTTACATCCATTCGTTCTTCTATATGTACAGTAGCATATGTATGTATTATTTGAGCGAAACCATTACTTAATCCTACCCAGCATAGTATTACCAAGATGTAAATCTCAGTTTTGTAGGAGTGATCATTTTTACCCCCCATTGTGATGGTACCTTCTTCACTCTGGTATAATGAATCCAATTATCAATTCCTGCTACTTTCACAGCGGTAAATGTTATCAATAGCACCAAATAAAGTCCATGCCACTGTTCCTTTAAAGGCTCCGTTTGCCAATTTCGAACATACGCTTGGTCTCCTGGTTGATTCTCCAACGGCAAAGGGCGATTCCAGATGATCGCGGCACGTAAGGCTGTGAGTAATCTGCTTAAAGAAATTATATAACTATAAACATCTTGATCTCCTTGGAGGTGTAAATCTGCACTTCCCATTCCCTTCGTTGGTGCAGTATATGGCTTACCGTACAGAATTTCATAGGGACTTACAGACAACCCTTCTCTAGGTTTTATACGAATTCTCAATAAAGCAAGGGGCAATGCCTGTGGCCATTGGATTTGAGCTTCCTGGCATATCTTTTTAATTTGTCCTTTTAATGTTTGATTCATCCTTTCTACCTTTCCACTAGATTGTGGCCTCCACGGTGTATGTAAATCCCAGCTAATTCCAAGCATTTCACTAATTTCCTGTACTATTTTAGCTATAAAGTGTGGGCCTCGATCTGAAGAAATTCCTAAAGGTACCCCAAATCTAGGTATGATCTCTTTTAACAAAGTTTTTACTACTTCTCTAGCTTGATTCGTTCTACAGGGAAATGCTTCTAGCCACCCTGAAAAGGTACATACGTATACCAATAAATACTTAAACCCTTTTGATTTAGGTAATTCTGCAAAATCCACTTGCCAATAGTCACCTGGTTCTATTCCCACTTTCAAAGTTCCCATTGGAATTTGTTTTCGTATTACCGGATTATTCTTTAAACATACTGGACACTTCGCATTCACCCCTTTTGCTATTGTTAACATTTGTGCAGATATAATGCTCCGCTTTAAAAACTGCACCAATGCTTCTGCTCCCCAATGGCATTTATTATGTTCAGTTTGTATTATTCGTTTCATAATTGTAGCAGGCACTACTACTTGTCCATTACCTGTTACATACCATCCATGTGAATTCTTCTGTGCCTTTACCAAATCGGCTAATTTTTCATCTTCTTGGGTATAAAAGGGATTTACAGAGAGATGAGCAGTAATCGGGCTTACCTTAGTAGGTATTAGAGCTAATTCAGTCCATACTTGCCGTGCAGCAATTTTGGCTGCCTGGTCTGCCTTCATGTTTCCTTGTGCCACATCGCTGTCATCCCTCTGATGTCCTCGACAATGCATTACAGCCACTTGCTGAGGTAGTACCACAGCCTCTAATAACTGTAAGATCTCGGTTCGATATTTAATAATACTACCTTGAGCCGTCAACAATCCTCTTTCCTTCCATAAAGCTCCATGTATATGTATTATTCCAAAAGCGTATTTAGAATCTGCCCAAATATTCACCCTCTTATCCGTACTCGGTATTAAAGCCCGAATTAGAGCGACCAGTTCTGCCTTTTGCGCTGACGTTCCTGGCATTAATGCCTTTGCTTCAATTACTTCAAGCTTAGTAACCACAGCATATCCAGAATATCGTGTTCCATTCTCAACAAAGCTGCTACCGTCTGTAAATAATGTCCAGTCAGGATTTACAAGGGGAATATCTTTCAGATCTACCCTACTGGCGTAAGTTTGTTCGATCACCTCAATACAATCATGTTCCAGCTCGCCTTCCTCTATTTTGCTACCTAAAAATTCAGCGGGATTCAAACATGTTGTTATCTTTAAAAATATATCATCCTGTTCTCTCAATATTGCTTGATATTTCAACATTCTACTGGATGACAACCAATGACCCCCCTTTTGTTCCAAAACTGCAATCACCATGTGGGGCACAAATACTTCCATTTTTGTTCCCAATGTCAATTTTCTAGCTTCTTGGACTAACATTACAGTAGCAGCCACTGCTCGGAGGCAAGAAGGCCATCCGGCACTTACCATATCCAACTGCTTGGAAAAATAGCCCACCGGTCTCTTCCATGATCCAATTCGTTGAGTTAAAACTCCAAGCGCTAGTCGTTGCCGCTCATGTACAAAGAGTTGAAATGTTTTTGTCAAATCAGGCAATCCTAATGCTGGGGCTTCTTGCAGAGCCTGTTTTAAGTCTTGAAAAGCCCTTTTACACTCTAAACTCCAAACTAATTGTGGCTCTTTTAAAGCTGCATACAGTGGTTTGGCTAACAGTCCATAATTCAAAATCCAGAGTCTGCACCACCCTGTCATTCCTAGAAAAGTTCGTAACTCGTGCAAATTTCTAGGTTCAGGGATGGCACAAATCGCTTGTATTCTATTCACCCCCAACCGTCTTTGTCCTTGGGAAATTTCACATCCCAGATATATCACTTTTTCCTGGGCAATTTGGGCTTTTTCCTTAGAAACTCGATAACCGCTCTGTCCCAGTAAATTTAATCATGCAACTGTAACAGTAATGCAGTTTTCATACCTTTCTGTCGCCACGAAAATGTCATCCACATATTGCAACAATAAGTATGCTTTTGATGGTAATTGAAAATATCCTTGCTCCTTCCAATCCTCCAGTTCTCGTGCCAGCTGATTCCCAAATATTGTAGGACTGTTTTTGAAGCCTTGTGGTAACCTGGTCCAGGTCAGCTGTCGTTTTCGTCCTGTATCCGGATTTTCCCATTCAAACGCAAATAATTTCCTACTTTGTAATGCCAATGGGATGCAGAAGAAAGCATCTTTTAAATCAATTACAGAAAAGTATCTAAATTGTTCTGCCACAGATGTTAACAATGTATAAGGATTTGCTACTACTGGATGTATATCTTTAACTATTTCGTTTACAGCTCTTAAATCTTGAACTAACCTATAATCTCCGTTAGGTTTTCTTATAAGAAATATTGGTGTATTATATTCAGATTCACATTCTTCTAACACATTGTGCATCAAAAATTTTGCAATTAATGGTGCTACCCCTTTCCTAGCTTCTAACTGTATAGGATATTGTCTAACTCTTACCGGTTGGACACCTTCTTTCAATTCTACTATGACAGGTTTTGCTGCTTTCGCTAATCCCGGTACTTGTGTCTCCC